>NC_041383.1:816652725-816678374 GCF_002162155.2 Triticum dicoccoides | reverse complement strand
TGGGGGGTCGCGCCTACTGAATCTCTGTACTTTGAATAGTTTTCTTCTTCTTAATTTTTCTATTTAGAGTTCAGTTAACGACGAGATTTAATATCATTTCTTGCATTTTTCATAACTCGTGAAATGCCGAGTATGCAGAGAGAGACAAACTGAGGGTAGTGAGGGACTCTTGGACAAATGCTTTGCAAGTTGTATAGAAGGCTAACTTGGCTTAAGTGATTCTACTTTTCTACCAAGTACATTGCACATACATGTACCAATCGATTATTTTATCTGCTATAACATCCGATACACATTTGACACAAAAATAATAAGGATAAAGAGCAGCATGCTTACAATTCGGTGAAAAGCTCATAGAAATATTTTATGAACTCTAGTCTTTTCATTCTACATATACCTAAACGTTGACTAGAAACCACTATGCGGATATTATTGGGAGCACATGATTTTGAGAAACTCTACAAAGATATTTGAGGATGCTCACAAACATATATATGAGGATTGGTTTTCAATATTTCTACACGATGCATTGTGCCCAAAAAACACTAATTTAACTTCTATTGCAAATCTGGTTCAAATTAAATAGAGTGCATGCACAAATATGTTCGCGGATTTCAAAATATGTTCGTGATTTCTAATTTTGTTTGGAATTTCGAAAATTGTTTTCTTTTTCTGAAAAAAATTCACAAATCAAATAATGTTCTGGATTTCATGATTTTCAAAAAATATGCAGAGGAGATCCGATAAATAAAAGGACCCAATAAAAATGGGATGTTCGCTATAAAATAAATAAAAGAGAAAATGTAGAGGAGATCCGATAAAGATGAGATGTTGCACCATTCTCCTATATGTAAGAAGAAGAAAAAGAGGACATACATGAAAAAAGTAAAAAGGAGGCATGCATGACAAAAAAAACAGTTTAATAAGAAATAAATAGTGGAACGGGGACCAAAAGTTATGACATTTATTTTTTGTGGAAAAAAAATCACAAATCAAATAATGCTTAGGATTTCACGATTTTCAAAAAGTATGCGGAATAAAAAATTGGCAATTGTTTTCCTAAATTTGCAAGAAACGTTCGAAATTTTGTAAATATTTTTTAGGGTGCCGCTTTAGTGAGATTAAGAAACAAATCGTGCTTCGCTTATAGCGGAAACTGCCGTGGCTAGTTGCACACGTTGTGAATCAAAAGTTGCGAGTTCGATACCTGCCAGCGCCTAGTTCGTTTTTTTTATGTCGCGTTCTCTTTCGTTTCCTGCTCGTGAGCCGGCCCAGTCGGGGGTCACGCTATGCGACAGCGCGTTATTGGACGCAAAGAGCGTCTAATAGGTGCTCTCACTGGATCCAGAGTCTGAGGAAACAGTCCCAGCTAGATCCAAATTTGGACGCGTCAAGCTAGGGGCTGTTGGCCCGCTAGCGATCCGTGACAGCCTTCTTTATTAGGAAAGATTATGTCTTCCTGCTACTTTAGAAAAGTTGTTGTTCGTTTTAGAAATCTCAAACGCAGTTAATCTCACCTGGTCCCCACAGTGTTGCTTGCATGCATCCATGTGACCGCATGGTCCAACTAGTTTGCAAGTATAAGAGTTTGCTCGACGCCTTTGTTCTGCTCTGGTTTTTCAACTGTTTTCTTGGGGTTTTTCGTTTTCTTCATATAACTTCTGTTTTCTTTTGTTGTTCACAGTTTTTTTTATTTTTTTCCTCAATTTTCATGGTTTTTTATTTTCTTTCTTTTTTCTATGTTTTTTCTCAGTTTTCACAAGTTTTTTCTTTTAGTGTTCTTCGGTTTTCTTTGTTTCTTTCTTTGGTTATCATCGATTTTCTTTGGTTTTTTTCATTTCTCTTTCTTTTCACCGGTTTTCATTGGTTTTGGAACCATTTTTATTGACTTTTTTTTTGTTTCCTACGTGTTGTTTGTATCGTTGTTCCTCGGTTTTCTATGTACATGTGAGGCATTTTTTGAGACATCATTTTTAAAATACACAATAACATTTAAAAAAATATTTTTATGTCTACTTTTTTCTTCTATATCAAGACCAATTTTATACATGTTTAACATTTTCATAATACATGATTACATTTTTAATGAAAATGATTACTTTTTTAATACATGTTTGATGTCTATTTCTTCACAAACATTGTAGATTTTTTCATATATATCTAAAAATTATTTTATATAGGTATAACATTTTCCAAATACACGATTCAATTTTTTTTTGTAATGACACATACTTTTTTTGAAACGTATGAACATTTTGAAAATGTCACGAGATTTTTTTTGTATGCTATCAACATTTTTCATATACATTTGAAACATTTATTTTATATATGTCTAACATTTTATAATATCACACAATATTTTTGAAACACGTGATATTTTTAAAATGTCAAAACAATTATATACTATCAACAGTTTTTATTATGATTTAAGTTAATTTTTTTCATTGTGTTATGATTTTAAAAATTCAATTTTTTAATTTTTTTGTAAAAAAACCCGGAAAGACGAACTTACCGGTAACCGACCTGGGCCGGCCCATTCTCGAAGCCCTGACGCGAGCGATCGCTCCAGCTCGAGTTAATTGCACAAGACCTTCTGCTCTCACAGAAACAGCCCAACCGCTTGAGCAAGCAAGCTCTCTGTTGGCTAATTTGCAGCGCGGCTTAGAGCATCTCCAACAGCCGCGCTAAACTAGCGCCGCCGCAAATTCGTCGGTTTTAACGCGCGCGCAACGCGGCGGGTCGCTCCAGCGGGCGCGCAAAAACGGCGCGCGCGTTACAACGAGTTGGGCGCGCTGTCGGAAACGCCATCCCGCGCGGCGTATTTCGGGCGCCTGCTACAGCGCGCGGCACACTCGACCGCTCGCGCCGCACTCTCTCCTTTCCTCCTCCTACGCCCCGCGCGCGCCGGCGCCGGCGCCACCCATGGACGCGCACACCGGCACCCCGCTCTCCTCGTTGTACAGCCGTGACCCCCCCTCCCGCCGCAGCCGCCGCCGCAGCCGTCGCCGCTGCCAGAAACCCTAGCGCGGGTAGCGTTGGCGTCGCCACCGCCGGAGCTCCGCCGAGCGCCGGCCTCGCGCGCAGCCTCTTCTTGCCGCCGCGGATGACCACGGCGACGGGTGGCGTCGCGCCGGCGCCGTCCCGTGCCGCCGCCGCACCGTCGAAGCTCCCCAATGCGGCGCGGCCGAAGAAGGGCAAAACTTCGACGAAGAAAAACAAGGCGGCGGACGGCTCCGACGGTACGAAGGCGAGGGGAAAGAAGCTTGCAGGGCGTTCGACGGCCAAGGCGGCTACCGAAGCGCCGGCGAGCTCACTCGTTGAGCCGGCCGCCGACGCGCACCATGTGTTCGACGAAATGCCCCCAAGGTGAAAAAAATTCCAACTTTTATTTTCTTCTTGTTTTTCCAATGCATCATCACATATAGATAGCTTATTTGCATTGTTCAAAAAAATTTGTAGTCTCAATGATGATGCATACATGTCAACTATGGGTGTTGGGTCCAACAATTCGCATTGGTCTCAAACCAATGACATCCATTTGGAAGACCATGAGTTTGAGGTGGACGAGGAGGGTGAGGGCATTGTCGACGCGCCGAAAGGAAGAGCGGGCAATTACAGCACCAACGATGACAAGTTACTATGCAATACTTATTTGCAAGTGTCAAGGGATCCATCCATCGAAGGTGATCAAAGTAGAGATGCGTATTGGGGGCGATTGAAAGAATACTTTGATAGAGTAAGTGGCACAAATGACTCGGATTGTCAAAAGTGGGCGGCCGCACAAAAGTCAGTTGACAAGATTAACCCAAGTGGCACAAATGAGGATGATAGAGTAAGTGGCATCTCATATATGTTCATCTCATACTTGTTCTTGGTGTCCGAAGTGCTAACTTGTTTTGTTTTTCTTGTAGTTCAACATTGCACAAAACTTGTTCAAAGAAGAGACGAGGAAAACCAAGAAGGGGAAGATCAAGAAAGGAAGGGTCTTTACCTTGTCTCATTGCTATGAAGTGTTAAAGAATGATGAGAAATGGAAGAATCATGATGGTTTGGATGATTTGCATTTGAGCAACAAATGCAAGGTGGATGATGATGAGGAGGAGGATGATGCATCAAGTGATGACGGCAAGAGAAGCCCCACACCCAACTCGGTTTCATACTCGAAGCCAAAACGACCGGATGGGTGCAAGAAAGACAAAACCGAAAAGAAGAAGAGAAAAGGAGATGATGAGCTCAAAAATGCTATGGAAGCTATTGTGAAGGCAAGAAAAGAAGCCAACGAGGTGAGGAAAATGGCAAGGAACCAAGATACCGCGGCCGAGGAGAGGAGGTTGGCGGCCGAGGAGAGGAGGGTGGCCACCGAGGAGAGGACAGTGGCATTGGAGGAGAGGAAGGTGGGCATGGAGGAGCAATCTAGGTTGTTGGAATGGGAGAAGCACTTGTTCTTCTTGGACACATCTTTGTTCAATGGTGCGCAAAAGGAATATGTCAACCTTGCTCGTGAAGAAGTCTTGATCCAAAAAAGAGCCATGATCCGCACAATGGATGGCGGTGGCCTTGGCGGCATGGGTGGCGGCGCCATGGGAGGCATGGGTGGCTTCGGCGCCATGGGAGGCATGGGTGCACCTCCGGCCGCCATGGGAGGCATGGGTGGCTTCGGCGCCATGGGAGGCATGGGTGGCTTGGGCGCCATGGGAGGCATGGGTGCACCTCCGACCGCCATGGGAGGCATGGGTGGCTTTGGAGCACCCTCTGACGCTATGGCCGCCATGGGAGGCATGCGTTTCGCTACTCTTATGGGAGGCATGGGTGCACCTCCGGCCATGGGTGGAATGTCTTTTGATGTGCCTCCTCACACACATTCCCGTGAAGATGCCGTTGAAGATCTTGCCAACACCGTCGGAGCTTCACGTGATGCGATGCGTGATGAGGATAGGGAGGAAGATTCATCTTCGGAGGCGGAAGAATCGTCTTTGAAAGATGAGGACGAAGACGAGGAAGATGTTTGATGTGTCTTTCATTTATATGTCTTGAACTTTACTTTGCATTTTGAACTTGGTTGGATGAACTTGTGGATATGAACTTGTGGGCATGAACTTGGTTGGAAGATGTTTGTGACAAATTTCACATGTTCATTGCATTTTAATAATTGTTTTAAACTCATTTTGTAGCTAAGTCGTGCGCGCCCGGTGAGTCGCGCGCGCTGTATTTTTGCGCGCTGCTGGAGCGGCGCGCGCGCTGCATTATAGCGCGGCTGCTGGAGCCAGCGCTCGCGGCCGTGCTAAACCAGCCGAAACGCGCGCGGCAAACAAATTTTTTACACGCGGCGCATAGCGCGGCTGTTGGAGATGCTCGAGAACTATTACCACCGTCCAGGATTTCAAGGACAACCAGGCATGAGTGCTCCAGAAACATGAGACTTTACGCTGAGGCGTTGCAACGAGCCGGCATGCAGGAGCGATGGCTAGATTAATTAATTAAGTAATATAAGCGATGAGAGTGGCTTTTTGACACATGGGAGCACGTGCGTGCTCCTGGTTTTAAAAATGTGTTTTAAACATATTTTAAAATGTCAAAAAAATTCCAAACAAAAACCTGAGGCGCATATCTTGATATTGTACATGCTCATAAAGTTGTTTCTTGAAAAACCGACATTTGTGTGTCGTGTGTGAAAAAGACAAAATTCGGTGTTAAAAAATAATTTTCACAAGACATCATTTTGTATTTTGTACACAAGCCACAAAAAATATCGGTTTTCTTCGAAATTTGATGTGCACACATATAATATCAAGATGTATGCAACAGATTTTTGTTTGAATTTTTTTCACACTCTGAAATACTTTTTTCGCGTGCAGAAGCGACGCCCTATATTAGAGGACCAGCCAATGCATCCACTCAAAGAAAAAAAGGACCTAATGCACGCAAGGCAATCGTGTCTTGAGCCATTGGCATTAACTGCCTCCCTAGATTACAACTCTACCCAACGCTTCTAAGGCCTCGTATAGTGAGAGGTGCTTAGGGGAGGTATTTAGAGAAATAAATCAGGGTTTTTTTAAGCACCGGTGCTTATTTGTACAGGATAGACGCTTAACTAAGTGTCTCTTCTGTAGAAATAGGCACCGGTGCTTCAAGAAAATTCGGTTTATTTTTTTAAGCATCTCTCTAAGCACCTTCCATTGTACAAGGCCTAATGACCCCATCTTTTTTGACATGCTTTTACCCCAACTTTTGCAAGATGGTGGGCAGTGCCCATTGTAGGCATTCATGTCAAGGTTGAACGATTTCTGACACCGTATTTAAGTTGTGACACGTCCGGTCATTTATTGACCTTTTTTTACCAAGAATACTCCAGAAAATGTAAGACTTGTCAAAAATTCAAAAACAAAATGGCATAGTACCTTGAATTGGTCATAAAAAGGAATTGAAAAATTGGGCCATCACAAGGATGTCTAAAAAAAACATACGATGAGACAAAGACTTCTGCCCTACACGGACACCCTCAGTTGAACATGGTCTATTTTTAGACATCCATGAAATGACCATACCTTTTGCAACTAGGTGGGCATGCTCATGCTAACCATCCATGTCAAGTTTGAATGATTTCGAACACTGTATGGAAGTTGCGACACGTCCGACCATTTGTCGGTCCTTTTTTACCGAGAAAACTTCAGAAAATACAAAATTTGTCAAAAATCAAAATAACTTGGCATAGTGCCTTGAATTGGCTATATAAGGCCATGTAAAAATATTGGTTCTATTTCAAAGTTGTCGAGAAACAACATGCTCTCAAACGGAGCCGTCTCGTCTACCCGAACACACTTTGTTCAACATGGTCTATTATTGGACATCCTTGAGATGACCCCAACTTTTGCAATCTGGTGGGCATGCCCATGGTAGATATCCATGTCATGTTTGAACGTTTTTTAACACCGTATGCAAGTTGCGACGCTGACCATTTATCAGTCTTTTTTAACCAAAAAAACTCCAAAAAAATGCAAAATTTATCAAAAACCAAAATAACTTGGCATGGTGACTTGAATTGGTCATACATGGCCTAAAAAAATTGAGTCCATTTCAAGGATGTTGAGAAACAACATGCTCTCTGACTAAACCTTCTGGCAAACCCGAATACCCTCCGTTGAACATGCTCTCAGACGGAGCATTCTGTTCTACCTGGACACACCCTACATTGCTAACCATCCATGTCAAGTTTGAATGATTTTGAACACTGTATGGAAGTTGCGACACGTCCGACCATTTATCAGTCCTTTTTTTTTACCGAGAAAACTTCAGAAAATGCAAAATTTGTCAAAAACAAAACAACTTGGCATAGTGCCTTGAATTGGTCATATAAGGCCATGTAAAAATATTGGTTCTATTTCGAAGATGTCGAGAAATAACATGCTCTCAAACGGAGCCGTCTCGTCTACCCGAACACACTTTGTTAAACATGGTCTATTTATTGGACATCCTTGAAATGACCCCAACTTTTGCAATCCCGATGGGCATGCCCATGGTAGATATCCATGTCATGTTTGAAATGATTTTTAACACTGTATGCAAGTTGTGACGCTGACCATTTATCAGTCTTTTTTAACTGAAAAAACTCCAAAAATGCAAAATTTATCAAAAACTAAAATAACTTGCATGGTGAGTTGAATTGGTCATACAAGACCGTAAAAAAATTGAGTCCGCGTTTTTGGAAAGTGAACAAAATTTTGAAATCATGAGCAGTTTTTGGAAAATTAAAAAGAAAATTAAAATTAAAATAAAAAGAAACAAATAGCAAATAAAAAAATAAAAATAAAATAGTGGGAAAAAACTGGTTCTCTACAGTAAACCGGTCGCCGATGGATGGTTCTTATAGTCCGCGTTACCTAGTTAGATACGGCAGCCTTTTAGCTTGTGTGGCTAGCGACAAGTGGTCAGCAGTGGGAGTTACATTGTTCGATCCCATGCACTGCCATTCTTTTTTCAGTGAGCTTTTCCTATTTCCGCGCGCGACAATGGGGTGGCTCCGTCAGGCGGCCTTCTGTGCATGGTGCCGTCTATTTGACGTCACTCCCCGAACGTACGGAATTTCCTATTTGCCACATGTTGTGGCAAAAAAACCGGACAATCACACACACAATCGTTGAATGGACCAGCCCATCTGAGCGTTCAAGCCGCAATATTGTGAATCTTCCGGAAGGTTCCTGGCTTGTTTTGGGAACTATCTAAAAGGTTCCTAAACCGATTTGTCGTATTTTTTCAGCTATAGTTTTGTTTCTATTTTTCGCATTTTTGTTTCTTTTCTGATTTTATGTTTCCTTTGGAATTTGCTTATGTGAAGACTTAAAAAACCAGAATTTTGATTTTTTTTCTCATTTTTTAATGTGTTCGTAATTTCAAAATGTGCTCCAAATTTTCAAAAGAATGTTCTTATTTTCAAATATTTTTCACAGATTTATAAAAAAATCATGCATTAAAAAAAGTTCATGGATTTCAAAAAATGTTCGTATTTTCAATTTTTTTGGAATTTCGAAAATGTTTAGGTTTTCAAAAAAAATATCACAGAATCTAGAAAGTATTCGTTATTAAAAAAATCACATTTTCAGTGAATCGTTCAAAAATTAAATGTGCTGCTTCTAAATGTTTATAAAATACGTGCGCTTGTTCACGTATAAGGTGGCTGGTCTAGTGACTAGCAGCACTATTACACAACGCTCTGGTCGCAAGTTCAACACACCGACGGTGGCGATCCCCGGCTCTCTCCGGCGGACCATTGGAGTCTCACATCGCTGATTTATAAGTTTCCATCGATTTGTAAGCGTTTCCCTGCGTCCTCTCTCTGATCCTTTGTTTCTTTAGTATTGATGAAAGACCCCTTGAATCTTACTCTTTTAAGAAAGATAACAAATTGAATGCAATATTGATTGACTGCCTTCTGTCCAGAATAGAATATAACGAAAAAGCTCAAGTAAGTACAATATTTTAAATAGCGCACTATAAAATATAGCGAGGCCCTTCTCTAAATGCTACACAAGTTATAGCGTGCTAATAGCGTGCTATATTTCAAAATAGCGTTTGCAAAAAAATCAAATGTATCTAGAAATAAAGTATTTAAGCAACTAAATTTTTCATAGGAGCAAGCAATATATGCATAAGGGCCAAATCCAGCACATAAAAAGGGGTGAGAAAGGGATGAGAGGTGAGAACTAGGGTTAGCCGGTTAGGTCTCGTGGGAGAATCTGATAAAAGGAGTGAGAAAGCTAGTGGTCGTGGGTTGGTTTTGGCCTGCTGGGCGTGCTGGGCTGTGCTAATTTCAGTTTTGCATAGTCTACACGTTGTAACGTTACAACGTTATAGCGTGTGTAGCGCGCTAATTACGCGATTAGCACCGTAGCGTTCGATTTTGCCAAAACGTAACGTCTCCCTTTCAAATATGCTATAACCGCGTTATAACGGTGAAATAGCGTGCTATTTAAAATATTGTAAGTAACTTAGCAGTTGTGAAATAGGTGATTTTGGTAGCTTCTGTCATAATGCAGAAAATATCTGTGGAGTGTATATACCCTAGCTAGTAGTATCATCCTTGTTTCAAATGTTTAGGCACTGGTCCATATGAGTTCCAAATATTGTTGACATGGTAATGCGCCATGGGATAGCACCTTGATCAATTTCGATAGATAGTATATTATCAATTTTGGCATGTTAAGCCTCGGTTGCTCGCAATTTAATTTGAATGTAGACATACGCGGAGTTGAAATGTCATAACTCTGCACTTAATGGTTCATTTGCTGAGGTTGATGCTTCTGAATATGATGGATTGGTAATTCCTGGAGGCCGTGCACCCGAATACCTTGCAATGGATGAAGAAGTGCTTGACTTAGTTACCAAGTCCTCTGATGCTAAGAAGGCTATTCAATCAGTTTATGTTGGACAGTTTATTCTGGCGGTAGCAAGAGTAGCCTGGAGCTGTGCATGCACAGCATATTCAGCCATTGAATTCATCACCCTATATGTGAAAGCACTTGGGAGACACTATAGCAGGGTATGGTTTCAGAAACTTTGCCGTGATGAATTTTAACTCATATTCTTGGTGTAGTGTTTCTCATTTTTCATAACCTCCATCTGAGGCTTTTTGTTCTAATCGCACTTGTAATAGGATTTAATGGAGGATGCCGAGGTTATGTTGGCTCACATTCATGACTTTGACTTTGAAGGCGCCAAGCTTATGGTGAGAAGCCTTGTTGAATACGGTATTTGACAGTGCGAATGCTACAGGGTATGATGCACTTGTAATCCCTGTTGGATGGGCCCCCGAGTACCTTGCCCTGAACCATAAAGTACATTGCTTACCGAAGGGGTTCATGGATAAAGGAAAGCCAGCTGCATTGGTTCGCCATGGCCAGCATCTGTTATCTGCTGCTGGGGGTTTTCAGGTACACATGAACTTTACTCCTCCTAGCTTTTTTTAGAAAAGGAGGATGACCCCCGGTCTCTGCATCTGGACGATGCATGCGGTCACTTTATTAATTATTCTCATAAGACCTTACAAAGTCATACAACAGCAAGACTAACGCCACCATCTAAGCAACAACTGTCGCTACACCTATCCAATTATTGAAGGGGCGCTGATAGCCTGGGCCTAATACCAAACAGACATCGCAACTGTCGGTGTCAAAACCGGCGGATCTCGGATAGGGGGTCCCGAACTGTGCGTCTAAGGCTAATGGTAACAGGAGGCTGGGGACACGATGTTTACCCAGGTTCGGGCTCTCTCGATGGAGGTAATACCCTACTTCCTGCTTGATTGATCTTGATGATATTAGTATTACAAGAGTTTATCGACCACGAGATCAGAGAGGCTAAACCCTAGAAGCTAGCCTATGGTATGATTGTTGTCATTGTTGTTGTGTCCTACGGACTAAACCCTCTGGTTTATATAGACACCGGAGGGGGTTAGGGTTACACAGAGTCGGTTACAGAGAAGGAGATCTATAATCCGGATCGCCAAGCTTGCCTTCCATGCCAAGGAGAGTCCCATCTGGACACGGGACGAAGTCTTCAATCTTGTATCTTCATAGTCCAACAGTCCGGCCAAAGTACATAGTCCGGCTGTCCGGATACCCCCTTATCCAGGACTCCCTCAGTATCCCCTGAACCAGGCTTCAATGACGATGAGTCCGACGCATAGATTGTCTTCGGCATTGCGAGGCGGGTTCCATCTCCGAATACTCCAGGATAAATTCCGAACACAAGGACCGTGTCCGGCTCTGCAAGACAAATTTCATATACCACCGTAGAGAGAATAATAAACCACGAATCTGATCTGCTGACAACTCTTCGTAGCGTGACATCATGCCACGGCCCGACAATTATTCGAACCGTTTTCTACAACCTGCCTCCACACATATTGCAAGGCAGTTTCCTTGGCACGTCTTGTCGAAGCAGAGATCGTGTCCCCTTAACGCGGGATTTTCTTCAATACGGGCATGGGTAACCCAACCGTACCACCAATTATGGTGAGTGGGGAACGAGCAGGTTTCATTAGGCAAGCGGGGAGGCATAAAGTTTCATCACCTCTATAAAGGAGAAAGGCCTCTTCCTTTCTACCCACACCTCCTTCTCCTTCTGCTCGCCCCTTTCCTTTTGCCTGAGCCCTAGCACCCAAGCATTCATCTTCCCCGCCAACAAAGGTTCTCCGAAAATGTCCGGATCCGAAGCAGGAGGCAAGTGGATGGCCTCCTCCGTCCAGGAGAAGGATATTAAAAAGCTGCGGGCGGCCGGGTACCTGGCCAAGAAAATCGGCCACCGTCTTCCAACGACGGGACAGATTGTCCCTACTCCAGAGCCCCATGAGAGGGTCGTTTTCCTCCCCCATTTCGTCCGCGGGCTTGGGTTTCCCCTTCACCCTTTTGTTCGCGGCATCATGTATTACTACGGGATTGATTTTCACGATCTATCCCCCAATTCCTTCCTCAACATGTCGACGTTTATCGTCGTGTGCGAGGCCTTTCTCCGCATCACGCCACACTTCGGGCTATGGCTGAAGATCTTCAATGTGAAGCCCAAGGTGGTGAACGGCGAACACGCCGAGTGCGGAGGCGCCATGGTGAGCAGAATGCCCAAGGTCACATGGCCGACGGGTACTTTCAACGATTCTATCAAGGAGTGGCAGCAGCAATGGTTCTACGTCACTGAGCCGCGCGGCAAAACGTGGGCCGCCGCTCCTGAGTTTTGATCTGGAGCCCCTTTGCGGCTCACGTCCTGGCCCAAGAAGGGCGTGAACTGGTCGTCGTCTGATGAACTGTCAGTAATCCAGGCGCGTGTCAAAGGTATGGAGATAAGGACATCAGTCTTGTTGACGTAGTCCAGGCGATGCTGGTCCGCCTCATCCTTCCTTGTCAGCACAGAAGCTGCAATTTGTGGGAGTATGACCCGGCCGAGCACCAGATCCTGCGGGAGCTTTTCGGCTCCTCACACAAGGACATCTGGAAGGTGCTCTTTAAGTCCGGCAAACTGTGGCCGGACTCCGCCGCGGACCGCGGGTACCAAATGTCCCACCCCGCAAGTCCGGTAAGTCATCATTATGTCTTGGCCATCCGCATGCTTCATTAGTATGTCCCAAGGGAGATGTTTTTTAACGTGCCTTTCCATGATTATCTCAGGGATGGATGAAGAAGGCGGGGTGGATTCATTGTCCGGCCCCGTTGCCGGAAGAGCCGGCCGGACCACTTCTGACGAAGATGCTGGTCCCGGCGCCTTATGAGGCACCGAAGAAAGAGGCCAACAAAAAGGCCAAGGAGACCAGGAGCGGTCTCCGTCGTCGCGGTGCCTCGGACACGAAGTCCGAAGACTCTAGTGACCATCCCTCCTCCAAAGAGAACGAGGAGGAGGAAGAGGACGAGGAGGAGGAAGAGGAGGAGGAGGAAGAAGAGCTCGAGTCCCCTACGAGGGGGAGGAAGAAAAGGACAACCTCCTCATCCTTAGAGGCAGATTCGCATAAGAGGGGAAGAACATCCATCCCCGAGTCGTCCACCACGGCTACCGACAGCAGTCCGGAGTGGGATCCCAGGGCCCAGCCCCTGATAAACTCGTAAGTGCATGAAATCCGATCATATTCATGCATCCAAAATTACTGGAATGTAGTATTTTGATTTGCATCGTACTTTTTACAGTCCGGCGAGGTCTCCTGCCAAACAATCCTCATCGGAGGATTCGTTGAGTTCTGACGCCTTTGAGAGCGAGACACCTCCCAGGGCCCCTTCCCCAAAGCCTGGCTATGACACTGAGGTGTCGTCCCAAAGGGACCTGAGCCGGGGGGGGGGGCGTACCTCGGGGGCCGGACATGCGGGAGCGGCCGTTCCCATGAACGTCGACGGCGGGGGCGACCTTGGATTCGGCCCACAGCCGGACACAGTCCCGGAGACCCTTAAGGCTCCGGGATCAGGCATGCAGCCCCTCTTGGCTGGAGGGGGCGATCCTGCTCCACCTGCGACCTCCGTCCAACCAAAGGTGTCGGACGGCCTATTGATAGCACTGGAGAGCGCATCCATCATTGATGAACATCTTGCCCTTATGGGCGCGGTGATAGAAAAGATTCAGGCCGTCGAGAGCGGACTGAATGAATCCTACATCAGCCTTATAAAAGGCTTGGAGGTATGTTTTAGGAGTTGTTAGAAGATTTTCATAGTATAGATAGCAGCCCCTGATACACTGTTCGAAGATGATAGGAACCGGACAGGGGGTCAAAGTTCTATCCGCAGGAGACTCAGCGAATGACATAGATCTATTGATTTATGAATCAGTCGTCTGCAGCGACTGCCTCCTCTCATACTGCAGAGGTGTCCGGACTCAAGCAGAGTCTGGAGCGGGCCGAAGAGGAACTCGGCCGAGTGAAGAAGCAGCTAGAGGATAAACAAAATATGTTTGAAACTTTAGTAAGTTTTAGCACAAGTAAGTAGTTGTGTCTATCTTAAAGCATATATATCGCGCACCCCAGGAGCAAATGCCGAAATTGAGGCGCTCAAGAAGGTTGTTGCCTTGGCCGAAAAGAAGGCAGCTGCGGAGCAGGCTCTCCACGAGAAGCACGAGGCCAGGGTCGTGGAAGCTGAACGAGAGCTTCAGGAGGCCGTAAAGAAAAGCGAGAGTTTGGAGCAGAGTCTATCATTGTAGGAATCCGAACTCGCCCAAGCTCTCCAGACCGTGACTGATGCTCGGGAGGAAGCCCAGGCTGCTCTGAAGGATATTCAGGAGGCGCAGAAGATTGCGGCTGGTAAGGGTTTTCTTATTCAAAGCGTCTTAGGCCTTCGCAGGGAATATTCATGGTGACCCATTGAATCCTAATTTTTTCAGGGGCGTTTGCGGATCTGCCATGCAGAATATCTGATGCTGCCCAATTCTGCCGAGCTGAGGAGAAGGAAACTGCAGAGAAGCTCTTCTGGTCGCAGTATTGGGTGCCAAATTATCTGGTGCCGTTTGTCGACCAGCTGAAGCAGCTGATCGAACTGCATCAGGCGGCCGAACTAGCCATGAAGGATTTGGTTATCCGGCTATGACACACCGAGCCCATTTCGAGCAGTTTCTTTGGGCTCGTGAAGTGAATTGTGAGTGCCTGCCCTCGGCTGGACGTCATTAAGCGGTCAATTTGTATAGAAGGTGCACAAATGGCATTTTCCCGTGCGAAAGTGCACTGGGGGAAGCTTGATGCTGAGAAGTTGATGACCGAGGGGCCGCCGGAGGGGAAGGAGGACCGCAAGCCCGAATTATATTATGATGGTGTCCTGAAAGGGGCCCGCCTTGTGGCCGAGCAATGTGCCAAAGACATTATTTTCCCCTAAAGGCAACTGTACTGTCTTTTGTAAGGTGGAACAAAGTCACTTTTATGCATGTGCCTGTTATATGTAAATTTTATTCCTGTGCGACCGTTTTATATGTTAGCCTTGAGAGTTGGCCAGTCGTCGGCTTCTGCCCCCACGTAGGAACTACGGGGGTGTTCGGGATACACCTGAACACTCTTTATCCCATTCTTGGGTCCGTGAAGGAGGTGTTCAGCATAGCGAACTAGGCAATCGGACTATAGGGCTTTATTACTCTCACAAAGCCATAGGAATTCGAGTATGGGAGGCGCAACCCCTGGTGTTCGGAAGACGGCACGGGGGGCTCTAATAGCGCCTGATCGGTGGACCGATCCTTCGCACGCTGCATTTTATTATGGCATTATGCGGGATAAAACCTTAATGATTTTACAACCTCTCGAACAGCTGACCAGCTCTCGCCTTATGATGACAGTCTGTTTTCGGCTTTCTCTACTGAGGTGTTCATCCGGAAGAACCGGGACACAATCGCAGTAGTTCTCCCAGCACTACCTTAGCCGATATTGCGGAACGTAAGGTACCAAAACATGGGAGCCGGGCAAACCCAACCAATGACCCAAGACATGATTCAGAGCTGATGCATATAATGCTATAAGTTCGGGGTGCCGAACGACCGAGAAGGTGGTCGGACTTTGTTGCCATAGTGCGGGTGCAATGAAGCCCCTGGCGTTTTAAGACATAACACGATGTTCGGATGCCGTTATGACAAAATGTCGTTGAGAAATAATAGCAGATAATCGTCAAATGACTCTACATGTTGTATTTAAGTAATACGTCTATGCGTATGAGTACAGTGCATGTTATAAAAGAGAGGCATGACGGCAGAACCTGTTGGGACCGGGCGGTAGGGAGCTGCGCGCGGGTCCGGAGTAATATCCGAATTGTATTCGGGTGGGGTGAAGGTTCCCCCTATGTGCGTCCAAGCTGATTCCAAGTCGCCGGTCCAGTTATGCGCAAAGGCGAACCTGCAAATGATGCTAAAGGCATGTGTGAGCGGTGGCTGAGCCATGGGATGTGACCCGTTCAGCTTATGCCGGAGGATCTGTATGGGCCATGATCAGGCTGGGATATCATGAAGTAGTTCAGACTTCTTTATCGGTGTCCGGGAGTTTGGCTGTCGAATCAAGGTTCGATTGAAAAAACCGTGACTCGCTGCTACTGTTAATAAAGTGGCCGAATATTCTTCGGCGCCGAGGCGAAGCTCGGTCTTGCCCGCGATTGTGACTACATCACGTGGGTCTAGTTTTTTAAGACTGTCGTGGGCATTGGGTGATAATGCATCGAGTCGCAGTGTATCCTGGCGGTGCTGAATAGCTACTGCCTAGAGGTGTAATGCCGAAAGTTAGTTCTTTGGTATGGCAATTTGTTGGTGATCCGAAGACCATCTCCAGAGTGGCGGGGCCTAAGTGGCCTACGCGCCTAGTTATGACACTCTAAAATGAGTTTTTTAGTGGGTCTGATCCTCGAGTAATCGATCCTTAGGCTTGATAATCTGGGCTTCTTGCCCTGGGACCTCTTCATGTTGTTTCTGGCGTCGGCCTGCCGATTTGTTTAAAGACCAAGCATTGTCTATTAGTATGATTGGCTGCCGCTCCTGGGGTACCATGAATTTGACATGGGCGATCAAGTATGCGGTTGAGGCTGGAGGGGGCCGAGTTATGATTTTGATGTCTCTTCTCCCGCTAAACGGGTTGAGGACTACGGGCTCCTGTGTTGACCGTCGTTTCCTGGGCGTCATTCTTTGCCTTGGGACGCTTATATTTGTTGCACCAAAGGTTTGCGGACTCTGTTCCTGGCTGCTGATGTGCCCAGGGTGCTTGCTATGTTGTTTTTTGGTATGTAATGCTGGTCTTGCACGTAGCCCCTTGCCGCAGAGTGTTGTTGGCGGGGTGTAGGCCTGCGTTTGGTTTTTAGTGCCACCTCCTCGAATTGAGGCAGTAGCCTGCACTTTGTGTAATGTTTGGTTCGCCGCTCGATTGCATATTCCTCGGCTGCCCGGGTCTTAGTCCGTTTGTCTGCGAGCAGATCTTGATCAGCTTGGAGCTGCTGTTGCTTCTTTTTCAGGCTTCTTGCAGTGGCTATAAGCCAGCGCTTGAAGCGCTCCTGCTCTATCGGATCCTCCGGTATTCCGAATTCATCGTCACCAAGGATCACCTCATCTTCGGAAGGAGGCATATAATTATCGCCCTCCAAGTATCCGTCCGTCGCCTGTTCATCTGGGCGGACCTGCCCGTGTTCTTGTTCGGCCTGCTCGAAGGTAGGATGATCAGGATTGTATCCCTCTTCGGCGCCATCTAGATTATTTTCTTCAGTGCCGGTATTGCTGTGGCGGGGCTTGGAGCGGCGCTGATGACGCCCATGCTTTGGTTTCTTCCCTGAGGGGTTATCTCCTATTGCCTCATCACCATTGTTTTCTTTGGGAGTATCCACCATATATATATCGCATGAAGAGGTAGCTGTCCAGCGCCCTGTGGGCGGTGGTTCTTGTTCCTCTCCGGCATCGTCGTCTATACCGTCGATGTCTTCGGAGTCGAAGTTAAGCACGTCGATCAAATCATCGACCGTTGCTTTGAAGTGGGTGGTGGGTGGGTGACGAATTTCGTCGTCGCCTGCTTCCCACTTGAGCCGAACATAGTTCGGCCAGGAATCTCCTGATAGAGAGAGAGACCTTAATGAATTTAGCACATCTCCGAGGGGTGAGTGTTGAAAGATATCCGCGGCGGTGAACTTCATAACCGGAGCCCAATTAGATTCGATGGGCACGGATGCGTGCGGTCCGGAACACAAGGCCGGAGACAAGTCCGGGGGTCCGGAGATACAGATTCCTTTAGGAGAGGAGTCTGTGTTTGGTTCCAACGCTGATGAGTGTGCGACCACTAGGGCGGGGTCCATCCACCCGTCCTCGGAAGGCACGACCTGCTCTGGAATGAAGTCCGGCACCGTAGCAGGCGCGATGTTTCGAATACTGTTCGATGGCAGATCTAGGTCATGCACGTCATGATCATTCGGCGCTCCTGACATGGGATCGAATCTGTCGAAGATCAAGTCTCCGTGGATATCGACAGTGTAGTTCAGGTTCCCGAACCTGACCTGACGGCCAGGGGCGTAGCTGTCGATCTGCTCTAGAGGGCCAAGCAAGTTGGCCCGCAGTGCAAAGCCGCTGAACACAAAAATCTATCCGGGGAGAAAAGTCTCACCCTGGACGGAGTTGTTGAAGGTTGGAGAAGCCATCGAGCCTTACTGCGACGAAACAAGGGAACTCTCAATGAAAGCACCAATGTCGGTGTCAAAACCGGCGGATCTCGGGTAGGGGGTCCCGAACTGTGCGTCTAAGGCTAATGGTAACAGGAGGCTGGGGACATGATGTTTACCCAGATTCGGGCCCTCTCGATGGAGGTAATACCCTACTTCCTGCTTGATTGATCTTGACGATATGAGTATTACAAGAGTTGATCTACCATGAGATCAGAGAGGCTAAACCCTATAAGCTAGCCTATGGTATGATTGTTGTCATTATTGTTGTGTCCTACGGACTAAACCCTCCGGTTTATATAGACACCGGAGGGGGCTAGGGTTACATAGAGTCGGTTACAGAGAAGGAGATCTATAATCCGGATCGCCAAGCTTGCCTTCCACGCCAAGGAGAGTCCCATCCGAACACGGGACGAAGTTCAATCTTGTATCTTCATAGTCCAACAGTCCAGCCAAACTACATAGTCCGGCTATCCGGATACCCCCTTATCCAGGACTCCCTCAGCAGCCAAACCTAAACATCTAAGACCCAAGGTCCCAACCAGGACGCCTGCCTGATATTGGGCACCTACCAGTCCTGTGCACTCCTCAACCAGGACGCCTGGTGGGTATGAGGCCACCGCAGCCACCTGCCACGAGTCCATCTTTAGAGTTGTACTATTGCATCTACCGTGCCATGTCTCTCTGCCATCGACGCTACCACGACGCCAGACAGGGTCGTCCTCCTACACGAGTCCATCCTCCCACATCGAACTCCGAATCTGCACTTCACCGCACCGTCAAGATCCGTCGCCATCAATGTGTAGGATGAAGCAACGCTCCACCAAAGAAGCCATCCGCTGGTCCCGCAAAGCCGAGTGCACCTGGATCAATGTGTAGGATGAATGCCGCCAATATCCGATCAATTGATCTAAGGTTTCCCCCGGAGGTATTGAGTGGAGTTGGGAGCTTCACCTCGATGATGCCTTCACGAAGGAAACGATGATAAGGGCATCCTCATCACCAGCTCCGGCCATCAACCGAAGGCCGGGTTTTCACCCGAATCCATCGCAAGAAATCCGCCCAACAACCTGGCATGTGTTGGCTGAGTGGCACGCGTTGGCTGAGTGGCACGTGTTGGCTGAGTTGAAGCAGGAGGAGTGGCCTGAAACTATGCCGGACTTGGAGGAGCGGGAGTCGTCTGCTCCTCGTCACCTCCTGGAATGTCAAGCTCTAACTGACGCGGTGTCGGTGGCCTTCAAAAGATGATGCAATCCTTTCTCCATAGGATGATACGATGTATGGCCTCTCCCAATGTGTGCTCCTCGTCACCTCTAGGAATGTCAAGCTGTAGCCCCGAATATTGGTCCACCACCTCATCAACCACGACACGAGCATAGCCGTCTGGAATCGGGATGCAATGGAAGGTTGCTCTGGGGGGATTTGTATAAGCAACGGCGTCCGCCACCTTCATGGATTTGTTCTTTATTTTTAAGTGTAGCTCACAGTTAGTGTTCTCCATGATGTCATCCACAGGGTATCTATCCAGCAGTGCGTTGCACGGGACGGAACCCACGCTGCTTCTCAGCATGGATGGGACGGTGCTACCCAATGCTGGCTCATCTGCTAGGTACTGCCGCTGTTGAGACCCCCTTTCCTGGCTAAGTGAGTCAATTTGCTGCTACTGTAGCTGGAGTTTGAGTGCCAAGTCCGCGTCCGCTGATTCTAGGCCTTGAATGCATTCTGCTTCCTGCTTCCTCTGCTCCTCCTCCAGCTTCCTCTTCTTCTCCTCCTCCATCTTCTTTCTCGCACGACTTCTGTAGTCGGCGTTCCAGTCCGAAAAGCCCTCATACCACGGAACAACGCCCTTGCCTCGTGTTCTTCCTGGGTGTTTAGGATTTCCCAGGGTGCGCGTAAGCTCTTCGTTCTTTCTATTGGGCGTGAACACCCCATGTCGAGCATCTTCCATTGCTTCAAGTAACTTAACTTCGGCTCCTTTAAGACATGCCTTCTTCGAAACCTGGCCTGTCTTCGGGTCCAACACCCCGCCATGCGCATAGAACCAAGTTCTGCACCTGGGGGCAGCTCAATATAACGGGAGTGACATGTGCAGCCTACATCTCTTACTCATATGTATCCCACTTAGGCATTTCCACCGTGTAGCCACCTAGGCCTAGCCTATGGAACTGCTCCTTTTTTGCAGCATTGGCCTTGTTTTTTCTGGACCATTCCTTAGATAATTTTGATTCCTTGAATTTCACGAAAGTGGGTTAGTGTTCTCTTTGCTTCTCCAGTGTTCCCTTGAATTCTGGAGTCCTCTTTCCTCCTTCGACATACGTCATCCATACAGTTTTCTTATGGTTGCTGAATGCTATCGCCATCTTCCTAAGAGCGGCATCCTTGACTTTCTCCACATCTGCAGCTGTGAAAGGACACATCTAGGGAGCAGCCAGGTGCTCCCTAGCATTTCCTGGCAGCCACCCAGAAAAAGTAAATTTCTGTCCCCCGTTGTCCAGGATAGGAAAGTACCTGCCCCCTCCCGATTCCCGCATCCTTCCCCTTCGCCCGATCCCTCCCCCACCCCTGCGCGTCTTCTTTTCTCCTTTCTCCTCACCTAACCCCCAGCCCCATCTTCTTCTCTCCCAAGAAAAAAAGGACAGCACGCCCCTTCCCCCTCACCACTTCCAGATCCAAGAAAACCTTGACAGCCCTCCAATGGTGGCTCCATTGATGTTTCTTCTCTAGGCGCCTCGTTCCTGATTACCTTGCAAAAAGGCAAAAAAGCAAGGCAAAAAGGTCAGATTTAGCTCATCTTCCAGATCCCCTCCTCTTTCCCCATGATTTGTACAAGTCTTCAGTTGTGCAAAACATTGTGTAAAAAGATGTGAAGTTAAGCATGTTTAGTCTGCTGTTTAGGCAAGTTTCAGCCCCTTGATTTGGGCAAATTTGGTGTGATCTTAAGCATGATATTTCTTCCCAGTTTTCAAAATCTAATTGCAAATCTGTTGCATATGAACACATTTATAAATCTGTAGGCAAGTGCTGATAGTAAATGCTGGGGACAAAAAAATTAGGAGAATATAATGCCTTAAGCAAGAAAAACAACTGAGCAAAAAGAGTACTTATAAAGAGGATGAGAAAACAACTGATCATGATCTATTTCTGATGTGTTCCGGTTCCATTAATTGGTTATAATAGTGAAAAAAAGACATTCTGTTTGAGCAAAAACAGTGATATAATGAGGCAACTAAGTATATGTATGCACAAAACTTTGAAAACTTTTGCCATGGCAAAACATGAATAGTTTTGAAACTTATAAGACAATGGAAAAGAAGGGGAAAACAAGGCTTTTCCCCCCTATCAGATCTTTTGGGAGCATGTGGACCAAAAACAAATGGCTTATTGGAGCAACTTGCATTATATGATTAAGCAAAAAAGCATAATGATGTCAAGGCAACTCTTGAAGAAAACTAGAGAAGGATTCCTCTTGGACATTTGTTTCCATTATTCCTTGGTTTCGTTAGTGAAAAAACACTAGAAGAAATAAATGTAACTAAAATTGCAACTAAAAAACAAGAGACAGTTGCGTAGTACAATTTACCTTTGTTGTATCATTATCATATCCTTCACCATGATCCAAGAAAAGTTGTAAAGTTGCCAGGATACAGTGGCAAAATTATTAGTATTTCATCCTGCAAAAGAAGGAAAAAGCCAACAAGAAAATCCATATACCAAAAACATACTGAGCATATCCAAAAACACACAAACTTGCTGCTGTAAAAGATGAAACCTAAAAAAGTCAACTTAAGTTCTTTCTAACACACAAACATAGGAACTGGAAGCACAAGTGGTCTGAATATAAAAAGAGCAATCATGCCCATAACACTAAACATGCTCTAATCTCTCTGAATTGGGAATGAATTCCATTCTGAAGACACTTCAAAGTAGCATTTCTATGGCAGTATGCTTGCTTCCCCAAAATCAAATGTTGCCCGCGTTTAAGAAAAACAAAATAAGAAAATATATTATGAAACACATAAAACAAAAAGCCTATGATATGTTCATATGTACAAACATGATTCATGAATGCAAAAAAAACATGCATATCCTCAAAATAATATATTGCCTGACATATATAGTTTGACTTGCCTGATTATATGGTTTGGGTTGCCTGATAGTGCACTTTGAATTGCCTGGTTTTGTTCAATTGCTATCTTGTGAATCTGGTGTGCTTGCGTTGCTGTGTTGTTTGCTTGCCTGAGTTTAGTGTGGTAGTAGCTTGCTTCATGAACGTAAAAATTGCTCTAATTTTTCTGGTTGAAAAAATGCACAGGTTGAACATGATTGAGCTTTTTTGTGTGTGCTTGGGTAGGTGTGCTATTGGCTTGCCTGTATTTAATGTGCTACTTGCTTCCATCCCTCTGCTGACTTGCTTTACTTTTTCACATATTCTCAGTAAATAAACAGGTTGACAATGATTGACCTAAATGAGGAACCAACTGAAAATAATGATGATCCTTTGTACTGTACACAACATGCTATTGGAAATGCAAAATTTCTGGCGGAATCACCTAATCCCCCTATCATCCAAAGAGTACCTACAACTGTAACAGCTGGGAGTGATGCTCATACCCTTGATGGCACAGGTGCTGAAGGTGATACCGGTGGCACTGTTGGTAATGGTTTGGGTGCTGAAAATGATGATGAAGCTTGGTCACAGCCCAAGGAGCCTTACGTGGGCATGAGGTTCGACACTTTGGAAGATGCCAAGGTGCATTACAATGCATATTCCTTGCAGATGGGTTTTTCAACCAAAATGAATAGTTCAAGGAAGGATATGAAAACTGGGGAGTTGATAAAACAACAGTTTGTTTGCAACAAGTTTCGAAAGCCTGATGTTGATGACGGAGGGGCAGAAAAGATTCCCGTGCTAGATGACATTGTTGAGCAAGCAAAAGATGATAATGAAGATGAGGCTATTGTCTTTCTTGATGATGATAGTAAGGGCAAAAAGAGGAGCAAGAAACGAAAAAGAGATAAAATTGTGCAAACTGGTTGCAAAGCTAAGATGATTGTGAAGGTAATAGATGGCAGATGGGAGGTGATCTACTTTGTTAGTGAGCACAACCATCCGTTGATTGACAAGCCATGTTTGACTAAGTATTTGCGATCACACCAAGGAATACCACTAGAAGAAAGGGCCTTCCTTACTCACCTTCATAACTGCAATTTAACTACAGGTTTTGAACCACACCAACCTCCCCCCTATCTTCTAACTTTAAGAACTTGGACATGCCTACTGGTTGTTTGTTTCTTAGCCCATCAACAAGTACCTGATTTTGCTTGAAATATGTCACTAATTTGCTTCAAACATATGCCTTAGTTGCTTGATAGTGACACTAAATTGCTTATAACAGTACAAAAAGAGATAAAATGCCTAATTTGTTTCTGGATGTTGGACTTGCCTAATGTTTACCTATTTCTTGCTCAATGCAAAAGTTCCTACTAGCCTGGTTTTTTTATAAAATAAATTTGGTGTTGAATCTGAACTTGCCTATGATTAGACTCTTTGTAGCTAAAATGTACAATAGTACTTGTTGTAGTTGCTTGTATGGCTTCATGAATTGCCCAAGCTTTGCATTTGAGGTGCCTTGCTGAAAAACAAAGAAGAAGCTAGTTTTGGCGCTGTTTTTGTGTGGAAAAAAGGATTGACCACCATTGTGACTACATATCAACAGGTCGTATGATGCACATCATGTCAGATTTCTATGGGACAGAACTCATTGTACCTTATAGCACAAAGCACATTACAAACCGCAAGATGCTCTTAAACAAGGATGATACAAAAGAAGGGGATATGATAGAGACAGTTGCTTACTTTAAAGATCAGTAGAGGGAGGATCCAGATTTATTTTACAAGATAAAATATGATGAGGAAGACAGGGTTGAGAATATTTTCTGGGTCGATGGTGCAGCAAGGAAGGTGTACGTGGAATCTTATCATGATTGTATCTCCTTTGACACAACGTATATGACTAACATGTACAACATGCCCTTTGCACCATTCATTGGGATTAACGGGCATGGGCAGTCATTCATGTTGGGCTGTGGCTTTGTTAGGCAAGAGTTGGCGTCAAGCTTTGATTGGCTATTCCAAACCTTCCTTGAGGCAATGCATAATGTAGCACCCACCAACATCATAACTGACCAAGACATCGCAATGACACAATCAATTAAAAAGATCTTTCCTACAAGTGTGCACCGCTGTTGCCACTGGCATATTATGAAAAAAGCACAAGAAAAGCTTGGAGCATTGCTGGGGCGAAACCCTGGCTTGTCCAAAGATTTCAACAACTGTGTTGACATTAGCTTGACGCCGGAAGAATTTGAGGCAGGGTGGTGTGAGCTGATGATGAAGTATGGGGCTATGACTGACTCTCACTTCGAGAATTTATACAAGTATAGAGAGACATGGGTACCCTGCTAATTCAAGCACCAATTCTTCCTTTCTTGCAGTCAACTCAACGTAGCAAGGGGTTCAATGCCGTCCTTAAGCGATATGTGAACCCACACAAGTCCATTTTGAACTTTGTGAAGCAATATCAGAAAATCCAAACACACATACTAGTCCGGGAGGGTTCAAAAGACTACAGGACAACACATTTACAGACTGAAATGTGGTCATCTTACCCAATAGAGAAGCAGGCGTACGGATCATATACTAGGGACTTGTACGAGAAGTTTCGTGATGAGTTTCAGTTGACTACAAGGTACAATGTGCGACCGCATGGTGAAAACTTGTATGAGGTTTACCCCAATCAAGAGTGGGTTGCCAAATATGGTTCTAGGGGCTATTTTGTCACGGTGGAAGCTAGTGCTGGAGACTACAGATGTGACTGCTGCAAGATTGAGAGGGACGGCATGCTTTGCTGCCATATCTTGAAAGTTTTCAACCAACTTGGTGTTGATGAAATCCCAGCGCATTACATACTTAGGAGATGGACACCTATGGCAATCCCCACCGCACCCCCTGCTGTCGAAGAGCAACCTGATGAGATGCCACCACAGTCGAAAAAGGAACTCAGGCATGCAAATTTGATGATGGATTTTGGTAGTCTTGCCCGGGTTGCTATTGCGTCAGATGCTGTAACGGATATTGTAAAGAAACATATGCGTGGTGCGCGTCATGAAATCAAAAATCTCAACATGTCAAAGAAGAAGAAAACGGCAGCACCAACAAGTGGGCCCTCTGGTGGTTCTGCGCCACCATCAGCTGATGGTTCTGCACCACAACCGAGTAACTCTCAGGCAACTGGTGGCCCTGCGGTGCGTCCTGAAGGGCCTGCACAAGCCCCTTCTGGATCTAGACAACAGCGACCTACTTCTGCGCCACCACCGAGTAACACTCAAGCAACTAGTGACCCGGCGGTGCGTCCTAACGAACCTGCACAAACCTCTTCTGGACCTAGGCAGCAACGATCTAGTTCTGCACCGCGGAGAAAAAGCGCACCAAAACTAGGTGGCAACTCTATGAGTGAGGATGGACACCAACAAACA
>NC_041383.1:816612808-816652528 GCF_002162155.2 Triticum dicoccoides | reverse complement strand
TACCCAGGAGCCCTCCCGCACAAAGCTGCTGGCCTGTACAACAACTGTCGGGATATGTGCCATAAAACAGTGGAGCAGCACCGCACCTTTCAAGGGGCTCAACAATGACAAGGCCTGTGCAAGCACTAAGAGGAGCTGCGCCACAACTTTTGATGCATACGCACTAGCAAGAGGTCCTGCGCGACCTCCTATGGGTCCTAGACCAGCAATTTGGCCCGCACCACAAACTATGGGGGCTATATAACCACGGCGGGAGCCTAACACGGCAAACACAACCTATGTGGCTATTCCTGGACTGGCACCATCGCCTGCATCATCAGCAGTAGAGGATGGCAGGTGTGGACAGCACCCAGGTTCTTCAACTACACAAGAAGAGAATGCCAATGCAATTCCATCTCCTATTGTGCAAGCTCCTGGTGGACATGCACACCAGCCGCTCAGTATGGCATCTCTGCATGCAGCTGTTGCGGCCGCACAAGGTACTACGATGGTTCAAGCACAGTTTGGAAGACCTACTACCACATTGGCCCCACACTTCCTAGAGACCCTCCAAAATCAACAACAAAAGGGAGGGCAAAGACAAAAAGAATTCAATCAGCACTTGAGCTGCATCCGAAGAGAAAGAACAAGTGCAGCTATTGTGGTTCTGTTAACCACAATGGTGCAAGCTGCCCGACCAGATTGGTGTAATGGTCAAACAGTGACCAGATGGCTGAAAAGATGTGTCGAATGGAATTGACAAATTAACCTATTTGTGGGTCTGTATGTTTGAACATCCTAAACTATTATTTCTGGTTTACAGTTTCTTGTGGCTAACTTGCCTCACACTAGAGTTTGAGTTGCCTGGTTATAAGTTTTGAGTTGCCTGTTGTGAGCTTTGAATTGCCCCGCAGACACCCTTGATCTCCCCATAATGGTCGAAAACTTACATACATGAGATTCTGCAAATGCTAAAAATGCAACAATTCCCTGGTTATGTAATGATCATAGTATTTTTTTCTTTTACGAGATATTCTGAATAACTTGCCTCAAAGTGAAGCTTAAATTGCCTGTTTATGCAAATTTAGTTGCCTGGTCCAAGTTCTTATGCATGCAACTCCCCCCTCGGCAGTCCAAATTCACGAAAGAGCAAAGAAAACAAAACATGCATTTACATGGATGTAGTGTGCATGAGGGGAGAAAAAACTGACCTATGCTAACTTGAGTATGGTTTTCCATGGAGCCTTGTTGTTGGTGTTGTCAACCCATGCGTTAGTCAATTGCTTCCTTATGCTTGGAATATCCTCAGCTCTGAAATTTGGAACAACCCTTGCCTCCCAACTGTTTGCTAGCGTCAGAGCAAAAACACCACAGTCGAACCTAAACAAAAATTGAAAAAATAACTTTTCTAGTTAGCTAGCTTCCTCTATCTAGTAGTGTGTCACTTGTAAAAAAACTGAACAAAACCATATTTAATACGTGAAAAGAAGTGGATGCTTACTCATTGTTTTGTTTTGGAACATCGATGTTGCTAAGCCCAAAGTCATCCAGTAAGACACGGGAACTGGCGTAATGCTCTTCCCATAGAGACCGAAAACTTGCAACCATTTTCCTTGTGCAAACATCTAAAGCCTTGTTTTATAGCGTCCTCCAAGAATCAAGAGCTTCAAAACGTCGATCCCTTATGTTCACGTTAAAAATCCAGTAATGGTTGCCTGTTTTAGGCTTTGTCTTGTCAATGTTCTCTAAAACTGGGAACATAATCTGTTAGAAAAAAACAAATGGGGTTAGTACAAAAAAATACAATACTAGAAGCTGGATTTAAGCAACTTTTTCTGTGTGCTCTCACAAATTAAGCCGTGGACTGAAGAAGCAAAAATGCACATGCAAGTTTTGTACTTGTGTGAGTAATTTGACAAAAACAGAAGATGCATAGGCAAGTTATGTACTTATGTAAGCAACCAGACAAAAAAGCACAGGCAAGTTATGCACATATGTAAGCAACTTGCCACAGAAAGCAATTTCATGGGTTTGGTCAACTTGCACCCCCCCTAAGAAATATTTACATTTGTGTGAGCAAAGATTTTAGCATAAAAAGTCATATATAAAAAATGCGTTGGTAAAACAGTAAAGAAACCATTGACTTACCATGTCTTTACGGTCCAAGCGATTCGACTTATTGAACCGGGAAATGAGCTCCTTGCCGTTCAATTCCATGTTTTGCATCTGAACCTGATGTAAAAAAGAATAGACATGACCATGACTTTTTATGAAAAAAAGAAAAAGAAAGAAACGCAAAACTACACTATTAGTTGCTTCGCGTTTTCTTACCGAGAACCTGACGGGCATCACAAGCTTCTTTGAGTCTGGTGGCAAGTTCATCATTATATTCTCTATACCAACTTCCATTACATGGCTCAAGACAAAACCTTCCTTCTTCATTGAGTTTGCGAGCTCCCTAACTGTGACAAAGTACTTGCCATATTCAATTACCCTTGCGCTGCATGAAAAAAAAAGAGGCATTCAGCTCACAAAATCCTTCAATAATTTGCCTGCCACCATTTCAACTTAGGAAAAACACATGGGGGGCATGGTCATATCAAGGAGAGACTATTTCAAAAAAAGAATTTCACACTAAGCCAAGTTGCCTGATTCCCATAAATGGATTGCTTGTAAACACAGTTTGAATTGCCTGGATAACATGATAGACCTTGACTGGGGGAAAGTGCATTGTGCAACAGCTGACAAAAAAGAAATGCAGTAATATACTGTCATACCTGGTATCCACATCTGGTGATTCTTCTTCATTAATTCTTCCATGCAGAATAACTGATGCATACAATCTATTTGCTTTGGGTTTGGACATGTAGACTTTCTTTTCATTATAGTCAATGAATGGTGACCTCTTGCAAGAAGGTGGCTTGATAATCCTTCTCTCGAATTGATGTGGATGCATCTCTCCTGGGCTACTACTGCTGTAAATCTTGCTGCCTGACCCCACTTATCCTTGGTTAGAACTTTTTTCAGGTGTTTGGTATGCATTTCCTTCTGCTTGCACACACGGTTCATCTATTCCTTCAACGTCCAACAGATAATCATCATCGGTTATATTGATGATTGGCTGGTTATGTACTGGGAGTTCCTTGAACTCATGCTCTGCAAATGTGCTTGACCCAACATGTTGATGTGCTGTGTTGTCTGCACATCTTGTGGGCAAATCATCTATGCCTAGATCAAAACTTGGTGCTGGGCAGTACTCTCTGAAAAAATCATTTGATCTTTCGGTGTCCCTTTGCTCAAAATGTTGTTTATCTTTATTTGCTGAGCTGTGATTTGTGGAGTTGGATTGGGCATTCTTTCTGTTTGGATCAACACACCTTGCAAACAGCTCACTCACAACTAGAACATTGATTTCTAGTGCATTGGTTGCCTTCCCACTAACACGCATGAATTCGTGGTACCGCTCCTCCACATTAGAGAAATTGTAAGTGTTCCCCTAGCCAGTTGCTTCTACTGCTTATGGAACACTTGTGGCCTCAGGTTGGGCAAGTGCAGTTGAGCAGACATGCAATTTCCCTAGGGCTCTTAGCAACTTTTGTTCCGGACTTTTTCCCATGGTTACAGCTTCGGGCAGGTCTTGTATCCTATTGATCTCCGTACATAGCACCGGAGGGATGTTCTCTTTCTCCTTTTTGTGTCCTGCATGATTTAATGCTCGAGCCTCAGGTGATGCCTTGAAGTCTTGCACCTTGGCCCTCTGGATACCATTGGCTGACCGCATCACATTTCCCCGAGACGGGAAAGGCACTTGACCATTTAAGTCACCTAGTGGTTGTGTTCTGCTGTGGTTTCCTGTGCTTACTAGCACTATGGGTCCCTTCTTGAGTTGTACTGGCCTTACTTTTGTGGGGTCCAGTGTTTCCTCTGCAGAACTTGCCTGAAAAGCAGCTGGTCTTGCTTCATCCTTAGACTGAGTTGCCAGAATATGTGATCCACTTGCTTGACATTGGGAATGAAAATTACCCGACTGCTTTGGATCTACTCCTGTAGGTACTGCCTCATCTCCAACTTTGCTGCACGGGGGTGCTGCTGAGCTTGATGGTGAACTCTTTACCACCTGTGTTTTGGCATTCCCATGAATTGCCTCTTTTGTTTCAGAATTTTCCTGTTGTTGCTGTTGAGAAGGACAAGATTTTTTCATGGCTGACTGCCTTGGCTTTCCCCCTTGGCCGTAACCGGGATTTTCGGCACGATATGCTTGCGGATGCATTGCTGTTTCGTTCATCATAGATGGCTCCAATACAAAACTGACATTTTTCTTCATCTTCTTTGATGGAGGGAGTGGTGGTAGTTGGTTTCGACAAGCAATCTTCTATTCTGTAGCTTCATTTAGAGCGGCGCCAAATTCTCTCATTATTTTCTGCCGAATCACCTTTGGGCATATTTCCTTGGGGTTGAATGGTAAGCCCAAATCCAAGTCTTCCCCCCTCAACAACTCTTCGAACATCCTCTTCGCTTCGGTTGCCATGTTTATGTCATCAATATCCCACATTTCTTTCACTTTAAAAAAAGGGAACGTGGTTCCTGGGAAACAACAGTTTTGAATTCTGTCATCACAAGGTCTCTCATACAAATCCTACCTGCCTCATCCAATCCTTTTGCATTTCTGTCCTTCTTTTCAATCAGAAATTGCAGCGTGCATTGTTCATCATCATCGTTGCTTGGGTTTTCAGCTGCGGGATCCTCGTCCCGATCAGAGCCACCATTGCTGCCTGAACCACCGTTGCCACCTCCGCTGTCATCTTCATCATCTTCATCCTGCTTCCCCTGCCCATCATCTTCCTTGTCTTTGTCATCCCCATCGCCTTCTTCATCGTCATCGTCCTCCTTTCCTTCATCATCTTCTTTTTCGTCATCCTCTTCTTCTTCATCATCATCATTGTCCTCGTTCCCCTCAGTTCTGTCTTCCCTCCCCATGTCAGCACTTACCCCCCCATGGTGATCAACCGTATGTCGTGCTCCCTGGCTACTTGATTTCCCCTGAACTCCACTTGATCCATCATGACCATCATCGCTGTCTGAACTTTCATCGCTGTCGCTTTCATCACTACCTTTATCTCTGCCACCTCCCTCGCTTTCACTGTCGGCTGCCTCACTGTCGTCGCTGTCTGAATTAAACGACTCCTCCTCACTTGGTAAGTTGTCTCTTCCGGCTGGTACTCGCTTGCTCCTTCTGTTAGACTGCCACCTGCTTGTCTCTGCAGTAGTAGGATCTGCCTCCTTTGTCCCCCATTCATCATCATCTATCTTCCCAACCCCAGTCACGAGCTTCCCCACTGCATGAGAAATTATGGAACACATTTCATGCACCAACCCTGTGAGCTTCTTTTGCTTCTGTAAGACATGAAAGTGGATGGTAGAGAACATGATAAGTACATATCTTCTATTGAAGATTCTGAAATAAATGGTTGAATGTACAAATGGCGATAAAAAGGGGAACAACAGTGAGAGGAAAAAACAAGTGGTATATAACTTACTGATTTGTCATATGACTCGGGCAATCTTGCGGCAACAAATTTGGTGATGTGGTCCATACTGCCAAACAAGCTATCATCCGCACACCGAGAAAACTCCGTCTTGAGCTGGTGGTTCATAGCAAAAGAAGATTAAAAAAAACTATGAGTGACAACAATTCTGGCACTCCCATACCAAAAAAAGAACTGAGAAATGAAGAAAAATAGTACTACTAATAGTCTTTAAATTCCTACAACCATTATGACACTTCCCCCCTGTTGCCTACTATTAGTGGATACTGTAATCAACAAAAATGAAGAACTAGTATGCAAGTTGCTAGTTTTCAGAACATAAGTTGCTTGTGTGGTTGTATAAATTTGCTACTTTTCAAAATGTAAATTGCACGCGCAAAAAAAAGAGCTAAAAGATGTACTACAGCAGCTACTATTAAAAATAGAACAACCCAACAAATCCTTCCTGTGAACATAATCCAACTGTGTGCGTGGCAAACGAAAAAGGTTCGAATAAGTCTGATAACTACTTGGACCTACTTGAAATATATGTATGGCACTTGCCCAAAAAGATACATTAACTTGCATGCTCTTTCAAAGTGAATTGCCTACTCTAAAAATGGTAGTGTTGCCTAAAAACAATATGACAATAAAATATATATCCTAGAACAGAAAAAATGAGTTACCCGCAATTGGCCATATTCTCCTGGAGCCTTCCTGTCCTTCTTGATAACTCTGGAGATTAAATCTGAATTCCAAACTGAAACCCTTGGTACCAAGTTCGGGATTGGCTCATCAACATCTAGAGAGTCTAGGTACAACAGCTGCATATAGACAAGGAAAAAGAACAGAAATGTTTAAGTTACCTAATGATTGCAAAAAGAAAAGAAAAGATAAGTAAACAATTGATACTTAAAAAAACAAAACAGCTTGAAGCACTTACAACAAGGTGGAAAACACAACAACAAACAGCCTTCTTGTTGGCACGCCCCGAAGTGAACGCAAGCTTTAATTGATCAACAACAAACTGGCATATATTGGTTTATGTTATTCCATTGACATCCATGACCGCCGGGAAACTCTTTGGGGAAATGCTCAAACTAGTTGAAGGGGCAAGGAAGCACGAAAAAACAAGAGCTAGCCAAGCGCGGACAAAGTCATCATCATGAGATCCTCCCATGTCTACGATCATCTTGCACCATTCTGTGAGGGTTGGGGAGTTCTTCGATGTGATGTTGTAAATACTGTACATTGCTTTTGTGATTTCAGGCCGATTCTGGAAGCACACCTTCCTGCCCCTGTTGGGCAAACCCCATATCCTACGGACACTTGCGGCATCTACAGGAATCTTCCCCCTTTCTGGAATGACTATCTGCGAAATCTCTGGGTCGTAATGCTTCATTATCCACTGGCTAAAATCTCCGGGCATGCTACTCGCTGCAAGGTCCAGAATGCCACCAAATTCTCTTCCGATGATGACACCCTTTTGGTCAGGAACCAAGTCCTTGTTCAACTTGAAGAGCCTTGCAGGGGATGCCCTGTTCCTACGACCCTATTGCACATAAGGAAAAAACAGAAAAAGGGAATTAGCAAAAGGAAAGGAAAAAAGTTCATCACAACATAGGCAACTTAGGCATCATAGTTGGGCAACTGCTCAGTGAAACTGAGGCAACTATGCAAAATACCTCAGTTCCTCCCGTCTTCTGGCGTTTTGCTTTTGGAGGTTGGTCGACGTCTGCACATTCGACATTTTTGTTCCCAGCATCTGCAGCTTGGCTCTTGTTACTATTCTGGTTACTAATGATATCATCAGGGCGCTTCCCCCTTGTAGCAACTGCTTTAGTTCTCATACGCTTGTACCCAGTTATTGGTGCACTACTCCATGGCTGGAAGATAGAAATCACATAAATAAATAAAAATGGAAAACATAATCTGTTATGTACAGGAAGAACATAAAAACTTCCTGAGCATGTGCACACCTGTGTTTGGTGCTCTGTATTCCCATGAGATGCAAGGTCGTCATGGCTTGATCCAGCAGGTCCATCTTGTTTTGACTTATAACTTGTCCTAGCCATCTAATTTCTGCTGCATATTTAAAGGCCAAACAGTGAGATTCATCATAAAAATGAATTTGAAAAGAACTCTATATCATCCAACAAAATTCGTTTGGCTAAATTCTTACTAAACTAAGCAAACAGCAATTTAAAAAAAGTGGGCAATGAAAAGCGTTGTAAACTATCTGATTTTCACTATATTACAAAACTATCCTATAATTGGCACTATTACCCTTCCTCTACATTTCCTATATAATCTGAAACAAATCAAGGCACCTAGAACAAAAAATCACAGAATGAATTCTCGTGCAATGCTTAAAACTGTCCTACAAAATAGGGCCACTTATAGGGCCACCCTATTAACCTCCCTCTACTGGATTACTTCCTACCTCACGCACACACAAAAAAAATCACATGTTGTTCTGAAAAAAGTGTATATCATGCAACAAATTCATTTGACTAAAATTCTTACTAAACTAAGCAAACAACAATTTACAAAAAAAGTGGACCCTGGAAAGGGTTGTAGGGTTGTAAACTATCTGATTTTCACTATGTTACAACATTAATACAAAAGTACATACAAAAAACCTAAGTAAAACATGACTACAAGGAGCAACAAAGAACTGTTGCACATCAATCACCAGGCAACACAAGTTGGCATTTCAGGCAAATGGCTAAGAAAGCTTGAGCAAGTTTGAGATTACACAAATGCAGTAAGAACATATGGTGGCTGCTAGGCAACACATGTTGGCATTTCAGGCAAATGGCTAAGAAAAGCTTGAGCAAAAGCCAGGCATTGCACAAATACACTAGGCAAAAAACGGTTGAGGGCATGTCAGGGCAATTCAGGCAACTGACTAACAAAACTCCAGCAAAAAAGCCTGACAACTCAGTCACAAAACTTGAGCAAGCCAGGCACACTAGGCAACATATGAGGGCAATTCAGGCAACTGACTAACAAAACTCCAGCAAAAAAGCCTGACAACTAAGTCACATAACTTAAGCAAACTGACATACATATCTACAACTCAGTCGAAACGAACACGAGAATTGAACCACAACACATAAACAGCGTCGAACCACAGCACATAAACCTGGTACACAAACATTTCAACAACAATAACCTGTAGCATAGTTGCATTTGTTGCATGAAAAAAAAGTGCTAGGCAACTATATGAGCATCCTATGAGCAGTTGTTGCGCAAATCAGTAGATCAACAAACTAGGACACAAACTATGCATGAGAACATCTCCCTCCTATCCCTCCACATGCCATGACATCCTACTGAGCATCACCAAGCCTTGAATGCACACCAAAATCCTATCTCACCAGCACCAAAACCAAATCTAACGAGTGCTTAATCTGTTTTAAATCAGTTAACCTATGCATAATCTCTTCCTAATCTCTTACAAATGGCAAAGGTACTCAGTGATTTCACCCAAAACTCACGAGATCTGGCAAGCCTACACAAAATGGGATCGATATGAACTGACCTGAGATTCTGCCCTGCGTCAAGCAGCAAGGTGATTCTGCTCCTCCGCACGAACCACACGGCGAAGACGCACGTGTCGATCGTCCTCACCCGTGTCTCTGGCGCTGCAGCGCCTTCCGCCTCCGACTGCTGCTGTGTGTTGCGGGTGTGGACGAACAGTCCCGGTCGCCGCACCGACGCGCGCGTCGACCGTCCTTGCCCGAGTCTCCGGCCCTGCAGCGCCTTCCGCCTCCGATGGCTGCACCGACGAATGGCCCCAGTCGCCGCACCGACGCGCGCCTGGCCGATTAACCACTCCCTACACGCTGCGCACGCTGTCCCTTCCTCACTCCGCTGGAAGACGGTCGCCGAGTCGCCGCACCGCCACCAGTTGCTCTGGATTTGGTGGATTTGCGTCGTTCGCTCGGGGACGGTTTCAAAATGGGGGGGCGGGGAGGAGACGGAAGTGCGGAGGGAGGGGAGAACTGTCGGGACCCACGACCGCTTATCCATCCAACGGGAGAATTCGCACCTCGCCACGACCAGGTGCCACCTGGCGCAAACGACGACGCAGCGCCGGGACCGAGCGAACGACGCGCGACTGCGCGATGCCGATCCGACGGCGCGCGAGAGCGTGTGCTCGCGCAAGCAAACAAGCACACGGCCACTTTTTAGGATTTAGGGCTGTGAAATGATCTGGTAGGGTGAAATGTTCCATGAGTTTTTCCCAAAGCAGAGTTTTTGCTATATCATCGACAAAAGTAAGATCTAGACGTTTCTTTGCTGGCTCTTTCCATTCTTGAAGGGAGATCGGGAGTTGGTCCTTCACAAGAACTCCGCACTGATGAACAAACTTGTTCGCAATGTTCTTAGGCACTAGTGGTTTGCCATTAGTTTTGATGGCATCGATGTTGTACTTTACGCCCTCCTTCAACTTTTTGCTCGGGCCTCGCACTCTGCCTGTAGAAGATTTGCTCGATCCGGAGGGCTGAAAGAAGAAAGATCGATTCGTTAATATATCTTCAAATCATTTAAAACATGTGATGATCACCAAATGCCTGCTTATATAAATATACCTCGCCGGTCTCTGTTATTTCAAGATCAACATTTCTTCGCCATCATAATCATAGTCATCCATGACTTCATCAATTCGGTCGTCGCAATCGAATATCATATCATCACCCTCACAGGTATTGTTCAGATATTGGGAGCCATCATCTTCTTCATTTCGATCATCTGGCCCGCGAGGGGAGCGTATGATCTCGAACAGGGCCTGTTCTCCCTCTCTGCCAGTATTGTCCGCCATAGATTTTATTTAAATAATCCATAAGAAATATGAAACAATTTAGTATACAAATTATAATGCATGCTTGCAATCAATAAGGAAAAACTAAATCATTGTACATAATATGCATCATCTCGAATAATATATAATCTCGAATGCATCGTCTCGAATAATATATAATCTCGAATACATCGTCTCAAATATTATATATCGAATACATCACTAGCTAGCTAGCTAATAAAGATTGAATACTACAGAATAATCTAGGCCACTCGTGGTTCCCGAGGCGCGGGCGATGGACACCCAAAGAGAAGGAACCATCACAGGATCATAGCTCCGGTCATCTCCCCAAAGAACCTGCCAGGTAATAGAGAACCTGATGTCCATAATAGCCATGTAGAAACAGATGTGCTCGTCTTCCTCCCTAACACGGCAACGCACCACCTCCGGCAGGGCCGGCTCCCTCCGCACCAAAAGTGGCCCACGGGAACGCCACCAAAGGAGCTCATGGTCGACGACGTCACCCGGGGACGGGTTCCCCACCAAGCGGCGAGCCCCTGAAGGTAGCACCTCCCAGTGCTAGCCCGACGGAGCCTAGTCCCGGACATGGGTCCTCTGAAGTAGGACGTCGTCGCGAATGGGTCGATGGAGAGGATGCAGGTCGGGCATCGTCGAGAAAAAATACTATACGCCGCAAAAGTAACATTTTTTAAATGATTGGATTGTGATTTCTTATATGCAAATTCTAAAGTTCTATAACTAAAATTATAAGAAACTAAAAAACATTGATTATCGTCTAACAATTTGAAATTAATCTAATTCATCAAAAACTAACATTTCTATATACTATTTGACATTAATCTAATCTAATTAATTAATTCACCTAAAACCTTTGTACAAGAAACAGAAAAAACGGAAAAAACTAAAAACTAAAAACTAAAAACAGAATCTAGTGTGTGTGTGTGTGTGTGTGTGTGTGTGTGTGTGTGTGTGTCTTTGTGCACGCGTGTGCACCTACGGCGCCGGTGGCATGGCTACTTCGATTGGAGGGAGGAGAGGGGCCGGGGAGACGGGCTCATAGCGCGGGCGAGGTCAAGGTGACGGCGACGACGAGGTCCAGGCGACGGTGACGGCGAGGCGAGAGGCCGACGACTGCGATGGCGAGGCGAGGGGCCGGCGACGGGCCAGCGAAGGGGACGGCGACGGGATGGCGACGACGGGGGGCGGCGGCAACGGGGCAGAGGAGAAGAAGTAGAGGGGGAACAAAACTAACGAAATTTGGAAGAGTTGCTTATATAGAACCCCCCCCCTTTAGTACCGGTTGGAGCCACCACCTGGTACTAAAGGGCTATTTTGGCCAAGCGAAGTGGCGGGAAGCGCACCCCCTTTAGTACCGGGTGGTGGCTCCAACCGGTACTAAAGACCCCTATTTTAGTACCGGCTGGAGCCACCACCCGGTACTAAAGGTGTGCGCTGGCGAAGGTGCGGTGCGGGCAAGTTTAGTCCCACCTCGCTAGCTGAGGGGCGCCCACACCTGTTTAAAAGCCCCGATGCAGCAGCTCCTTGAACTCCTCTCTATAGCAGGCTTCTGGGCCTAACTCTGTTGCTCTACCCTGTGGGCCTATTGGGCCTTGCGGGCCTGCATCTTGGCCCAACTACATGTTGGGTTTCTAGTCGTATGCAGGCCGCTGTGGCCCAGTAGGTGGGCTTTTTTATTTTCTTCTTTATTTATTTTCATTTATTTATTTCTGAGTTGTTTTTTGCTGTATTTAGAGTTTCTTTGTGAATATTTTTTCTTTAGGTACAAAAAGTTACAAACTTTGCCGTAAATGCATGAAAGAATTTTTTTGCACATAAAATTTCTTCTCGTTTCAAATGCCAAAACACATAAGTATCCTAACTATTACAAAGATTCCCTCCGGTTTGTTCGAAGTGGCACTTTCCAGATATATAAGTCCGGAAACTCACTAGAGAAGAAAGTGATGACAATGAAGCCTATCACATCCCAGAGTGGGATCTTTGGGTGTGAAACTTTTCTTCGCGTGTGTCCCTTTGCGCCTAACCATGGACAATCATCATCATTTACCTGGATGTTCGGGTCAATATTCAGTGTGAATGGAGAAATTTCATCAAACTTTTCATAATCTTCTGACATGTCTGTCTTGTCATCCACTCCCATGATGTTTCTTTTCCCTAAAAGAACTATGTGGTGCTTTGCCTCATCGTATGATGCATTCGCTTCCTTATCTTTTCTTTTTCTCGGCCTGGTAGACATGTATTTCACATTGAAAACCTACGCCACATCATTGGCTAGGACGAATGATTCGTCTGCATACACAAGATTGTTGAGATGCACTGTTGTCATTCCGTACTGCGGGTCTTCCGTTACCCCGCCTCGTGTCATATTGACCCATTTGCACCGAAACAAAGGGACCTTCAATCCACGTCCATAGTCAAGTTCCCATATATCCTCTATGTAACCATAATATGTTTCCTTTCCCGTCTTGGTTGTTGCATCAAAGCGGACACCACTGTTTTGGTTGGTGCTCTTATTATCTTGTGCGATCGTGTAAAATGTATTCCCATTTATCTCGTACCCTTTGAAAGTCATTATAATCGAAGATGGTAACTGGGACAAGAAGTACATGTCATCTTCAATATCACCGTCATGCATGGCACGTGTCTGCAACCAACCGGCGAAAGTCCCCATTTGTTCACGTGTAATCCAGTCGTCAGACTGCTCCTGGTGTTTGGAGCGTAGAAAATTCTTGTGTTCCTCCATATACGGAGCCACCAAGGAGGAATTCTATAGAACTATGGTGTGCTTGAGTGATAGAATGCCCGTCCATATGTATTATTTGATCCCCTCCTAGCGTGCCTTTTCCATCTAGTATGCCCTTATGTTGCGATTCAGGAACACCAATCGGCATAAGGTCAGGAATAAAGTCAATACAAAACTGAATGACCTCCTCATTTTCATGGACCTTCGAGATGCTTCCTTCTGGCCTAGCATGGTTATGAACATATTTCTTTAAGACTCCCATGAACCTCTCAAAGGGGAACATATTGGGTAGAAATACAGGACACAAAACATTAATCTCTTCGCATAGGTGAACTAGGACGTGCGTCATGATGTTGAAGAAGGATGGTGGGAACACCAACTCGAAATTGACAAGACATTGCACCAAATCATTCTGTAACCTTGGTATGATTTCTGGATCGATTACCTTCTGAGAGATTGCATTGAGGAATGCACATAGCTTCACAATGGCTAATCGAACATTTCCGGTAGAAGCCCCCTCAATGCAACCGGAAGCAGTTGCGTCATAATCATGTGGCAGTCATGAGACTTTAGGTTCTGGAACTTTCTCTCTACCATATTTATTATTCCCTTTATATTCGACGAGAAGCCAGACAGTACCTTCATACTAAGCAGGCATTCAAAGGACATTTCCTTCTCTTCTTTGGTAAGAGCGTAGCTGGCATGACCTTGATGTATGTCGTATTTTCCGTGCATACGTTGCTGGTCCTCCTATGTCTCCGGTGTATCTTTTGTCTTCCCATACATGCCCAAGAAGCCAAGCAGGGTCACGCAAAGATTCTTCATGACATGCATTACGTCGATTGCGGAGCGGACCTCTAGGTCTTTCCAATAGGGCAGGTCCCAAAATATAGATTCTTCTTCCACATGGGTGCGCATCCGTAAGCTTCATTCGGAACAGGTTGTCCACCAAGACCCTTTCCAAAGATTACCTTCAAATCCTTGACCATATCATGTACATCAGCACCGGTACGGTGGCAAGGCTTCATCCGGTGATCCGCCTCACCTTTGAAATGATTGCCTTTCTTTCTTACGGGATACCTGTGATACGTCTCCAATGTATCTATAATTTTTTATTGTTCCACGCAATTATATTACCTGTTTTGGATGTTTAATGGGCTTTACTATACACTTTTATATTATTTTTGGGACTAACCTATTAACCGGAGGCCCAGTCCAAATTGTTTTTATTTTGCCTATTTCAGTGTTTCGCAGAAAAGGAATATCAAATGGAGTCCAAACGGAATGAAACCTTCGGGAGAGTTATTTTTGGAACAAACGCAATCCAGGAGACTTGGAGTGGACGTCAAGAAAGAAACGAGGTGGCCACGAGGCAGGGAGGCGTGTCCAGGGGGGTAGGCGCGCCCCCCACCATCATGGGCCCCTCGTGGCTCCCCTGACCGACTTCTTTCGCCTATATATACTCACGTACCCTAAAAACATACAGGAGCACCACGAAACCCTATTTACACCGCCACAACCTTCTGTACCTGTGAGATCCCATCTTGGGGCCTTTTCCAGCGCTTCGCCGGAGGGGGAATCGATCACGGAGGGCTTCTACATCAACACCATAGCCTCTCCGATGAAGTGTGAGTAATTTACCACAGACCTTCGGGTCCATAGGTATAAGCTAGATGGCTTCTTCTCTCTCTTTGGATCTCAATACAAAGTTCTCCTCGATCTTCTTGGAGATCTATTCGATGTAATTCTTTTTCTGGTGTGTTTGTCGAGATCCCATAAATTGTGGGTTTATGATTAAGATTATCTATGAACACTGTTTGAATCTCCTCTGAATTCTTTTATGTATGATTTGTTATCTTTGCAAGTCTCTTCGAATTATTAGTTTGGTTTGGCCTACTAGATTGATCTTTCTTGCAATGGGAGAAGTGCTTAGCTTTGGGTTCAATCTTGCGGTGTCCTTTCCCAGTGACAGCAGGGCAACAAGGCACGTATTGTATTGTTGCCATCGAGGATAAAAAGATGGGGTTTATATCATATTGCTTAAGTTTATCCCTCTACATCATGTCATCTTGCCTAATGCGTTACTCTGTTCTTATGAACTTAATACTCTAGATGCATGTTGGATAGCAGTCAATGTGTGGAGTAATAGTAGTAGATGCACAATCGTTTCGATCTACTTGTCGCGGACGTGATGCAAATATACATGTTCATGCCTAGATACTCTCATAACTATGCACTTTTCTATCAATTGCTCGACAGTAATTTGTTCACCCACCGTAATACTTATGCTATCTTGAGAGAAGCCACTAGTGAAACCTATGGCCCCCGGGTCTATTTTCCATCATATAAGTTTCCGATCTATTTTATCTTGTAATCTTTACTTTCCAATCTATATCACAAAAGTACCAAAAATATTTATCTTATTATCTCTATTAGATCTCATTTTCGCAAGTGGCCGTGAAGGGATTGACAACCCCTTTATCGTGTTGGTTCCAAGGTTCTTATTCGTTTGTGTAGGATCAAGGGATTTGCATGTAGCCTCCTACTGGATTGATACCTTGGTTCTAAAAAACTGAGGGAAATATTTACGCTACTTTGCTGCATCACCCTTTCCTCTTAAAGGGAAAACCAACGCATGCTCAAGAGGTAGCACAAAGGATTTCCGGCGCCGTTGCCGGGGAGTCTACACACAAGTCTAGACATACCAAGTACCCATCACAAACCCTTATCCCTCGCATTACATTATTTGCCATTTGCCTCTCGTTTTCCTCTCCCCAACTTGACCCTTGCCGTTTTATCCGCCCTCTCTTTCTCGTTCGCCTCTTTTTCGCTTGCTTCTTGTGGTGTTTGCTGCCACTATGTCTGAAACCGGGGAGGTTATTATTGATAAGGATAATAATAATAATGTGGGAAACTTTGATGCTTTTGATGATCCTATTGAAGAACCCACTATCTTGCATACTAAAAAAATTCGAATCAGTAGTAGTAATATTATCGGAAAAGGGGTTATTCAAGATTTCTTTACTTGTGTCGGTGCTTTACCCGCTATGGGTGGATCTATTCTTCATAGAGCTAGTAGTCTTGTCGATGCTATATCCTTGCTTATAGTTGAACTTGAAAGGCAGTTTATTCATATGCATCCTTGCATACAAAGAATTTTCCTAGAATTTTTCAAGATTGAGCATTCTTCTGTTTAGCGTGCCGCTACTATCTTTTTGGAACATGAGTTCAGATTTATAATGAAAGAAACCAAAGAAATTTTTGCACACTATAGGGTGGACGCTGGTCGTCCTCCCATAGAGGCAATTCTTTTTAATCAAGAAGACATAATGCGTTTACGATCTTTAGATCCTGTTTCTTATAATGAAAACCTTAGAAAAAAGGTTCCTACCAATGTTCTAGTTGATAGAGTATCCGAACTTAATGATGATTTTGCTACTCAAAATAATGGGTTAGGATTTTATCTTGAACAAAGGCTCATGACTTTTTGTCAAAAGAATGCTTATAATGATGATTTGGCTGTGCAATATGAGGGGCCAAAGGAGGAACCCATACTTCTGTCCCATTAAATTTAGCCTTTTTGATTACTTTTGCTTGCCACAAAGAAAACTTTCTGCTGAACATAGGGAATATGAGATGAGTTTTTGTGATTTACCTTATCATTATGGCAATACTTAGATCTATTCTCGCTTTTATGCCTAGCTAGGGGCGTTAAACGATAGCGCTTGTTGGGAGGCAACCCAATTTTATTTTTATTCTTTGCTTTTTATTACTGTTTAGTAATAAATAATTCATCTATCCTCTTGTTAGATGTGGTTTTGTGTTTTAATTAGTGTTTGTGCCAAGTAAAACCTTTAGGATAACCTACGGTGATAGTTAACTTGATCTTGCTGAAATACAGAAACTTCTGCACGCACGAGAATAATTTTCATAAATCACAGAAACGTGATTTTCAGTTGATTCTTTTTGCACAAGATTAATAGACTAACTACCTAGAACTTCCTAATTTGGTAGGATTTGTAAGGCTCCAGAAGTATTCGAAAGTTACAGAGTGCTACAGACTGTTCTGTTTTTGACAGATTCTGTTTTTCGTGTGTTGTTTGCTTATTTTGATGAATATATGGCTAGTATCGGGGGGTATGAACCATAGTGAAGTTGGAATACAGTAGGTTTAACACCAATATAAATAAAGAATGAGTTAATTACAGTATTTTAAAGTGGTGGTTTGTTTTCTTGTACTAACGGAGCTTATGAGATTTTCTGTTGAGTTTTGTGTTGTGAAGTTTTCAAGTTTTGGGTAAAGATTAGATGGATTATGGAATAAGGAGTGGCAAGAGCCTAAGCTTGGGGATGCCCAAGGCACCCCAAGGTAAAATTCAAGGACAACCGAAATCCTAAGCTTGGGGATACCCCGAAAGGCATCCCCTCTTTCGTCTTTGTCCATCGGTAACTTTACTTGAGGCTATATTTTTATTTACCACATGATATGTGTTTTGCTTGGAGCGTCTTGTAGGATTTGAGTCTTTTCTTTTTAGTTTACCAGAATCATCCTTTCTGTACACACCTTTTGGAGAGACACACATGAATCGGAATTTATTAGAATACTCTATGTGCTTCACTTATATCTTTTGAGCTAGAAAATTTTGCTCTAGTGCTTCACTTATATCATTTAGAGCACGGTGGTGGTTTTATTTTATAGAAATTATTGATCTCTCATGCTTCGCTTATATTATTTTGAGAGTCCTTTAGAACAGGATGGTAATTTACTTTGGCTAATAAATTAGTCCTAATATGATAGGCATCCAAGATTGGTATAATAAAAAATTTCATAAAAGGTGCATTGAATACTATGATAAGTTTGATACTTGATGATTGTTTTGAGATATGAAGATGGTAATATTAGAGTCGTGCTAGTTGAGTAATTGTGAATTTGAAATAATACTTGTGTTGAGGTTTTCAAGTCCCGTAGCATGCACGTATGGTAACCGTTGTGTGACAAATTTGAAGCATGAGGTGGTTTTTTGATTGTCATCCTTATGAGTGGCGGTCGGGGATGAGCGATGGTCTTTTCCTACCAATCTATCCCCCTAGGAGCATGCACGTAGTGCTTGGTTTTTGATGACTTGTGTATTTTTGCAATAAGTATGTGAGTTCTTTATGACTAATGTTGAGTCCATGGATTATACGCACTCTTACCTTACAATCATTGCTAGCCTCTTCGGTACTGTGCATTGCCCTTTCTCACCTTGAGAGTTGGTGCAAACTTCACCTGTGCATCCAAACCCCATGATACGATATGCTCTATCACACATAAACCTCCTTATATCTTCCTCAAAACAGCCACCGTTCCTTCCTATTATGGCATTTCCATAGCCATTCCGAGATATATTGCCATGCAACTTTCCACCATTTCATTTATTATGACACATTTCGTCATTGTCATATTGCCTCGCATGATCATGTAGTTGACATTGTATATGTGGCAAAGCCACCATGCACAATATCATACATGTCACTCTTGTTTCATTGCCCATCCAGGTACACTACCGGAGGCATTCATATAGAGTCATACTATGTTCTAGTATCGAGTTGTAATCATTGAGTTGTAAATAAATAGAAGTGTGATGATCATCATTAATAGAGCATTGTCCCATGAAAAAGGCCAAATAAAAAGAAAAGGCAAGGCCAAATAAAAAAAGAAAAAGAAAGGCCAAATAAAAAAAGAAAGGCCCAAAATAAAGGGACAATGCTACTATCTTTTTTTCCAGACTTGTGCTTCAAAGTATCACCATGATCTTTATGATAGAGAGTCTCTTGTTTTGTCACTTTCATATACTAGTGGGAATTTTTCATTATAGAACTTGGCTTGTATTGTTAGGGGTTGGGTACGACATATGCCAAGGGATGGTTTATCATGGTGGGAGCGAGTAGAATGTCGTCGGTGCCTGGAAACGGGATGGGAGAAGGCATGCACGTCGGCGAATCTTACCCAGCTTCAGGGCTCTCCGTGGAGATAACAACCCTACTGCTGCTCTGCGGGGTCTCCGCATGATCACTATGGCAAAGTGAATACAAGGTTGCTCCTAGAGCTGTTTTCTGGAGGTAGGAGAAGGCAAGGCTAGCTCCCTCCTTCCTATATGGTCTGGTCTAGTGCTAAAGAGGCGATCCCCCTGCATGGGTGCCCTGGGGGGCTTATATAGGCCCGCCCCCAGGGTTACAATGGTAATCCGACTGGGCGCGGGTCCCAGCCGTCTGTCTCTCAGGTCGCCATCCTCTCCGCCGACTGCTAGGGCCCGCCGACTGGTGGGCCCCGCCGGCTACGGACTACTGTAGCCACGCCGCTAGTGACGCCGGCTTGGTCATGGGGTCATGGCAATAGTGCCACCGCCTGACGAGCGATCACTGTCGCCATTCCCCGTCTTGTCTGGTAATGGCGTGCGGGGCCCGTGGGAGGGGTTGGCCGACTCTTGTGAGCCAACTCCCGACGGGGCCGTCTTGTGGTACTCTCGCCGTCTTCTGTACTCCCGCTGGCGGGTGGGTCCCGCTGTCTCTGGGCCGTACAGTCAGGCCGTCGTGGGCACATTGCGCCGCCCACGGGGGCTAAGGTCAGGGCGAGCATGGCAACAGTGCCGCGCCGGATGGAGATCTCCTTCGGTAGGGCGCACTATAGCCATGCAGACCCTTCGTAAGCCGGGCGGGGATGGCCTCGCGGTGACCGTACCCCGTCCCGCCCATTGTGGCGAAGGCCGGAGGTGGTTGGAGTTGCGGGCCGACTCCCCATAGTCGGCTTCTCTGGAAACCGTCAATAGGAGTCGGCTTCTCCTGAAGTCGTCACCGGGACTCGGCCGTGAGGGGGCAGTCGGCGACCCTGCCGCCGACTCCCTGAAGGCGGCTCTCCGCCGCGGGGTCTTGAGGGGTGCAGCCTGCCCCGATGTCTTGAAAGGTTCTGGGGCTCGGGTTAGCCTACCCGTGGCCCATTACTTCGATAGTAGTCCCCGAAGCTGGTGAGGCGCCGAGGGCGACGTGTCGAGGAGTCTCAACAGTTTCATCCATTCGGTGGGGGAGTCTTGATTGTGTTTGTCATCTTCCCTTGGCCGACTAGCTGGAGTCTGACTCGCAGAAGACCGTGACGGGTTCCAGGCAGCGTGCCTGATAAGCTTCCGGGCAGCTGCCTGTTGCGGGTCCGTCGCGCGGCGCCACGTGGCGGGGTCAGTCTGCCCACCCACGCGCGCGACGAGACAGGACATCAGGCGGGGCCCGCCACTACTGCGCCTCGGCATGCGAACAGATCGACTGTTGCCGAGCGGACAGTTGGGATTCCCACGTCGTAACTGCGCGTAGTTACTTCGTGTGGTAGATCGTGGGGTAGGGTGGGGTCCTAAGCACGGTTAATCCCACGCCCGCCCCATCGGCTTCTCAGCCCATAAGCCTATAAGTAGGCAGGATGAGGGGGGTGGCGGAGCACGCGCGCCCATTTCCCCTACTCCCCTCGCTTTCCTCTTGCACCTGCTTCCTTTCGCCACCGCTGCGCCGAACCACGCCACGCCTGCGGCGATGAGCTCTTCCTCCGCCGCCATACCTGTCGTCATGCGCTCCGGCGTGTGGGATGGCTCCGAGGTGGATGACGACATCATCGAGTTCCTCCACAAGACGCGTCGCCTCCCCGGCGCGGACCTAGTGAGAGCCCGCGCCGTGTCGGAGGGGAAGATATTGCCGGCGCCGGAGGAGGGCGAGCGGGTCGTGTTCCGCTCGCACCTCATGCGCGGTCTGGGGCTGCCGGCGAGCGGCTTCTTCCGCTCCTTCTTGGAGTTCCACGGGCTCCAGCCGCACCACCTCACCCCGAACACGGTGGTGCTGCTGGCTGCCTTCGCCACCTTGTGCGAAGGCTTCCTCGGTGTTCTCCCCACCATCGAGCTGTGGGGAGAATTCTTTCCGTCGAATCTTGGCACGCACGTCGCCGGCGTGCCGGCCCAGTGCGGTGCCTTCGTCGCGATGCGGAGGTCGGTGGCCGACAATCCGTTTCCTGCCATCCCGCTGATCAACTCGGTGAAGATGTGATAGCGTTCTTACTTTTATGTGAAGAACATCGCCGCAGACGGTGACTGGGTCAATTTGCCGCCCTTCGAAGCCGGCGCACCGGCTGGGAGGCTCCCCAACTGGTCCCATCGAGTCAAGACGCTGACTCCTGCTGGTGCGGCCGCCATCACGTGACTCCGAGTTCTGACGCAGTCGGAGGGCTTGACCGGGTCCGACTTGCTGGCCGCCTTCATGGCGCGTCGAGTCCTCCCGCTCCAAGGCCGACCTCATCTGATCTGTCAGATGAGCGGCCATCGGGATCCGAGTCGGCTGTGCTCCAAGGACATGCCCCACGCGGAGGTGGCAGACACGGTGAACTATATCTCAAACTGCAATCTCACGGCGACTTGGCAGTTCGGCAAGGAGCTGTACTCACATGCCAACCCCCCGCCTGTCGTAAGTCGTCTTTCTTCTTCTTTTTTCTTCTTTGCAGCCGAATCCGACTTCTGATCTTTTGTTTTTTCTTGAGTCAAAACCCCCTCATCCAGCCTCCAGCCGGCACCGCGGGCTCGGCCCGCCAGTTCGTCCCCGATCGAGCGGAGAGCGACATCAATGACCCGGACTTGGGGGCCTCGGCGATGGAGGCTGACGCCGAAGGAGGAGGAGGAGGAGGAGGAGGAGGCTTCAGGCCCTCGGCCACTTTCGCCGACTGGCCTAATGACGACGCCGAGGGGGAAGCCGCCCCACACCACCAATCAAGGGCTGGCCAGCCGAGCGCGAGTTCCGCCGCCGGCTTGGGTGGTCAAGGCGGCGCGAAGAGGCGCCGGGCCAGGCCGAGCTTTCTTGGCGGCCGGCTGAAGAAGTTCAAGGGGGCGGCCGCCGCGACCCAGAGGGAGGAGGCGATCGCGAAGGCCAACCGCTTCCGCAAGGAAGTGAAGAAGCCGCCACTGGTCTCCGCGTAAGTGCCTCCGCTCTTGACTTGTTTTGTACTTGGTGGATCTTCGTCCAAATCTTTTACATGCTTTCCTCGCCTCAGGGCTCCCCTTACCTTCGAGAGGGTCGCCACCTCCTCCGTCATGGGGTCGGCAGAGACTTCCGCCACTACTCGGCAGATTGATCCCGCCACCGACCTTCGGGAGGCGACGGAGCGGAACGCGCGGGAGAAGCGCAACGAGGACGAAGCCACCCGTCTGGAGAAGGCGGAGGCCGAGAAGGCGGCTGCCTCCGCCCAGAGGAAGCTGGACGAGGCCGAAGCCGCCGTGGCTGCAAGGCGGCGAGCTGAGGAGGCCGCGCTCCTCCAGTCGGCATTGCTCGTCATTCCGCTGAACTCCATGCAGCCGCCCCCGGAGTTCATGGGGCAGACTGGGGAAGCCGGCGGCGAGAACTCCGTCATGGAGTGGGAGAGCGGTGATGCCTCTATGTCGGACACGATCATGCCGCCACCGCCGCCTCCGCCGCCGTCTGGGGGTGCGCAAGGTAAACAGCCGGTAGGCCCGCCGGTGCCGCCGACTGAGGACGAGTCCGTGGCGAAGCTGCTCCTTTAAGTCGCCTTGCCAGCGCGTCGCCGTCTTGAGAAGGCGACTTCAGCGCCACGGCCTTTGGAGACCGGCACCGCCAGCTCGGCCATCCCAGACGCTGAGGCGACGAGCGCCGCGCCCATTGGGTGAGTGCGAGGAGGCGGCATGGGCCTGCTGAACCAGGCGCTTCTGGACGTTCAGGCGAAGCTGCGAGCTGAGGGCGACGCTATCCAGAGCTGCACTAAGGCGCATCTGGCGTCACGATTAGCCGTTCGGGTATGCTTCATTTTTTATTTTGTTTTTCCTTACTCTTCTCTGTGGGGGCGCGCCAGTGCACCCACTGGGTGTAGTCCCCGAGTTTCGGGCCGACTGCTGAGCAGGCGGATCGGAACTCCTTCTGGCGAGTTCCGATACTTATCTTTGTCTAAAATCCTTATTGTAGGAGTATCACAATCTCCACGTCACTGCCTTCAACCGCAATGTTGAGGAGCTGAGCAAGCGGAGTGCCGACTTCTCGGAGAGTCGGAGTGAGTCTTCCTTCTTCTTCGCGGGGGCGCGCTGGCACACCTATGGGCTGTAGTCCCCGAGATTCGGGCCGACTGCTGAGCAGTCGGGCCGGATCTTCTCAGCAACTTTCTTTGTTGATGACTTAACGTCTTTCTTTTTTATTCTTCAGAGGCCAACGCCACTCTTCAACAGCGGCTGGGCGAAGCCGACACTGCCTTGCGTGCCAAACAGGAGGAGTGCGGCAAGCTCGCCGCAGAGCGTGATCTGCTGGCTGCGCAGCTGGCGGAGCAAAAGGAGCTGCTCAAGAAGGCGCAGGAGGAGGCAGAGAAGAAAGAGGCTGCGCTCCTGGCCGAGTTCGAAAGCGACCGCTCCTCATGGACTGACAAGGAGGCGCAGCTGACTTCCGGCTTCCATGAGATTGAGGACATCGTCGACGGTGAGTCTCTTTACTTTCTTTGAGCCGCCGACTATGAGTCGGGCTGACTCCTGATTTTCTGACTTGCTTCTTTTTTGTCTTGGCAGACTTCTTCCCCGGCCACTCGCAGGCGGCCACTCAGGCCATCCAGGCTGATCGTGAGGCGCGGAGGGCAAGCGGCGTAGAGATTGCCGCCAACGTCCCCCGGACCCTCGATGAGCAGCTTCTGAGCATCGAGGCTCGTCTGCGGCCGGCCCATCGGATGCTGCGCCGGCTTCAACGTGCCGGCGCCCAGGCGATTGCCGCCCTGTGGCCAGACATGCCGGTTCTGCGCACTGCCAGTCGGACTACCGACTGGCTGGAAGTCGCAGCTGGTCGTCTTGAGGCTTGGAAGGGTTCCTTGGCCCGGGCTGGAGCGCGCCGGGCCTTGGAATTCGTCAAGGTGTGGTATCCAGGGCTGGACCTGGACCGGCTGGCCGCGTTCCGGTCAGAGGCCCAGGCGGAGCTGGTAGCTGTGGAAGACGCCCTCGTCGTGCGTGCGGCGGCGATCGCCGACTACGCAGACACCAGCTTCTTCGTCCCTGATCGGGCTAAAGACGGCAGGGAGGCGCCGTCGGAGTGGTTCGGGATGAACCCAGATTACGACGAGGACTCAGCGGAGGTGATTGCTTCCAGCGCAGAGGAGGAAGGCAAGGCGGAGGACGGAGCTGAGACAGAGGCGCCAGAAGACGGGACGGGCGACCAGCCTTAGCTCGACCGTGCCTCCAGCAACGAGCCGCGTCCCGAGAAGGCGGCTGCTGCCGGAGATGATCAAGCCAAGACTGCCCAGCCGGCCACCCAGGCGCCTGACACCGCCATCTCCTTCGACCCTTCGAATCCGGATGCCGCGTCCTAGGCTGCCGTCTTGCCTCCATTTTATCTGCCTTAGTAGTCTTTGAAGAACTTTGTTAATTCGAACAATTCCACCCGCGGGGTATATTTTGAACTACTACTTGAAGATTTGGCCAAGGGCCTATGTTATGTAAATATTTATCCGAGTTCTATCTTTCCTTGCTCATTGCCCTTTTGGCTTTTTCCTTTGCCGCCTTCCCTTAGTTGCCACCTTGCCAGTCAGACAACCGCTCTGCGGACTGCCACTGGATCAAACGCTTGGTTACTTTGCGAAGGCAAGTACTTGGCCATTTTAGAGTCTTTTTAACAAGTCAGATAGAAAGCGGCAAGCCGACTACTTACGAGTCGGCTTTGCTTAAGCTAGAAGAAAGCGGCAAGACGACTACTCATGAGTCGGCTTTGCTTGAGAGAGGCTGGAAGTCGTCTTAGGCTATGTTTGTGCTTTGAGTCCTTAGCCATTTTTCATGTGGGCGCCCGTTCTTCCTTACTCCTGCCTACCAAACAGTCGCTCTGCGAGCTGCGGCTTCTGACAGGAGACGGTTTAGGCGCCACACACTACTTGTCCGACTGTAGGAAGCATTTCATAGCGCGAGGCGGCGAGTCCCCGGGCCGACCAGTCGAGCCCGGTGCCGAGCGGCATAACAAAGAGTAGTATACTTGAAGGCGTAATTCTTATCATACAGATAACAAAAAGGGCAGTCCCCGAGTTCGCCTCGGGGGGCCCGAAGTCTTGGTACTTTAATACAAAGGGTAGCATGATACATACTACATCAACTGTAAAATCTTCGGAGGAGATTTAAATTCCATGGGCGTTCCGTCTCTTTGCCGGAGTCGTCCCTCTTGCGTGCTCGGGGCTTCTGAGCGTCGATCAGGTAGTAGGAGTCGTTGCCCAACACTTTGCTGATGCTGAAGGGGCCTTCCCAAGGCGCCGACAGCTTGTGCTGACCAGCTGTTCGCTGGATCAGTCGGAGCACAAGGTCGCCCTCTTGGAAAGATCTCGGCCTGACCTTCCTGTCGGCGCAGGCTCTGCTGGTAGATGCTGGACCGGCTGAGTGCCAACAGCCGGCCCTCTTCCAGCAGATCGACGCCGTCTTGACGTGCTTCTTCTGCTTTCTCCTTGGTGTACATGGTGACTCGCGGGGAGTCGAACTCTATGTCCGTTGGGATGACGGCTTCAGCACCGTAGACGAGGAAGAAAGGTGTGAAACCGGTTGACTTGTTTGGAGTCGTGCGCAGACTCCAGAGGACGGCTGGCAACTCGTCAAGCCAACAGCCGGCTGAACGCTCCAGTGGTTCGACCAGCCGATGCTTGATGCCCGACAGGATGAGGCCGTTTGCTCGCTCTACCCGGCCGTTTGACTGCGGGTGGGCAACGGACGCTAAGTCCATTCGGATGCCCTATGTCGCGCAGAAACGGGCCAAGGCACCTTTGGCAAAGTTTGTGCCATTGTCGGTGATGATGCTGTGTGGTATGCCGTACCGAGTCGTGATGTCGGCGATGAAAGTCACTGCAGTCGGACCATTCTACTTCTTGATGGGCTTTACTTCTATCCACTTGGTGAACTTGTCCACCGCGACAAGTAAGTGAGTTAAGCCGCCTCGGGCTGTTTTGAATGGTCCCACCATATCCAGGCCCCAAACCGCAAAGGGCCAGGCGATGGGGATAGTCTTGAGTGCCAAAGCCGGCTGATGTGGCTTGGAGCGGAACTTCTGGCACCCTTTGCACTTTTGAACCAATTCTTTGGCCTCTTCTAGGGCAGTCGGCCAGAAGAAACCGTGTCGAAAGGCTTTGGCGACGAGTGCTCTTGAAGCCGCATGGTGGCCACACTCGCCTTGATGGATGTCTTTGAGAATTGCTTGGCCTTGCTCTAGCTCGACGCAACGCTGGTAGACACCAGTGACGTTGCGCCTGACCAACTCTCTGTTGACTATGGTGTAGGCTGCCGCTCGGCGTTGCACTTGCCGAGCTGAGATTTCATCAGTTGGCAACTCTTTGCTCACTAGGAACTTGAGGATGGGCTGGGCCCATGATGGTGCTACTATCTCTTCAACTGCCAGTACTGCGACTTGGACGAGGGTGACTGGGCTGAGAGGCGGCGGGTTGGAGTCCGCAGCCGCTTGCTGGGTTGATGAAGTCCCCGGGCTAATTGGCGCAGTCCCCAAGCCGAGTTCTGGAGTCTTCGGACTAGTCACCGCAGTCCTCGGGCCGGGTTCTGAAGTCCCCGGGCCGGCTTCGACTACGACACTCTTGGAGTCATCTATAAGAATTCTCGTGCCGCCTGCTGGGGCTCTTGAGTCGGATCCGACTTCTTCGGGGGGAGCCGGCACAAAGATGGAGTCTGATTCTGGTGAAGGCTTGATAGACGGCTTGAGGAGGCGCCGAAGGGCGACGCCAGATGGTATTGCTTGGCGGGTGGAGCCGATTCGTGCCAGAGCGTCTGCTTGGTTATTGTCATTTCTTGGCACATGAAGGAACTCGCACCCCTCAAAATATCCGCTGAGTTGCTGCACAAGGAAGCGGTAGCTCGCCATGTTTGCATCCTTGGCATCCCAGTCGCCAGATGATTGCTGGACCACCAAGTCGGAGTCGCCAAAACACAGGATCTGGCGGATGCCAAGTTCTTATGCAAGCCGGAGCCCGTGAATGAGCGCCTCGTATTCTGCAACGTTATTGGAGGCGGCAAAATGGATTTGCAGCGCATATCTGAGCTTGTCGCCTTTGGGGGAAGTGAGGACAACGCTGGCTCCCAAGCCGGTGCGCATCTTGGAGCCGTCGAAATGCATCCGCCAATGGGTGGAGTCGGGCGCGGGCGGCAGGTACTGGGTCTCGGCCCAGTCGACGAGGAAGTCGGCCAGCGCTTGTGACTTGATGGCGGGGCGGGGCTGGTAGTAGATGGTGTAGGGAGCCAGCTCAATGGCCCATTTGGCCACTCGGCCAGAAGCATCTCGACTTCCGATGATCTCGGCTAGGGGGGCTGTGCAAACCACATTGATTGGATGCTCTTGAAAGTAAGGCTTCAACTTCTTGGCGGCAAAGTGCACGCCGTAGCACATCTTCTGGTAGTGGGGGTAGTTCTGCTTGGAGGTGGACAGTACTTCGCTCAGGTAATATACTGGTCTCTGGACAGGTAGCGCCTTGCCTTCCTCCTTGCGTTCGACTATAATGACTGTGCTGACTACCCGGCTGGTGGCGGCAATGTACAGGAGCATGGGCTCTTTGGGAGTCGGGGCCACCAGCACAGGGGTGTATTCAACAATTTCTTCAGTTGGAGAAAAGCTTCGTCCGCCTTGGGAGTCCACTCGAAAAAGGTCGTCTTCTTCATGAGTTGATATAAGGGGAGAGCCTTCTCGCCCAACCGACTGATGAATCGGCTGATGGATGCCAAACAGCCGGTGAACTTTTGCACATCTAGCACTCGGCTGGGTACTTCCATCCTCTCGATGGCCTTGATCTTCACAGGGTTGCACTCTATGCCGCATTCAGAGACCAGGAAGCCAAGGAGTTGGCCGGCTGGTACTCCGAAGACGCACTTCTCAAGGTTGAGCTTGATCTGGAATTGGCACAGATTCTCAAAGGTTTCCTTGAGGTCTTCCAACAGTGTTCCATGCTTTTCCGTCTTCACCACCGCATCATCCACGTAGACATGGGCATTTCTGCCGAGTTGCTTGAGGAGGCACTTCTGCATGCAACGCTGAAAGGTGGCGCCGGCATTCCTCAAGCCGAACGTCATGGTCAGGTAGCAGAAGGCACCAAACGGCGTGATGAAGGCGGTCTTCAGTCTGTCAGCCGGGCTCAGCTTGATGTGGTGATATCCTGAATATGCATCTAAGAAGCTCAATAGCTCGCATCCGGCTGTGGAGTCTATCACTTGATCAATTCTCGGCAGAGCGAATGGATCCTTGGGGCAGGCTTTGTTGAGGCTTGTGTAGTCGATACACATCCGCCACTGTTTGTTCTTCTTCAGCACCAGGACCGGGTTTGCTAGCCACTCCGGGAAGAAGACTTCCATAATGAAGCCGGCCGCCAGGAGTTGGGCTATCTCTTCTCCAACAACTCTTCTCTTCTCTTCTGACAGGCGGCGCAAGGGCTGCCTGACGGGCTTCACATCAGACCGGACATGTAACTTGTGCTCGGCGAATTCCGTCGGTACACCTGGCATGTATTTAGGGGACCTTGTGAAGATGTCTCGATTCTCATGGAGGAAATCGACGAGCTCGCCTTCCTATTTGCTGTCAAGGTTTGCACCTATGACAGCGTACCTCTCTGGGTGCTCCGGGTCCAAGGGTATCTTCTTTGTCTCTTTGGCCGGCTTGAACGATCCTTCGGCTTCAGACTCCTTGGGGTCGGGCGACATCTCGGGCTGCTTGTCGGCCATTGCCACGACCCGGTCAAGAAGCCGCCTCTCGGCCGCGATCACCAGGGACTCGACTAGCCGACTGCTTTCGGCCGCGCAAGCGGACGACTTTCTGTAGTCGCCGGCTATGGTCAGAATCCCCTTGGAACTCGGCATCTTCATCTTGAGGTAGGCGTAGTGGGGGACTGCCATGAACTTGGCCAAAGCAGGTCGGCCAAGCAGCGCATGGTACGGGCTTTTGAGGTCTACCACTTCAAACCACACTGGCTCTCGGCAAAAATGATCTTTGTCCCTGAAGAGGACGTCTATCAGGATCTTGTTGATTGGCGAGCAGGAAAGGCCAGGAACAATGCCGTGGAACACAGTCCAGCTGCTTTGAAGTTGTCTTTGCTTGATTCCTAACTTCTCCATGGTATCCTTGTACAGGATGTTGATGCTACTGCCTCCATCTATCAGCACTCGCAAGAAACGAGCGGCCCGCCTATCTGTGGCGAAGGTGGCGCCTAGGACCAGGGCGTAGGAACCCGGATTCGGCATCACCTCTGGGTGATCAGCTCTGCTCCAACTGATAGGCTTCTCGGACCAGTGCATGAACTCGGGAGTACTTGATGCTACTGCATTCACCTCTTGCTGCTGTTGCCGCTTGCTGCGTCGATCGTCAGCCACACTGGTGAACACCACATAAGCTCCATGCTCTTCTAGGTACTCGTCTTGTATTGCACCGACTGGCCTGGCAGCCGGCTGCTGGGGCGGTGGTGGAGGCGGTGGCCCAGCAGGCGGGGGAGACAGGAGGCCGTCTCCCTTGGCGATTCTGGTGAGCCAGTGGCATTTCCGGGTGGTGTGATTCGACGGCTTCGCGCCGCTGTAGAACTTGCAGGGGCCATCTAGAGTCTGCTCGTAGGATAAGGCCGGCAACCAGTTGGACTTGCCGCCTTTCTGTCGCTTGGTCGGAGGCTGCCCCTCCGGCTGTTGGTCTTCGACTGTCGCCACTTGCCGGCTGCTGGAAGCCGGCTGTGGGGCTTTGCGCTTGTGATTGCTTTGCTGCTGCCGCTGACTGGTGTCCCCAGCCGGATTTCTGGGAACCTGAGGGGCTACTTTGCTAGTCGCACTAACTTGAATGTCCGCCTTCCTGGAGGAGTCGGCTGTGGCATACTTGTCTGCTGTGACCAGCAGCTCGTCGAGGGTCTCCGGCTCGTCGTAGAGGAGCTTGTGCTTGAGGAGGGTGCCTTCTCTACACCCGGCAGTAAAGTACTCGATATCCTGCACCTCGTGCACGCCCTCGCAAGAGTTCCGAAGCTCGGCCCAACGCGTGAGGTAGTCGCGAGTGGACTCGTCGGGGCCTTGCACGCACAAGGAGAGTTGGCGAGGCTTGGGAGGTCGCTTGTACGTGCTCTTGAAGTTGCGGACGAAGGCCTCGGTAAAGTCAACCCAGCTATTGATGCTGCGGGGCTTCAGGCTGTTCAACCATGTCCGGGCCGTTCCCTGGAGCATGAGTGGAACATACTTTACGGCGACACGCTTGTTTCCGTTTGCTATATTGACGGCCGTGGAGTAGTCAACCATCCAATCCTCCGGCTTCATGGAGCCGGTGTACTTGGGCGTGTCTCGGGGGAGCGTGAACCCTTTGGGAAAGGGCTCGTCTCGGATGCGAGGTCTGAAACAGGGAGGACCCAACTCGTCTTCTTCTTCCAGCGCAAGGGATCGGTGGAGTCGGTCGATCCGGTGGCGGGCGTCATTTTCTCTGACTCCCTCTCGGCGGCCAAGGCGGTCGCCGAGAGTCGGATGCTCTACGAGTGGTGGGGAGACTCGCCTCTCTTTGCGAGGAGGAGGAGGCAGATAGTCGTCCTGCCGTTCCACTGCTTTGGGGCGACCGTCTTGGTCGCGCTCGATGGTGATGCGAGTCCGACTATGGTTGACAGCTGGCTCCTTGTCTTTCTTTCTACGGACTCCGCCAGTCGGCTCCGAGACATCGCGCCTTGATCTCGGCGGGGTGGCAGGTCGTCGTTTTGTCATTGCGGCGCTTCCGTGCGGCAGCCGGCTTCATTCTGTGCGGCAGCCACGTCGAGGAGCTGCTGAACTCGCTCCATCATCAGGCGGCGCTCTTCACCCTCGAAGTTGTCGAGCTCGTCCGCCGCCGCCTGGGCGGCGCGGATGTTCTCCGCAGGTGTGGCGTACACAGGGTGATCGGCCCCAAACAGTTTGGCAATTGCCACGCCGCGTTGCCGGACCGCGCCTAGGCGGCTAGGCCCAGTCGGAGCCGGCGAGCCGCCCACGGTGTGATCCATCTCACGCTGGTATGCTTCTGACAGGTGTCTCATGCTCGCCAGCTTCTTCGCGCCCTCGACGAGCTGAAGGCGGCGTGCCTCCAGCGTCTCGGCGTCAGCATCCCCCAGAATCGGCGCGGACAGGTCTTGCAGAGCCGCGTCGAGCGGGTCATGAGCGCCTTCACCGGAGCGCTCCCCGTGATCGAGGACGAGAACCTCTGTGACGGTGCTTCCGCCGCTCTCAGTGTGAGGGAGCGGCTCGTCGTAGACCAGCACGTTGGTGGGGAACGCATCGAGCGACGCGGTGTCAGAGTCAACCAGCATTGGGTCGGTGGAGCCTATGGACTCCAGGTCTACGGCAGGCTCGCCGACGACATGGAGTTGGTCGAGAAGGCCCGCGAGGAGGCTCTCAGGGCCGCCCGTGCCTGCGTCGGATGCAGGCTCGTCGGAGAGGCGAACCTCGCCGACAAGTTCGGCGAGGCAGCTGGCCACGCAGGCGATCTCAGCGCCATGCAGCGTGTCGGTGCAAACTCCATCTGGCATGCCGGGCTGGCTGGGCTCGCCAGGGAGGAAAAGGGTTCCCGTCCAGAGCAGGTCTCCGGACGGCGGTGCACCTCGCCCCATGGTGGGCGCCAAATGTCGGGGGTTGGGTACGACATATGCCAAGGGATGGCTTATCATGGTGGGAGCGAGTAGAACGTCGCCGGTGCCTGGAAACGGGATGAGGCGAAGGCATGCACGCCGGCGAATCTTACCCAGCTTCAGGGCTCTCCATGGAGATAACACCCCTACTGCTGCTCTGTGGGGTCTCCGCATGATCACTATGTCAAAGTGAATACAAGGTTGCTCCTAGAGCTGTTTTCTGGAGGTAGGAGAAGGCAAGGCTAGCTCCCTCCTTCTTATATGGTCTGGTCTAGTGCTAAAGAGGCGACCCCCCTGCATGGGTGCCCTGGGGGGCTTATATAGGCCCGCCCCCCAGGGTTACGATGGTAATCCGGTTGGGCGCGGGTCCCAGCCGTCTGTCTCTCAGGTCGCCATCCTCTCCACCGACTGCTGGGGCCCGCCGACTGGTGGGCCCCGCCGGCTACGGACTACTGTAGCCACGCCGCTAGTGACGCCGGCTTGGTCATGGGGTCATGGCAACAGTGCCACCGCCTGACGGGCGATCACTGTCTCCATTCCCCATCTTGTCTGGTTAATGGCGTGCGGGGCCCATGGGAGGGGCTGGCCGACTCATGTGAGCCGACTCCCGACGGGGCCGTCTTGTGGTACTCTCGCCGTCTTCTATACTCCTGCTAGCAGGTGGGTCCCGCCGTCTCTGTGCCGTACAGTCAGTTCATCGTGGGCATAGTGCGCCGCCCACGGGGGCTGAGGTCAGGGTGAGCATGGCAACAGTGCCGCGCCGGACGGAGATCTCCTTCGGTAGGGCGCACTGTAGCCATACCGGCCCTTCGTAAGCCGGGCGGGGATGGCCTCGCGGTGACCGTACCCCGTCCCGCCCATTGTGGCAAAGGCCGGGCGTGGTTGGAGTCGCGGGCCGACTCCTCATAGTCGGCTTCTCCGGAAACCGTCAATAGGAGTCGGCTTCTCCTGAAGTTGTCACCGGGACTCGGCCGTGAGGGGGCGGTGGGCGACCCTGCCACCGACTCCCTGAAGGCGGCTCTCCGCCGCGGGGTCTTGAGGGGAGCAGCCTGCCCCGATGTCTTGAAAGGTTCTCGGGCTCGGGTTAGCCTACCCGTGGCCCATTACTCCAACATGTATATTCCAACAATGGGCTTCCTCAAATGCCGTAGGTCTTCGTGAGCAAGCAAGTTTGATGCACACCCACTTAGTTTCTTTTGTTGAGCTTCCATACATTTATAGCTCTAGTGCATCCGTTGCACGGCAATCCCTACTCCTTGCATTGACATCAATTGATGGGCATCTCCCTAGCCCGTTGATTAGCTGCGTCAATGTGAGACTTTCTCCTTTTTTGTCTTCTACACATAACCCCCATCGTTATATTCTATTCCACCCATAGTGCTATATCCATGGCTCACGCTCATGTATTGCGTGAAGGTTGAAGAAGTTTGAGATTACTAAACTATGAAACAATTGCTTGGCTTGTTGTCGGGGTTGTGCATGACGAGAGCATTCTTGTGTGACGAAAATGGAGCATGACCAAACTATATGAGTTTGTAGGGATGAACTTTCTTTGGCCATGTTATTTTGAGAAGACATGATTGCGTAGTTAGTATGCTTGAAGTATTATTATTTTTTATGTCAACATTAAACTTTTATCTTGAATCTTTCAGATATAAACATTCATGCCACAATAAAGAAAATTTCGTTGAGAATTATGTTAGGTAGCATTCCACATCAAAAATTCTGTTTTTACCATTTACCTACTCGAGGACGAGCAGGAATTAAGCTTGGGGATGCTTGATACGTCTCCAACGTATCTATAATTTTTGATTGTTCCATGCTATTATATTACCTGTTTTGGATGTTTAATGGGCTTTACTATACACTTTTATATTATTTTTGGGACTAACCTATTAACCGGAGGCCTAGTCCAAATTGTTGTTTTTTGCCTGTTTCAGTGTTTCGTAGAAAAGGAATATCAGACGGAGTCCAAACGGAATGAAACCTTCGGGAGAGTTATTTTTGGAACAAACGCAATCCAGGAGACTTGGAGTGGACGTCCAGAAAAAAATGAGGCGACCACGAGCACTAGTAGAAAAAGGACCTAATATGAGACACATTAGTGCCGGTTTGATTTTGAGCCGGCACTAATGTGTCCAATAGTGTCGGTTCCAACGGCTAGCCGGCCGTTCTCATTAGTACCGGTTCATGGCGAACCTTTAGCACCGGTTCGTGCCACGAACCTGTACTAAAGAGGGTGGTGGAAGGGTGTTGTCAGTCTGGGGCCCCTCTAGCACCTTTAGTACCGGTTCGTGGCACGAACCGGTACTAAAGGTCGACCTACATAAACCCTTTGTCCACCCGAGCCACTCTGTTCTTCCCCTTTCCCCTCACATCCTCTGTTCTTCCCCTCTCTTCCTCGAGCTCCTCACAAATTTTGCCCAAAATTTGTCAATATTTGAAGGCCCCCATCCATTCAAATGATCACAAAGGTTAGCAACTTTGTCCTTTCAACTCTCATTGCTAGATTAGCTCTTGCAATGCTTTGTATAGTGATTAATTTGGGAGGAATTATATTTGCTAGTATTTGATTTATATGCAATTTGAGGTCAAAATAACACTTAGTTTGCATATGTGGGTGTGGTTTACTTAGTGCCTTCTAAATATCCGTCGTAACCACCGTCGATCGCCCGCACCGTCCCGTCGCCGGCACCACCTTGTGGTGAGGCTCTTGTTCATGAATGTTTTACATTACCAAATTGATGTTTGTGTGATTTGGATATATAGTTACTCGTATAATTATCTTACCCGTATGTTGTTTGTTATACATAGTGCCATGGTTTTGATATCCGTCCTCGTCGGCCCTCGTCCTTGTTATGATTCGGATGTGGTATATTCTCTTTTAAAACTAGTTGTTGCATTTCGTGTTTATGACAAATTATGCCCATCAAGTTGACATAGATATTTTTATCTAGGAGGTATGTGAACCGGAAAGTCCAACCGACCCTATTGTCGAGAGGTTAAATTTAGTTGAAAGAGAAAACGAGTATTTGAAAGAAAAATTGAAAAGAATTGAGGGTGAGAAGATGGAATTGGAGTTGCATGTTGCCGATGTCGTCGATGATCACAAGATCAAGATGGAGAAAATGAGGTTGAAGATTAGAAAGATTAGAAAATATGCCATTGATAGTGTGGCTTGGTATCATTATGCTGTTGGATCAATTGTTACCTTAGTTGCGATCTTCATCGCATTTGTTGTTGCATTTAAATTCTTTAGCTAGAGAGTTATTTGCATGTTGCATTTAATTAAGTGTTGTATATGAACTTTATGTATGAACTTGTATTAATTTGGTCTATTCGGTGTTGTGTAATGAAGATGAGCCGACAATGGATGTATGATGACAGATGCTCTCCCGAGTTCATTAATGGCGTGCATACTTTTCTGCTTGCCGCTGAGGCAAACAAGCGGGCGGATGGTTTTATGCCTTGTCCATGTGCTGGCTGTAAGAATGGTCACAGTTACTCTACATCAAGAACCATTCACGTCCACCTATTTGAGTCCGGTTTCATGCCCCACTATAATGTTTGGACCAAGCACGGAGAAATAGGGGTTATGATGGAAGACAATGAAGAAGAAGAGGACGACGACGGCTATCCTGGCCATGGGTTCCCTGAATACGATGATACAACAATGGGGGAAGAAGCTGAGCCGGCAATGCAGGAAGAAGCTGAAGAAGAGGCATTAGATGAGCCCGCTGATGATCTAGGTCGGGCCATTGCCGATGCAAAGAGAAACTGCGCAAGTGATCTGGAGAGGACGAAGTTGCAGCGCATGTTAGAGGATCACAAGAAACTGTTGTACCCGAATTGCGAAGCTGACAAAAAAAAGTTGGGCACCACACTTGAATTGCTGCAATGGAAGGTAGAGAATGGTGTATCTGACAAGGGATTTGGAAAGTTGCTGGTAATGATAAAGAATATGCTTCCAAAGGACAACGAATTGCCCGAGAGTACGTATGAAGCAAAGAAGGCTGTCTGTCCTCTAGGGTTAGAGGTGCAAAAGATACATGCATTCCCTAATGACTGCATCCTCTACCACGATGAGTACGAGGATTTGAACGCTTGCTCGGTATGCGGTGCATTGCGTTATAAGATCAGTCGCGATGACCCTGGTGATGTCGAGGGTGAGCGCCCCAGGAAGAAGATTCCTGCCAAGGTGATGTGGTATGCTCCTATAATACCACGGTTGAAACGTTTGTTCCAAAACAAAGAGCATGCGAAGGCGATGCGGTGGCACGTAGAAGACCGTAAGAAAGACAGAAAGTTGAGAGTACCCGCTGATGGTTCGCAGTGGAGAAAAATTGAGAGAAAGTACTGGGAGGAGTTTGCAGGTGACCCAAGGAACGTATGGTTTGGTCTAAGCGCAGATCGCATTAATCCTTTTGGGGAGCAGAGCAGCAACCATAGCATGTGGCCTATGACTCTATGTTTGTATAACCTTCCTCCTTGGTTGTGCATGAAGCGGAAGTTCATTATGATGCCAGTGCTCATCCAAGGCCCTAAGCAACCTGACAACGACATTGATGTGTACCTAAGGCCATTAGTTGAAGAACTCTTACAACTGTGGAATGGAACAGGTGTACGTGCGTGGGATGAGCACATGGGGGAAGAATTTGACCTAAAGGCGTTGCTGTTCGTGACCATCAATGATTGGCCTGCTCTCAGTAACCTTTTAGGACAGACAAACAAGGCATACCGCGGATGCATGCACTGTTTGGATGATACCGACAGTATATATTTGAATAGTTGTAAGAAGAATGTGTACCTGGGACATCGTCGATTTCTTCCAAGCAGGCATCCCGTAAGAAAGAAAGGCAAGCATTTTAAAGGTGAGGCGGATCACTGGACGAAGCCTCGCCACCGTACTGGTGCTGATGTACATGATATGGTCAAGGATTTGAAGGTAATCTTTGGAAAGGGTCCTGGCGGACAACCTGTTCCGAAGGACGCTGACGGACGCGCACCCATGTGGAAGAAGAAATCTATATTTTGGGACCTGCCATATTGGAAAGACCTAGAGGTCCACTCCGCAATCGACATGATGCACGTGACGAAGAATCTTTGCGTGACCCTGCTTGGCTTTTTGGGCGTGTATGGGAAGACAAAAGATACACCAGAGGCATGGGAGGACCAGCAACGTATGCACGGAAAAGACGGCATACATCAGGGTCAGGCCAGCTACGCTCTTACCAAAGAAGAGAAGGAAATCTTCTTCGAATGCCTGCTCATCATGAAGGTACCGTCTGGCTTCTCGTCGAATATAAAGGGAATAATAAATATGGCAGAGAAAAAGTTCCAGAACCTAAAGTCTCATGACTGCCACGTGATTATGACGCAACTCCTTCTGGTTGCATTCAGGGGGCTTCTACCGAAAAACGTTTGATTAGCCATTGTGAAGCTATGTGCATTCCTCAATGCAATCTCTCAGAAGGTAATCGATCCAGAAATCATACCAAGGTTACAGAATGATTTGGTGCAATGTCTTGTCAATTTTGAGTTGGTGTTCCCACCATCCTTCTTTAACATCATGACGCACGTCCTAGTTCACCTTTGCGAAGAGATTAACATTTTGGGTCCTGTATTTCTACACAATATGTTCCCCTTTGAAAGGTTCATGGGAGTCTTGAAGAAATATGTTCATAACCGTGCTAGGCCAGAAGGAAGCATCTCGAAGGGCCATAAAAATGAGGAGGTCATTGAGTTTTGTATTGACTTTATTCCTGACCTTAAGCTGATTGGTGTTCCTGAATCACGGCATAAGGGCAGACTGAAAGGAAAAGGCACGCTAGGAGGGCATCAAATAATATGTATGGATGGGCATTCTCTCACTGAAGCACGCTACACAGTTCTACAGAATTCCGCCTTGGTGGCTCCGTATATGGAGGAACACAAGAATTTTCTACAGTCCAAACACTCGGAGAAGTCTGACGACTGGATTACACGCGAACAAACGAGGACTTTCGCAGGTTGGTTGCAGAAACGTGCCCTGAATGATGGCGATATTCAAAATGACATGTACTCGCTGTCCCAGTTACCATCTTCGAATATAATGACTTTCAAAGGGTACCAGATAAATGGGAATACATTTTACACGATCGCCCAAGATAAGAAGAGCACCAACCAAAACAGTGGTGTCCGCTTTGATGCAACAACCAACACAGGAAATGAAACATATTATGGTTACATAGAGGACATATGGGAACTTAACTATGGATCAGGTGATTTGAAGGTCCCTTTGTTTCGGTGCAAATGGGTCAATATGACACGAGGCGGGGTAACGGAACATCCACAGTACAGAATGACAACAGTGGATCTCAACAATCTTGCGTATGCAGACGAACCATTCGTCCTAGCCAATGATGTGGCGCAGGTTTTTTATGTGAAAGACATGTCTACCAGGCCGAGAAAAAGAAAAGATAAGGAAGCGAATGGATCATACGACGATCCAAAGCGCCACATAGTTCTTTCAGGAAAAAGAAACATCGTGGGAGTGGATGACAAGACAGACATGTCAGAAGATTATGAAAAGTTTGATGAAATTGCTCCATTCACAGTGAATATTGACCTAAGCATCCAGTTAAATGATGAAGATTTTCCATGGCTACGGCGCAAAGGGACACACGAGAAGAAAAAGTTTCACGCCCAAAGATCTGGGATGTGATCGGCTTCACTATCATCACTTTCTTCTGTGTTTCACACCTAGGAGGGAATGTATGTAATAGTTAGGGTAGTTAATTATGTGTTTTGGCATTTGAAACGCGAAGAAATTTTTTGTGCAAACAAATTCTTTTCATACATTTACTGATTTTTTCCAGCTAAATGACCCTGAAATTGAAAAGCATTTGAAATGAACTCAGAAAAGGTTGAAATTTGGCATGGTATCATAATTTCATACAAATAGCATGTGCAAAAAAGTAGAGAGGGTTATGGCAAAAACTGGATACACTTCGTGTACAAAATGGACAATCTCTTTCGAAGTATCAGGGTTTCCGACGAAAACTGAAATGTTACAAAGGCATTTCATTTTTTAAATAACCTAAGCATTACCAAATTGAATATAATGATAAAACACACTAATATTAAACATAAAAAAAGAATCACTGAAAAAACTTTTTACAAAGTTAAGTTATTCACAAACTAGTGATTCACACAAATTTTAAATAATTCAAAATTTAAACTATTCAAATTTGAAAACTAGCGGCACTAATAGAAAGTTTGTAATTTTTTGTACCTAAAGCAAAAATATTCACAAAGAAACTCTAAATACAGCAAAAAACAACTCAAAAATAAATAACACAAAAATAAATAGAACAAAAATAAATAAAACAAAAATAAATAAAGCGAAAAAAATTAAGAAAATAAAAAAGCCCGCCTACTGGGCCAAACCGGCCTGCATACGACTAGGAACACAACCTTTAGTCGGGCCAGGATGCAGGCCCGCAAAGGTCCAGTAGGCCCACGGGACAGAAGAGGACAGGTAGGCTCAATAGGCCTGCTTAGGAGAGGAGCTCGAGAGAGCTACCGCACTGGGGCTTATAAACCAGTGCGGTAGCCCCTCGGGTAGCGAGGTGGGACTAAACTTGCGCACCGGCTCGAGCCAGCCCACCCCCTTTAGTACCGGGTCATGGCTCCAACAGGTACTAAAGACCCCCCCCTTTAGTACCGGTTGGAGCCACCACCCGGTACTAAAGGGGGTGCGCTTCCCGCCGCTTGGCCTGGCCAAAACAGACCTTTAGTACCGGTTCGTGGCTCCAACCGGTACTAAAGGTCCATCCTATATATACAACACTTAAAAAATTCAGTTTCCCTTTGTTTCTTCCCTTTGTTTCCTCGCTCCGTCGCGCCGTCCTGCCCCGATCGACGCCGTCCACGTCGACGTCGCCGCCCCCGCCCCTCGTCGCCGACCCCGGCCATCCCCGCCCCTCGTCGTCGCCCCCGTCGACGTCGCCGCCCCGGCCGTCCCCGTCCCTGTCGT
>NC_041383.1:816590509-816612357 GCF_002162155.2 Triticum dicoccoides | reverse complement strand
CGCCACCCCGTCCCGTCGCCCCATCGTCGCCGCCCCGTCGTCGCCTCGCCGGTGAGCTCGCCTCGGCCGCCATGTCCACACACACACACACTACACACACACACACACATTATTAGTTTGTTTGTTATAAATTTTTCTGTTTTTTAGTTATAGAAATGTTACGAAATTATTCTGTTTTTTAGTTATATAAATATTAGAAATGTTATAAATGTTTTCTGTTTTTTAGTTATAGAAATATTTATAGAAATGTTAGCAATTTTTCTATTTTTTAGTTATATAAATATTAGAATTGTTATAGAAATGTTAGTTATATAATCAGGAAATTTTAGAATTAGTTTTAGTTAGATGAATTAGATTAATGTCAAATTGTTAGAATTTGCATATATATATATATATAAAATTTTAGTTATCACAATCCAATCATTTAAAAAATGTTACTTTTTGCGGGCATATAGTATTTGTTCTCGATGATATGCCCGGCCCGCATCCTCGCCGTCGACCCGTTCGCGACGACGTCCTGCTTCAGAGGACCCATGTCCGGGGCTGGGCTCCGCCGGGCTGGCACTGGGAGGTGCTACCTGGAGGGGTGCATCGCTTGGTGACGAACCCGACCTCGGGTCCCGTCGTCGACCCCGATCTTCTTTGGTGGCGTTCGCGTGGGCCACATTCGGCGCAGAGGCAGCCGGCCCCGCCGGAGGTGGTGCGTCGCCGTGTCAGGGAGGAAGATGAGCACGTCCATCGCTACATGGCTGCTATGGACGACGTTAGGTTCTCCACTTCTTGGCGGGTTCTTTGGGCAGATGACCGGAGATATGATCCTGTGATGGTTCCTTCTCTTTGGGTGTGCACCGCTCGTGCCCCAGGAACCGCGAGTGGCGCCCTAGATTCTTCTGTAGTACTCGATCTTTATTAGGTACCTAGCCAGTGATGTATTCGATATATAATATTCGAGACGATGTATTCGAGATTATATATATTAAGACGATGATGTATTCCAGATTATATATTCGAGACGATGTATTCGAGATTCAGTTTTTCCTTATTGATTAATTGCATCCATGCATTGTAATTTGAATACTAAATTGTTTTATATTTCTTTTGTATTAATTAGTAAAGTAAAAGCTATGGCGGACAATACCGGCAGAGAGAGAGAAGAGGAATTGTTCGACATCATACGCAACCCTCATAGGCTAGATGATCTGAATGAAGATGACGGCTCCCAATATCTGAACAATACCGGAGAGGGTGATGAAAAGATATTCGATCTCGACGACCGAGCTGATGAAGTCATGAACTATGATTATGATGACACAGACAATGTTAGTGATGACACAGACAATGCTGATCTTCAAATAACAAAGACTTCCGACGAGGTATATATTTATATAAGCATGCATCCTGGTGATCATCACATGTTTTTTTATTGAAGATATATTAACGAATCGATCTTTCTTCTTTCAGCCCTCCGGATCGAGCAAATCTGCTTCTACAGACAGCAAGACAAAGCGAGGCCCGGGCAGATTGTTGAAGGATGGTCAAGGCCACAGCTCTTAAGAAGATGGCAATTGCATTCAACACCCATAAGAAAACTGTATGGGCCAACTACCTCGCTAATGAAAGGAAGACTCCAGATTTCAAGGGAACACTGGAGAAGCAAAGAGAACACTGGGAAGATTTCGTGATCTTCAAGGATTCAGAATTATCTAAGGAACGGTCGATGAAAAACAAGCCAAATGCCGAAAAAAAGATGCAGTTCCATAGGCTGGATCCAGGTGGCTACACGGTGGGATTGCCTAAGTGGGATAAGTCTGAGCAAGAGATGGAGGGTGCAGGGGTCACTCCGATTACTAGGAGCTGACCCCCTAGGTGCAGAACTTGGTTCTATGCGCATGGGGGGCGTTGGACCCGAAGACAGGCCTGGTTTCGAAGAAGGCAAGTCTAAAAGGAGCCGAACAAAAGATACTTGACGCAATAGAAGAAGCTCGAGTGGGGGTGTTCACGCCCAACAGAGAGAACGACGAGCTTACGCGCGCCCTGGGAAATCCTGAACACCCGGGAAGAACACGAGGCATGGGCGTTATTCCCTGGTATGAGGGCTTTTCAGACTGGAATGATGACTACAGGTCCCGTGCAAGAAAGATGATGGAGGAGGAGGAGAAGAGGAAGCTAGAGGAGGAGCAGAGGAAGCAGGACGCAGAACGCCTTCAAGGCCTAGAAGCAAGGCACGCGGACCTGGCACTCAAATTCTAGCAGGAGCAGCAGCAGATCGACTCACTTAGCCAGGAAAGGGGGTCTCAGCAGTGGCAGCAGCAAGCGGATGATCGTCCAGCATTGGATAGCACCGTCCCATCCATGCCGAGAAGCAGCGTTGGTTCTGCCCCGGGCGACACACTGCTGGATACATACCCTGTGGATGACATCATAGAGAACACTAACTGTGAGCTACACTCCAAAATGAAGAACATATCCATGAAGGTGGCGGACGGAGTTGCTTTTCCAGTGACCCCCGAAGCAACCTACCATTGCATCCCGATTACAGAGGGCTATGCTCGTGTCAAGGTTGATGAAGTGGTGGACCCATATTCGGGGCTAACGCTTGACATTCCTGGAGGTGAAGACGAGCGCACACTGGGAGAGGCCATACATCGTATCATCCTATGGAGAAAGGATTGCATCATCTTTCGAAGTCCACCAACACCGCGTCGTCTGCCGACTCCTCGAAGTCCGCCACCGAGTCAGCAGACTCCCGCTCCTCCAAGTCCACGAACGCGTGAGACTCCTCCTCCTCGAAGTATGCCACCTCCTCCGCCGGTTTCAAGTCCGGCACCGTGTCAGGCCACACCTCCTGCTTCAAGTCCGGCACATCGTCAGGCCACTTCTCCTGGTCCAACTCCACGCCAGCCGTCTCTGCCATCTCAGCAATCGCAGAAGAGACATGCCGCAGCTTTGGTGCATAGCGGTACGAGTCGAGGTAGTTCAGGAAGTACAGGCGGAGACAAGCGATATAAATATGGTACAAGCCTCGCTCCTCTTCCTCAGAGGCCTTACGACATGACCGAGGAGCAAAACGCAGCCATAGTGCAGCCCCAAGTGGACGCCCATTTTGTACCGAAACCGGCACCGCCGCCAAAGGAGAAAGTGCCTCAGAAAACAATTGACCACTTCATATGGCTAGAGCACCAGCTCCCAAGCCTGTTGACTCAGACTATGAGCGTCAAATCAGTCGAGCACGGCTACAGAAGGAAGCGAGCTCGAGGTCGAGCCAACAAGCAGCTGGCAAAAAATGCGGGAAAACCGTTCCCCAGCTGGGAGAACAGGCGGCGCAAGCGATCCCCCCGCTTGTTGTGCCAACAACACATGAGAGGAGTACGCGCGCCAAATATTATTGTGGGCAAACCATTAGCGTTCCCCAGCAGGGCGATGTGGTAATAACGGAGGAGCATATCATGCAGGCTGAAATGCTCAAGATCTCTATTGGACAACTCCTCGAAATCGAGCCCATGTCTCCGTTTAAAGAATCGGAAATAAAATGGAAATATGTCTGGGGCCAACCTTTGGTCCATCCAGACAAGGTCAAGGACCTCCCAACGAGAATGTATGAATTGCATCAATGGTATATGAACATGACCAAGATTTCCAATCGAGTGTCCCTCATGGTGAATGTCAAGAAGGAGCATTATTACCATGAGAAAGCTCTGTCCATTGAGTATACAGAACTTTTTTAGTTATACAATCAAGACGCACTCGACAAGTCTATCGTCAGTGGCTATTGTCTGTAAGTGATTTCTTTCTGTAATTTAAGTCTCAAGCTAATTATGTAGTGATAATTTTGATCAATCATTACATGTAATTATCCTCACTATATTATTTTCTGTGGTATTATATGCAGAATGAAGATGTATGAAATGAAAAAATCTGGACGCTATGGCATTGGGTTCATTGACCCAAATACCATTAATGAGGACATATGGAAGTTTCCATTTTATCAAGCAGGTGTGGAGGAAAGCATGGTAGAGTTCTTGAAGCGCCTCAATAGCAATGAAGATATACTACTTCCTTACAACTTCCCGTGAGTCACACTGTCTTGTACTACAAATTCTGTTTTTGCATACTAGCTAGCTAGATGTTAATAATTAAGTGTATACGGTTTACGGTAGTTGATTAATTTTATGCACATGCCCGCTTATTTAAGACATGCAAACGTGTGCGCATGCAGTTGGCACTGGGTCTTGATAGACATTAAAGTTGAGGAAGGAAAAGTTGAATTACTGGATTCACTAACTAAAGAAGAAAGTGACTTCACCATCGTGAAGGGGATAGTCAACAAGTAATTTCAACCATTATTACCTATATATCTCGGCCTATTATTAGTTGGTCATTTCCTGATATGAACTATTTAATAACCCCTTTATTAATTTTCTTTGCCGGCGGGCAGGGCATGGGCAAAGTTCATCAAGGTGACTCCAGGCGAATGGAAACAAAAGTTGTTTTGGCATCGACAAAAGGTAAGTAATTAAGTAGTACTAGCTAGCTACCATCTCTTTAATTCTTGTTTCAATATCATTAATTAATTATCATGCTTGATTAATCATTATCTGATTCAATTCCATTCTCGTAAAGGCCCTGAAGCAGGCGTCGGGGAATAATCTGTGTGCATTCTACGTTTGCGAGAACATTCGCATGATGACGTCCGAAAGGAGCAGATCTGATAGACAGGACTGGGTACGTTTGTCAGAACACTATTCACACCATTATCGATATCTAGTCACACAACTAACACACATGCATATTGATCTCCTTCTTAACAGTTCAAAGAGGTGCGGGATAAGCTCCTACCATTGGACCGCATACTAGCACTTCAAGAGGAAATAGCCGGATTTTTGCTCAACCAGTTCATAAATCTCAAAGGAGAATACTATTAGCCGCTACCGCCCCCATGAACCACTTGTCATCGTGCTTTGGAGGCACCAAGGCAACATATGTAGGAGAAATTGTATATGTATATACATGTGTATGTGTGAATAATGGTATTGGTTGTGAGACATTCGATGATATATATATATATATATATATATATGTATATATATATATATATACGGTTCTATACGTACGAGAAAATCTATTTATATATATGCATAACGTGTACAATTTGTAGTATCGTGAAATACTAGCAAACAAAAAAATGGAATGGAAAATAAAAAAACACCCAAACATTTAGTACCGGTTGGTGTTACCAACCGGTACTAAAGCCCTACGCGCACCCGGGCCTGGCTCGTGCCACGTGTTCGCACTTTAGTGCCGGTTCGTGACGAACCGGTACTAAAGGGGGGACCTTTAATCCCCACTCTTTAGTGCCGGTTGGAGAACCGGCACTAAAGGCCGTTACGAACCGGCACTAAAGGCCCGTTCTGCACTAGTGGACGCAGGGAGGCACGCCCGGGGGGAGGGGGTAGGTGCGCCCCCACCCTCGTGGGCCCCTCGTAGCTCCCCTGACCGACTTATTTCGCCTATATATACTCACGTACCCTGAAAACATCCAGGAGGACCACGAAACCCTATTTCCACCACCGCAATCTTCTGTACCCGTGAGATCCCATCTTGGGGCCATTTCCAGCGCTCCACCGGAAGGGGAATCGATCACGGAGGGCTTGTACATCAACACTATAGCCTCTCCGATGAAGTGTGAGTAGTTTACCACAGACCTTCGGATCCATAGTTATAATCTAGATGGCTTTTTCTCTCTCTTTGGATCTCAATACTAAGTTCTCCTCGATCTTCTTGGAGATCTATTCGATGTAATTCTTTTTGCGGTGTGTTTGTCGAGATCCGATGAATTGTGGGTTTATGATTAAGATCATCTATGAATAATATTTTAATCTCCTCTGAATTATTTTATGTATGATTTGTTATCTTTGCAAGTCTCTTCGAATTAACAGTTTGGTTTGGCCTACTAGATTGACCTTTCTTGCAATAGGAGAAGTGCTTAGCTTTGGGTTCAATCTTGTGGTATCCTTTCCCAGTGACAGCATGGGCAGCAAGGCACGTATTGTATTGTTGCCATCGAGGATAAAAATATGGGGTTTATATCATATTGCTTGAGTTTATCCCTCTACATCATGTCATCTTGCCTAATGCGTTACTCTGTTCTTATGAACTTAATACTCCAGATGCATGCTGGATAGCGGTCGTTGTGTCGAGTAATAGTAGTAGATATACAGAATCGTTTCGATCTACTTGTCGCGGACGTGATGCCTATATACATGATCATGCCTAGATACTCTCATAACTATCTTGTTCTTACTTTTCTATCAATTGCTCGACAGTAATTTGTTCTCCAACCGTAATACTTATGCTATCTTGAGAGAATCCACTAGTGAAACCTATGGCCCCCGGGTCTATTTTCCATCATATAAATTTCTGATCTATTTTATCTTGCAATCTTTACTTTCCAATCTATATCATAAAAATACCAAAAATATTTATCTTATTATCTCTATCAAATCTCACTTTCGCAAGTGGCCGTGAAGGGATTGACAACCCCTTTATCGCGTTGGTTACAAGGTTCTTATTTGTTTGTGTAGGTACGAGGGATTTGCATGTAGCCTCCTACTGGATTGATACCTTGGTTCTCAAAAACTGAGGGAAATACTTACGCTACTTTGCTGCATCACCCTTTCCTCTTCAAGGGAAAACCAACGTATGCTCAAGAGGTAGCAGCTTGCTCGGAAGAAATTGACAATGTCCCCGGTACACATTCTTCCTACAATTATGCAAATATATACTGTCAGTATCATCCAAACAGTGTGTGCATCCGCGGTATCCCGTGTTTGTCTGTCCTGAAAGGTTACTGAGAGCAGGCCAATCATTGATGGTCACGAACAACAACACATTTAGGTCAAATTCTACCTGTTTGTGCTCATCCCACGCACGCACACCTTTTCCATTCCACAGCTGTAAGAGTTCTTCAACTAATGGCCTTAGGTACACATCAATGTCGTCGCCGGGTTGCTTAGGGCCTTGGATGAGCATTGGCACCATAATGAACTTCTGCTTCATGCACAACCAAGGAGGAAGATTATACAAACATAGAGTCACAGGCCATGTGCTATGGTTGCTGCTCTGCTCCCCAAAAGGATTAATGCCATCTGCGCTCAGAACAAACCATACGTTCTTTGCAAACTCCTTCCTATACTTTCTCTCTCTTTTTCTCCACTGCGACCCGTTAGCGGGTACTCTCAACTTTCCGTCTTTCTTACGGCCTTCTCCGTGCCATCGCATCGCCTTGGCATGCTCTTTGTTTTGGAACGAACGTTTCAACCATGGTATTATAGGAGCATACAACATCACCTTCGCAGGAATCTTCTTCCTGGGGCGCTCACCCTCGACATCACCAGGGTCATCGCGGTGATAACCCAAAAGTGTAGAGGATCGAAACAGTTTTCGATAAGTACGAGTGTCGAACCCAACGAGGAGCTAAAGGTAGAATAAATATTCCCTCAAGTTCTATCGACCAACGATACAACTCTATGCACGCTTGACGTTCGCTTTACCTAGAACAAGTATGCAACTAGAAGTACTTTGTAGGTGTGATAGGATAGGTTTGCAAGATAATAAAGAGCACGTAAATATAAACTACAGGCTGTTTAGATAAATATGCAATAAAGTAAATATAGCGAGTGTGGAAAAGTGGTGGTAGGAGTTGTGGATTTGTCCCTAAGTAATTGACTATGTTACTAGACCGATAGTAAGTTTTATGTGGGAGAGGCATAAGCTAACATACTTTCTCTTCTTGGATCATATGCACTTATGATTGGAACTCTAACAAGCGTCCGCAACTACTAAGGATTCATTAAGGTAAAACCCAACCATAGCATTAAAGCATCAAGTCCCCTTTTATCCCATACGCAACAATCCCCTTACTCGGGTTTATGCTTCTGTCACTCCAGCAACCCACAATAAGCGAATCACGAACATATTGCAACACCCTACAGTGGTACTACTCACGCTTGCGCGACACAGAGGGCACAATAGGACAGCAACATAACCACAAGCAAATTAAATCAATCATACCAATTCATCAACCACCAATAGGACAACGAAAATCTACTCACACATCATAGGATGGCAACACATCATTGGATAATAATATGAAGCATAAAGCACCATGTTCAAGTAGAGGGTACAGCGGGATGCGGGAGAGTGGACCACTGAATATAGATGGGGGAAGGTGATGGAGATGTTGGTGAACACGGAGGAGGTGTTGGTGAAGATCGCGGTGATGATGATGGCCCCCAGCGGCGTTCCGGCGCCACCGAAAGCAAGGGGGGAGAGCCCCCCTTCTTCTTCTTCTTCCTCGACCTTCTCCCTAGATGGGAGAAGGGTTTCCCCTCTGGTACTTGGCTCCCATGGCGTGGGAGGGGTGAGAGCCCCTCCGAGATTGGATCTATCTCTCTCTCTCTCTGTGTGTTTCTGCGTTCTCAGATTCTACCCCTTCACCGTTTCTTTAATATCCGGAGATCCGTAACTCCGATTGGGGTGAATCTTTCGCCCAGATTTTTCTCATAAAATTAGCTTTCTTGCGGCAAAATAAGCGCATCAACCACCGTACGGGTGGCCCACGAGAGTGCCAGGCGCGCCCAGGGGGTGTGGGCGCGCCCTCCTGCCTCGTGGCCACCTCGGACACCGTTTCGCGTTGATTCTTCCTCCAGAAAATCCCAAATATTCCAAAATAATTCTCCGTCCATTTTATCCCGTTTGGACTCCGTTTGATATTGGTTTTCTGCGAAACATAAAACATGCAACAAACAGGAACTGGCACCGGGCACTGGATCAATATGTTAGTCCCAAAAAATAGTATAAAAAGTTGCCAAAAGTATATGAAAGTTGAAGAATATTGGCATGGAACAATCAAAATTATAGATACGACGGAGACGTATCAGCATCCCCAAGCTTAATTCCTGCTCGTCCTCGAGTAGGTAAATGATAAAAAGGCAATTTTTGATGTGGAATGCTACCTAGCATCATCTTGATCATATGTCTAATCATGGCATGAATATTAAGACACGAGTGATTCAAGGCAATAGTCTATCATTTGACGTAAAAACGATAATACTTCAAGCATACCAACCAAGAAATTATGTCTTACCAAATAACATAGCCAAAGAAAGTTCATCCCTACAAAATCATATAGTATGGCTATGCTCCATCTTCATCACACAAAGCATTCAAATCATGCACAACCCCGATGACGAGCCGAGCAATTGGTTCATACTTCTTAACGCGCTTCAGCTTTTTCAACTCTTACACAATACATGAGCGCAAGCCATGGACATAGCACTATGGTGGTATATGGTTGTGGTTGTGAGGACAAAAAGGGAGAAGATAGTCTCACATCAACTAGGCGTGTCAACGGGCTATGGAGATGCCCATCGATAGATATCAATGTGAATGAGTAGGGATTGCCATGCAACGGATGCACTAGAGCTATAAATATATGAAAGCTCAACAAAAGAAACTAAGTGGGTGTGCATCCAACTTGCTTGCTCACGAAGACCTAGGGCATTTTGAGGAAGCCCATCATTGGAATATACAAGCCAAGTTCTATAATGAAACATTCCCACTAGTATATGAAAGTGAAAGCATAGGAGATTCTCTCTATGAAGAACATGGTGCTACTCTAAATCACAAGTGTGGTAAAAGGATAGTAACATTGCCCCTTCTCTCTTTTTCTCTCATTTTTTTATTTTTATTTTCTTTTTTCTTTTTTTTCTTTTTTCTTTATTTTTTGGTGGGCTTCTTTGGCCTCTTTTTTATTTGGGCTTCTTTGGCCTCTTTTATTTTTCATAAAGTCCGGAGTCTCATCTCGACCTGTGGGGGAATCATAATCTCCATCATCCTTTCCTCACTAGGGCAATGCTCTAATAATGATGATCATCACACTTTTATTGATTTACAACTCAAGAATTACAACTCAAAGCTAGAACTAGATATGACTCTATATGAATGCCTCCGGTGGTGTACGGAGATATGCAATGAATCAAGAGCGACATGTATGAAAATCATGACGGTGGCTTTGCCACAAATACGATGTCAACTACATGATCATGCAAAGAGCAATATGACAATGATGGAATGTGTCATAATAAACGGAACTGTGGAAAGTTGCATGGCAATATATCTCGGAATGACTATGCAAATGCCATAATAGGTAGGTATGGTGGCTGTTTTGAGGAAGGTAAATAATGGGTGCATGCTACCGGCGAAAGTTGCACGGTAAAATAGAGGCTAACAAAGTGGAAGGATGAGTGTGCGTATATCCATGGACTCACATTAGTCATAAAGAACTCATATACTTATTGCAAAAGTCTACTTAGCCCTCGAAAGCAAAGTACTACTACGCATGCCCCTAGAGGGATAGAATGGTAGGAAAAGACCATCGCTCGTCCCCGACTGCCACTCATAAGGAAGACAATCAAAAAACACCTCATGCTCCAACTTCGTTACATAACGGTTCACCATACGTGCATGCTACGGGACTTGCAAACCTCAACACAAGTATTTCTCAATTTCACAATTACTCAACTAGCACGACTCTAATATCACCACCTTTATATCGCAAAACTATTGCAAGGAATCAAACATATCATATTCAGTGATCTACAAGTTTTATGTAGGATTTTATGACTAACCATGTGAATGACCAATTCCTGTCATCTCTCTAAATAGATATAAGTGAAGCAAGAGAGTTTCATTCTTTCTAAAAAAGATATGCCCACGCTCTAACAAATATAAATGAAGCAAAAGTGCATTCTACAAATGGCGGTTTTCTATGTGAAGAGAAACAGGCAATCCAAACTTCAAACTATATACGTGAAGCACATGAAGCATTCTATAAAGCCATACTCAAAAGATTTAAATGAAGTGTAATGAGAATTCTATAAATCAACCAAGGACTAACTCATACCATCATGGTGCATAAAAGAAAATTGAAAACTAAATGCAAAAGACGCTCCAAGACTTGCACATAATGCATGCACGAAAAGAATCCGAAAACATACCGATACTTGTTGAAGAAAGAGGGGATGCCTTCCGGGGCATCCCCAAGCTTAGACGCTTGAGTCTCCTTGAATATTTACTTGGGTTGCCTTGGGCATCCCCAAGCTTGATCTCTTGCCTCTCTTCCTTTTTCTCATATCGAAACCTCCTCGATTAGACACTTCATCCACACAAAACTTCAACAAAAAACTCGGTAAGATCCGTTAGTATAATAAAGCAAATCACCACTCTAAGTACTGTTGCGAACCAATTCATATTTTGTTTTTGCATTGTTTCTACTGTAATATTACTTTCCATGGCTTAATCTACTAATACAAATTGATAGATTCATCAAAACAAGCAAACTATGCATCAAAAACAGAATCTGTCAAAAACTGAACAGTCTGTAGAAATCTGAACATCCAACATACTTATGTTACCCTAAATATTCTACCAAAATTAGGAAATATAAACAAGTTGTAAATAAAGACAGTGCAAAAGGAATCAGAACCATTTCACGTTCCAGTTAAAAATGTAAAATCGCGCACTACAGCCAAAGTTTCTGTCCTGCACCACACAAACCAACAAGCATTGTAAACATCCTAAAGGCAAACCTTGGCACATTATTTTTATAATACAATGGAATTGTACAAGGGGATAATTATTTTTAATGAAATGTTTCTGTAATCAAGATTCACAAAGTTTCCGTGAGCATGAACAAAGTTCAAGGAGCTCTCCCACTTCAACAATGCTTGTCTTTCTCACTTTCACTTTCCTTTTTGAAAAGTTTTTAGGTTCCCCTCTTTATTTTTAATTTTTTTAAACTATAGAAAAGCACTCAACAGAAATAAATGACTCTCTAAAACTTCCGGGTTGTCTCCCTGGAAGCGCTTTCTTTAAAGCCATTAAGCTAGGCATATAGTGCTCAAGTAATGAATCCACCCGGATCCCAAGGTATATCAAAGACAATCTTAATTAACAATGATTTGTAATTTAGTAGTGAGCACAAAGTAACATATATCATGAAACAACGAAGTCTAACTCTCTTCCTATGCATCGGCATGTCATAAAAGAACAATTCATGCACACCAAGTAAAGGCCAATGCATAGTATAAGCAGTTTCTTGCAATTCTATCATGTCGGAAACATAAAGAGGCGGAGATGTAGTTCATCTCTCATACTAATTGCAAGTAGGAGCAGCAAGCACATGCATATTATATCTGTAAAAATCATCATGTGCAATGGTAAAAGGCAACCCATCAATATAATCCTTAATAAGCACAAACTTCTCCGATATAGTGTAGTTGGGAGAATTCAAAAATATAATAGGACTACCATGCGTGGGTGCAATAGCAACAATTTCATGTTTAACATAAGGATCTATAGCAAGTTCATCTCCATAAGCATAATTCATATTGGCATCTTGGCCACAAGCATAGCAAGCATCATCAAAAAGGGATATTTCATATGAATTAAAGGGATCATAACTATCATCATAGCAATCATCCTTCAGTAAGCACGAAGGGGAATTAAACAATGTATGAGTTGAAGAGTTACTCTCATTAGAAGGTGGGCATGGGTGATCAATCCGCTCTTCCTCCTTTTGTTCTTCGCTCTCCTCATAATCTTTTTCATCCAATGAGCTCACAATTTCATCACTTTCTTCTTACATAGCTTCCTGCAAAATATTAGTCTCTTGTTGGATAGCGGAGACTTTCTCAATAAATGCATTAATATAGTAATTGTATTCATAATTTTCATAGGAATATCTAAGTATAGAAAGATTTTCAGGCCTATAAACATCATCATCAAGGGATTCATACTTTTCAAACAAAGATTCAATTTCATAAGCAGCCTTAAAAGCAACAAATTCTTCAATTTGTTCAACATCATAGTAATCATATATACCATTAGCATAAGAAGCTAAGGTTTCATTATCATTAAATTTGCATGAAAAGGGAAGGTGTGGAGCCTTCATCCTAGAGCAACAAATAATATCATATCTCAAGCATAGTTGCCTAGCATACCACTTAAACATTTGGATTTGATCCCATAATAGTTTCCCTTTTTGTGTCAAGCGATAATCCCTAAAGTATTCACGTTGATCCAACGTGTCTCCCATAACATAATTGAATGGGGTTTTCTCAGGATTATTAAAGTAGTACACAATTTCTTTCACATAACGAGCATTGAGGGTTTTAGGAGGTTCCCCATCTCCATGAGTAGCATCTACACCTAATTTTTTTGGTATTTCGTGTTCCGTATCCATAATTAAAGATAGAAAACAACTAAGAACAGCAAATAAAAATTACTTAGTGATAAAGCAAACAAGCAGACATGAGAATATTCACCCCACGCTATGACTCCCCGGCAACGGTGCCAGAAAAAGGTCTTGATAACCCACAAGTGTAGGGGATCGCAACAGTTTTCGATAAGTAAGAGTGCCGAACCCAACGAGGAGCTAAAGGTAGAATAAATATTCCCTCAAGTTCTATCGACCATCGATACAAATCTACACACGCTTGACGTTCGCTTTACCTAGAACAAGTATGAAACTAGAAGTACTTTGTAGGAGTGATAGGATAGGTTTGCAAGATAATAAAGAGCACGTAAATATAAACTAGGGGCTGTTTAGATAAAGATGCAATAAAGTAAATATAGCGAGTGTGGAAAAGTGGTGGTAGGAGTTGTGGAATTGTCCCTAAGCAATTGACTATGTTACTAGACCGATAGCAACTTTTATGTGGGAGAGGCATAAGCTAACATACTTTCTCTTCTTGGATCATATGCACTTATGATTGGAACTCTAGCAAGCGTCTGCAACTACTAAAGATTCATTAAGGTAAAACCCAACCATAGCATTAAAGCATCAAATCCCCTTTTATCCCATACGCAACAATCCCCTTACTCGGGTTTATGCTTCTATCACTCAAGCAACCCACTATAAGCGAATCATGAACATATTGCAACACCCTACAGCGGTACTCCCTCACGCTTGCGCGACACAAAGGGCACAATAGGACAGCAACATAAGCACAAGCAAATTAAATCAATCATAGCAATTCATCAACCACCAATAGGACAACGAAAATCTACTCAGACATCATAGGATGGCAACACATCATTGGATAATAATATGAAGCATAAAGCACCATGTTCAAGTAGAGGGTACAGCGGGATGCGGGAGAGTGGACCGCTGAATATAGATGGGGAAGGTGATGGAGATGTTGGTGAAGACGGCGGAGGTGTTGGTGAAGATCACGGTGATGATGATGGCCCCCGGCGGCGTTCCGGCGCCACCGAAAGCAAGGGGGAGAGAGCCCCCCTTCTTCTTCTTCTTCCTTGACCTTCTCCCTAGATGGGAGAAGGGTTTCCCCTCTGATCCTTGGCTCCCATGGCATCAGATTGGATCTATCTCTCTGTCCCTCTCTGTTTCTGTGTTCTCAGATTCTACCCCTTCATCGTGTCTTTAATATCTGGAGATCCGTAACTCCGATTGGGGTGAATCTTTCGCGCAGATTTTTCTCATAAAATTAGCTTTCTTGCGGCAAAAGAAGGGCATCAACCGCCTTACGGGTGGCCCACGAGAGTGCCAGGCGCGCCCAGGGGGTGTGGGCGCGCCCCCCTGTCTCGTGGCCACCTCGGACACCATTTCGCGTTGATTCTTCCTCTGGAAAATCCCAAATATTCCAAAATAATTCTCCGTCCATTTTTATCCCGTTTGGACTCCGTTTGATATTGGTTTTCTGCGAAACATAAAACATGCAACAAACAGGAACTGGCACTGGGCACTAGATCAATATGTTAGTCCTAAAAAATAGTATAAAAAGTTGCCAAAAGTATATGAAAGTTGAAGAATATTGGCGTGGGACAATCAAAAATTATAGATACGACGGAGACGTATCATGCGGCTGATCTTATAGCGCAATGCACCACATACCGGGCACGCGTTCAAATCCTTGTACTCATCACGGTAGAGGATGCAGTCATTAGGACATGCATGTATCTTCTGCACCTCTAACCCTAGAGGGCAGACAACCTTCTTTGCTTCATGCGTACTCTCGGGCAATTCGTTGTCCTTTGGAAGCATATTCTTTATCATTACCAGCAACTTTCCAAATCCCTTGTCAGATACACCATTCTCTGCCTTCCATTGCAGCAATTCCAGTGTGGTGCCCAGCTTTTCCTTGTCAGCTTCGCAATTCGAGTACAACAATTTCTTGTGATCCTCTAACATGCGCTGCAACTTCTTCTTCCACTAGAAAAATACACTTCCGTGATTATACGTGTTTGTCACAGTAGGTCGTTTTTTTTGTCATGCATGTACATCCATGACGATTTTATGACAGAATCAAGATAGTCATACCTGTGCTGTCGTAGAAGTGTTCCATGACATTACCAAAATTATCATCACGTAAGTGTCCACTTCCATGACGATAAATTGCGCATCACAGAAGTGCTTTCGTCAAGGGTGACCGACATGTGGCATCCACCGTAACAGAACGCCGTTAAGCTATCGGGTCCGGTTTTGGATCCGATAACCCATTAACAGCCCCGACCAATGGGGATTTTCCACGTGTAAAATCATCATTGGCTGGAGGAAACATGTGTCGGCTCACTGTTGGGACAGATGTCATCCACTCATTGGACAGAAGACGCCTATGATACGTCGACACGTGGCACGGCCCAATAGTGGCCCATTCCAGTGAAAAGGCCGGCCCGTTTGACTTGGTCAAATGGTGGAGGGCCGGCCCATCGAAAGCTTGTTAACGGCCTGTTCACATATAGCCCATTTACAGCCCGCTAACCCAAGGCCCGTTACGCCCTATCCGAATTAGGACGAGTAGCGTCATCTGGGCCATCCAACATGATTCTGGCCCGTTTTCACTTTTGGCCATGTATGGCCCATGACGTCTTTCGGCCCATATGAGGCCCTTTGTAACTCTTGGCCCATTAACGGCCCGTGGTGAAACTGACCCATAATGAACAGTGTATCACTTTATACCCATTAACGGCCCGTGGTGAAGCTGGCCCGTAATGAACAGTGTATCACTTTATACCCATCAACGGCCCGTTAGTCCATTGGGCCGTTTCCAACCCATGTTATCTTTCGGCCTTCTCAGAGCCCATTTATTCTTGGGCTCATTTCCAGCATTCGTTTACTTACAGCCCGTTATTGTCATTTTCTGCTTGTGGGCTAAATTCAGCCCGAGGTTACAGTCGGCCCATTTGTGGCATGTTAATACGTTGGGCCGTTTTCATAGCGTCATCAAATATGGCCGATTAATGATGGCCCGTTATGGTCGGCCCATGAACAGACTATTCCAACTCTAACCCGTTTACGGCCATAATGCGGTCTGTTATTGGCCCATGTTTGGCCAACCGATCATACGGCTCGTAGAAGGCCCATTGATGATACGGCCCGTAGAAGGCCCATTGTTTCTATGGCCCGTAGGAGGGAAATGGTAACTATAGTAAATATGTAGCCCATGGTTATTGTGGCCTAGTTTTAAAAAAAAGGTTATTATGGCCACTAGCAAACTGCGGAAAAAGAACTGCACTGACTACAAGCAAAGAAATAAACAAGACAATAAGGAAATAAATAAGCAAGAAACGTACGCTAGGCTATCACGGCTATTACACATATTACATCCACTGGGCATCAAAGTTCGCTACCAATGCAAATATAGGGAACACATCAGCATATAAACGCCGCAGCAAAACAAGTCCAGAACTGAAACCACTTCAGAAGAGCTCAAGAAACAATATCCTGGGTACCCATAATGCTGGCAAGATGCTTAGCAAGCTTATTAACTTTCTCTTGTTTGGCGCTTAAGTCCTCCAGCACTTGCTGTTGCACCAGAAAGTATGCATCTGAATTTTGCAGGGACTTCCTCAGTCCTTCGGCTTCCTGTCGCATAACATCTAATCAATGTCTTTCAACTTGAAGTTGAGCCTCAAGAAGCCGAACTGATTCAGGCAACGAGTTCGAAGTGCTGGTGCCAGCAGTAGTAGCTAGTAACACGAACACTACATCAAGACGGGACTTTGGGTTGTCTCAGTGTCTTCAATATAGTTTTTATCAGCTTTCTTGGAGACCAACAGGGATGTCTCGCTATCTTGAACCTTATCTGCATTAGTTCCTTTACCATTGCATAACGGGGTACTCTTCTCCAATATTTTATGCGCGTTCTAAAAGAGAAACAAACAAACACATCACAGGTTTACAATGTAGTATATGAAACTCATTTTGGTAAACCAGTTCAGTAGTAAGGTGGACATGATAACAACATGAAACAAACATATATCTATGTAGTATGGTCACTATATGGTCTATATCATTCTAGTTTATGTTGCCAAATCAAGATAGATATAGTTTGAATCATATCTATTTAAGACAAAGCAGCATAGACAGAATATAAGTGTGGGAAACTACATAGCAATAACAACACTTGTAATGTGCATGGCATGAGAACATAACTGTTTATTCAACTGAAACTAAAATCAACATAGAGCAAGTTACAACAGCAAACACATTAAAGAAACAGGCTTAAAATATACCTATTGCGCCATTGGAGTTTCAATTGCATCCTTCAAATTTGAAATTAGTTGGTATGAGTAAATACAGTGATGCAAGAGCAAAGTAGTATGAACCATAGCTACGGAACCTGACCTGAGAACAGTTCTTCTTCTGCTTTAAGCATTGACTTGGGGTTCAGAGTGGTGCTCCTCGTGCTTTGGACACTACAGTTGCCTTACTAACTACTCGTGTTTGGGTGCTCTGTGGTGGAGACAGTGATGTGTCAACGGGAAATGGGTTACTATCTGCTGGGGTTGGGGTTAGAAGTTGTGTAGCTGGTTCTCTGTCCAACTGGGTAGGGGTACAATCTGCATGAGTCTGGGTTATGTGTGGTGGGGCTGGTTCTTGGGCAAGTACAACCGTGGTTCTATCTGCATCGACAGGTAGCATGATATTTTCTGAAGACCGTGTTTTTACTCCCATGGATACTGCCATCAGCCCCTCCAATTGAAATGGCTTATAAACAAGAAACATAATTGGATGTACATACATTGTAAGATAGACAGGTGCACTGGATAGTAGGGAAGAAAACAGGGCATGAAATAATTCACATTTATGTTGTCTAACCAAACAGAATAGGAGGACATAATTTCACATATATGATGGCTAATTAAACAGGATAGCATGACACAATTTCATATGTATGATGGCTAACTAAATAGGATATAATGACATACTTCAAAATATGATGAGTATGTAAACAAGATGACATGATATAACTATACGATGTGTCTATTAAAGTGGTTGGCATGCCATAAATCACAAACATGCATCGATGGTAACATGATGGCATGATATAATTCATAGATAGAATGACATAATTTAAAATATGATGACTATGTAAACAGGATGAGATGACATAACTATATTATGTCTTAAGAAAATGGGTTGGCATGCCATAATTCAGATACATGTTGTCCATGTAAACATCACGGCATGACATAATTCAAATATATGATTTATATACTAAGGAAGTGAGCAGAGGGCAATCGCATATATGATGTGTCAACTAAGGAGATGGCATTCAATATTGTGTATATGATGTAGAAACTAAGCATTGCAATACAACATATGCATGATATGAGTAATATAACCCTGCCAAGTTTGAGCATACACCTCAGGGGGATAATAGGACTGGTCATCTGCCTCTGAATCCTCCTAGGAAGAGCTATCCGTAACCAGGAAGATATCTACTTCAACAGGTAGCATTGTTTGCTCTAAAGACCTTGTTTTCACTCCAGATTTCTCCATCACCAATTCAAATGGCTGATGCACATGAAGAGCAGTTGAATATACAAACATTCTCGACAAAAGCAATGAGAAATACAAAAAAAGGACGGCATGATATAATTCACATATACGACGCTCGCCTAAACAGCATGGCATTGCATAATTCACATATATAATGCCTTGCAACAAGATAACATTGCATAATTCACATATATAATGTCTTGCAACAAGATGACATTGCATAATTCACATATATGGTAATTGGACACTAAACATGTGGCATTCACACAAAGCATGTCTAAACTAAGCAAATGACATAGCAATGCAAGATACCATACGCACGATATGAGCAACATAACCCTGCCAAGTTAGAGCATGCACCTCAGGGGGGAAATATGATTGGTCATCTGTCTCTAAATCCTCCTCTGAGGAGCTATCGGTAACCAGCAAGACATGCACTTCGTCAGATAGCATTGTCTGCTCTAAAGACCTTATTTCCACTCCAGATTTTTCCATAACCGTGCTGAATGGCTGATGCACAGGAAGAGTAATTGAATGTACTAAAATTGTTGACAAATTTAACACATAATCAAAAAATGATGGCATGATATAATTCACATATAAGATGACTGGCTAACCAAGGTGGCATTGCAAAATTCACATATATGAGGTGATTCACATATACGATAAAGAAACTAAACAGATGGCATTGACACAAAGCATGTCTAAACTAAGCTGATGACATCTTTGATGTATACAGTAAGCAATGCAAGGCACCATATGCATGATATTACCAACATCAGCATGCCAAGTTAGAGCGAAGACTTCATGGGATAAATAGGAGTGGTCTTCTCCTTCTGAATCCCCCTCAGAACAGTTATCTTCCTCTTGATTATGATCCGAAATGGGTGAGGGGGGGCTGCCTTTGCGCCAACCATGGAGCGACGTCTGCATGAAATTTTTGCCACGCAAGGCTCGTCTCTTTTGCTCTACATGATCAGTTCCATTGTGTACAATAACTGGCATGCATAGGAATAAAACATAGTGAGATTATGTAAGGAGTGCATGCACAAATCCAGAGTGATGGTAGAAAACTGTGGATAGACCCAAAACCAATGATAGCAGGCAAATAATAGCTTTAGTTAAAAAATACTGATAATGGCTCCTTTAATGTTTGTTTGCACCCAACATGAAACTCATAGTAGACACCTGAGATTAACCAGATAGTAGACAGATAGTACTAATTGTTGCCCCAATATGTACCCCACAACCATTTAAAAACTCAAGTTTCAGCATTAGTTTGGACCTGACTCGGAGTCTAATAGGTGAACACAACGATAATGTAGCATGTCATCATATTAAGCGATGCATAACGTAAGCATACACGGAAGAGTGCGACCTCTCTTGCGGACCTGTGTAGTCCTCAAGGTCATCTGCTCAGTTGATGATGGTAATGTAGTTGGCGTGGCTACCGGCGGCGGGGAAGAAGATCTGAGGCGGCAAAAGATAGTCTGGAGAGCGGATCCCTGCTGTGGTGAACCCTTCCGTCGTTGGAGCAGCTGAGCTGGGGTGGAACACAGCGCTGCAGGAGCAAGACAAACCACACAAGGTTTTCTTTGACACATATCTGTAATAGAAGTAATTGTGTAAGGGCTTGTTTGAATTTGAGGATTCTAACAATGCAGGGATAGGAAATAGACAGGAATAGGATAGGAATGCACGTGCAAAACGGAGAATTTAAAAACACTTGATTATTTGGGTGTTTGATTCACAAGAATTGGAAGATCACTGGATGCAAAAAAGCATGGTGAGATTAAGTCAAACCACAAGAAAATGTACGGTTATAATGCTATTATGCTACTATCTCTTAGTCTTGTGCTTGATGAATAGGAATATGAAAAGGAGGACACGTGGAAATTAGAATTCCTACAGTTTTTCTTTCAAGGAGACACTAAAGGAACAAATCCTACAGTTTTCCTTTGCTCCATTCCTTTGCACCAAATTCATGAAAAGTAGTACCATAGGAAACTTTACAATTCCTATGTTTTTCATTCACTTTTCCTTTCAAGCACTGGCGACTCTAGTAGGCAGACTTGAGCAAGGAAAATCCTACACTAAAAGAATGTTTTTGTGCTACTTCTATTACTTTGGACCCAGGCCACTGCCCTACTAGCTCAACTCCCAGGCCCATCGATAGATGCACAGCTCAAACACGCAGAGATAAATAATGATGGCGTTCAAGAGAGTCCATCACAGATAGCTAAGTTGCCTAGTACCTCACTGCTTGTCATATAGTAGGATAAAATAATTGTATTTCATGTTACTACGTGTGCTCAGTGGACAATATATATAACATGTAGAGTAAAAAAGAGATGCAACAAGTGTACAACCTCTTTGGTGAAGCCATGTCAATCTCAGCATGATTGGGTTGGCCGGTGAGGATGCTCCGGCTGACTTGGCTGTCGGAGGAGGGGAAGAAGATCTTAGCGTCTGGAGATGGAGCCCGAGGTACTGGTCCGCTGTGATGGAGGGTTTCGTCATTTGAGCAGCTCCGGTGAGTTGTACGACGCCGAGGCTGAAGCAAGACAAGAGAGACAACGTTAACCTGAGTGGAATTCTAATAGCATCTCTAATAGATGACGTAAAATACATAACCACAAAGTGCTAGATGTAAAATACAGCAGCCGCTCATCTCTGAACTTAACTGTCAAAACTGAATTTAACTGTCGAAACTGAACTTAACTATCGAAACTGAATTTTGCTGTCGAAACTGAATTTTACTGTCGAAACTGAACGCACTAGCAAGGTGAGGCTACACGTCAGTCGACTGACTTTTTCATCTCTGGTCAATCGATTTTAGTGTCGTTGGATACGAAATCAAGAGCATGCAGTTCATCTTCAACCTCCACCCCCCTGAGCCGCCAGCCACCACCGGCCAAACAATAGCCCCCCGCCGCCCCGCCCGCCTCGAAAACACTCCCCACCGCCGGTCCGCCGCCGCCCC
>NC_041383.1:816580900-816589979 GCF_002162155.2 Triticum dicoccoides | reverse complement strand
CCAACCCCTGAAAATTGACTGACCCAAAAGTTGATTCAGTCGATTGAAGTGCAGCTAAATCAGAGCAGTAACGCAAGCAAGAGCAAGAGCGAGAGGAGCAGCGCGAGCAAGAGCAATAGCAAGAGCAGACCAGGCAAGGGACCGAGAGCAAGAGCAGAGCAGCAACGCGAGCGAGAGCTAAAGCAGCAGCAGCTCCTACTGATGTGGACATCACCGCCGAGGGAGCGACACCGTGGAGGAAGTGGCTGGCGACGCCACCGTGGATGGAGCCACGCCGTGTTGGCTCGGGACCGAGCGCCGGCAGCATCGTGAGATCGAATCAAAAAGAAAATGCGGCGATTAGTGTAGAACCTCTTTGGTGGCGCCGATTAGGCCGCAGGTTCATACGAGGAAACAGTGATGATGATGCTCTTCTGGTGGTGCAGGTGAAGACGGCGGTGTGGAATGGAGGTGGCGTGAAAGACGAGGGGAACATCGGGGCAGCTCCTTGGAGGTGGAGGACGGGGTGGCTGAACCGGCGGGACGACGAGATCGACGACGGATCCTCATCCGGTACAGTGGATGAGGGACGTCGAGGTGTTGTTGTGGACGACGTTGCCGGGGAAGAGGCTTCGGCTAGGTGGCGGATGGAGGAGGGTGTGGGGCTTCGTCGCGGGTGTTCGCGGCCTTGGTGTACAAATGGGTGGACGGATGGGATGGGAGTGGGGAACCATGGTTTAGGGACGCGCTTGTCCGAAATGTGGGGTAAGTTATGAAAGTACCCCCACCGATTTGAGGCAGTTCTTTATGTTCAGGGTACCACGGGCATTTCGCGTGTCGGGATTTCACAGGAGGTGGGAGTTTTCGCGCACGTTGTAATTTTGGAATAGCAAGGCGCGGGTTGAGATGGAGGGAGTTGCCGGAGCACAACAAGACAAAGATATATCTTAAATATTTTAGGGTAATTATCGGTCTTCGCACACATTTCTGATTATGGACCTGTTTGCCGCGCCCACGTATCACACACATCTAGTTCAGTTGAACTATTTCTGTTGTCCTGGCTCATCGCAAATAGTTCATCCGAGTGAACTGTATGCCCTCCATCGCACACACCTTGATCTGGCTGATTGTTTCTGTTGTGTTATCTAATCACAGACAATTCATCTAAGTGAACTGTATGACGTATATCGCACACACTCTCATCTCATTTGGCTGTCATTTCTGTTGTTACGCTCACCGCAAATAGTTCGCATGGACCAACCGTATGCCACATATCGCACACGCAGCTCTAATCTGAATTGTGTTTGATGTCTGCGCCATCGCAAAAAGTTCATATCATTTTTGACGGTTTTCTTACACCACCGTTTGTGATTAATGAATCACACACAGTTTCGAAGGGTCTCTGGTTATACTATCGCGTTTGGACCATCCTACAGTAGTGGTTCATCCACCGTCGAGTTCCTCCAGCCTCCACCTGCTACTGTTCATCCACCGTCGACTTCCTCCAGCCTCCACATGCTACTATTCATCCAACCTCCACCGGCTACTGTTCAACCAGCCTCCACGGGATCTTGTTCATCCACCCCCAACCGGCTGGGGTGTGTGGTTGCCTCCTCGGGGTCCTGTTCATCTAGCGCCAACCGCCTACTACCACGGGGTCATGTTCATCCAGCGCCAACCGCCTACTACCACGGCGTCCTATTCATCCAGCGCTAACCGCCTACTACCACGGCGTCCTGTTCATCCAGCGGCAACCGCCTACGCACGGCTGGGGCCATGTTCATCCAACCCCCACCAGGAATTGTTCATCCACAGCCAACCAACCAGCTGGACTCACCACGTCTCGACTTGTCCTACGTAACGCGCCCGCGGCAGCAAGGGGCACTAATCATCCAGAGGCAAGCCAATTGACTATCTACATCTCGCACGGGGGTTCGATCAGCTACAGTAAGCAGCAGCAGCGGTCCATCGGGTTCAGTAGTAGCGAAGACTCAGTCAGGTTCAGTTAGTAGTGAAGGGATCGATTGTTCGGCTTAAGTATGTAGCAGTGCGATCGCTCGGGTTCAGTAAGAGAACGCCTCGCTCGGGTTCAGTTATAGCAAACACCGCTCGCACCATGCGCGTGTACCACATAAACACGCAAACCACGCTGCATCGCTCGACCCTGACCACCCACCGTAACCGGGAACTCCGCGAAAATTTCCTCGCCCTAACTTCTACCACGATTTTTAAGTCATGGATGGCCCAAAGAATGTCATGCAGGTGCGTCCCCGGCTCGCCTTGGACGAAAAGCCCAGTCTCGGTCATGATTATTTTCATACAAGTAGGAGCCCACCACATCAATTATGATATGTGTTTTTGTCACAATTATCGTCATAGAAATGTCATAACCATGACAGGAAGAAAAATTCGTTGGGGTCATAATGTCACGAATGTGTCTTTTTTTAGTGGTTCTTGGAGTTCTATTCGATATAATCTTTTTTGCGATGTATTAGTTGGGATCTGATGAATTGTGGATTTATGATCAGATTATTCATGAATATTGATTAAGTCTTCTTTAAACATTATTATGCATTGTTCTAGCTACGTATTTTTCTTTGATCTATCCGTTTAATTTGGCCAACTAGATTGATTTATCTTCAGTGGGAGATGTGCTTTGTGATGGGTTCAATCTTGCGTTGCTCTATATCCTAGTGACAAAGTAGGGGACAAGACACGAATTTGTAATGCTGCCATTAAGGATAAAACAACAGGATTTATTCATATTGATTGGGTTTACCTTTTCAACATCATGTCATCTTGCTTAAGGCATTACTATATTTTATACTTAATATACCATAGATGCATGTTGGATACCAGTCGATTGGTGGAGTAATAGTACTAGATGCACACATGAGTCGGTCTACTTGTCTCGAACGTGATGCTTCTATACATGATCATTGCCTTGAAAATCGTCATAACTATGCGCTTTTCTATCAATTGCGCAACGGTAATTTGGTCATCCACCGTATGTTATGTGCTCGAGAGAGAAGTCTCTATTGAAAACTATGGCCCCCAGGTCTACTTTTATCATATATAAAAACACAAAAATACCTTGCTGCAATTTTATTTCTTTTATTTTGTTTTGTAGTTTACTTTATTATCTACCACTACGAGATTTAATCCTTGCAAGTAACCGCCAAGGGGATTGACAACCATCTTGTTTGTGTTGGGTGCAAGTATTTGCTTTTCTGTGTGCATGATATGTTCATAAGGCTTTGTGTGATTCTTCGACTAGATTGATAACCTTGGTTCTTGACTGAGGGAAATGATTATCTCTACTGTACTGCATCATCTTCTCCTCTTCAGGGAAATCCCAAGATGCTAGCAGGAATCTACACGGGGGCTCTTTCTAATTCGTACTAACAGACAAACTTGAGGAGGAACAGTGCCTGGAAGACTGACTTGAAGAATAAGTGTCGAAACTTGAGGAGGATCGCTTCATCGGCCGATGGCGGAAGGGGAATCCTGATGCCTCGGCTCTGGATAATAGATAGGTAGCGTTTTGGTCCATGACAAGAATTGAAAGACTACCTATCTACTAGCCGGAGTCGAGGCACTAGGATTCCTTCTCCACCACCGGCCACCTGAGCGAAAATTAGGGGAGGTGAATCCACACGCTCGCCCATGAAGATCGACAGGAGGAAGACTTTCTCTTAGTCGCGTTGCGAGAAGGGAAAGAAACTCACATACTACTACTTTTTCTTTTTGACGGGCTACCTAGTTCTTCCTGTACATTGTGTTTGGTTCATGAAGAGGATGGAAGTTGAGAGGTAAGGATATTAGAAGTCTACTGGTTTATTAGAGAGAATGGGACTTTAAGTGGGAAGAGAAATAGGAGTTGACGAACCAACTCCCATCGATTTTTCCCATGGGACATTGTTAATTCGTGGGGAGGACTTCATCCCAGACTAATTTCTATCATGTACCAAATAAGGATAAAACTAGCATAGCCCGCGCGGCGGCACGCCGCGCCCGTCGATACATTGTGTTTATATGGATCATAAAAGGTATTGTTATATTTGTCCATGGCTAGAACCGAGAAAGAGTATATAGGATGAGAAAGGGACATTTATTGCAGCCATGCATGGTACATACTGATGAACGGAAGTGTACACGCTGATACATTACTAATAAGGTCTACTTATTGGCATCGTATGCAGCATGTTGCGCATGTTGATACGTTATGTGATAAATTCTGCATACGGTTATATTAAGCTTTAACAGTTAACTATTTAATTAATTATTCATTTGTTGCTTATTCAACTTTAATTTTTATGTTGCAATGTATGTATGAGAATCATATTGTTACGGATACTGAATATTTCATAAATAAAATCATTATTGCATAAAAAGAAACAATGCATTGTAGATAAAGGGAATACATATTTATATTGCATGACAAAATTTGATTCTTCAGTAATTCATAGCATCCACATTCGACCGTTCCCCGGATTTGTGTCGATGATGAAACTATACAAAACTTTGTTAATAATTTACGTTGAAATTTCATAGGTGATAAAAGGAAGACTCATGTGTTAATTTTTTTACTGTTTGATTGGTTTCTAGTTTGGACATCTTCTCTTTTTGGTTTGCAGTGGCATGCAAATAGATATGTTTACTTAGTTTGTTTAATGGGACCGAACACAAAGGTACTTACTGAAGGCCTATTTCATGACAACCATTTATGGTCAACCTCGTGGTAGCTTCTCATTAAGAGATTGGATCTTCAATTCAGACTGGAATCAATATATTTTTTCACTGAAGTCTGTGAATTGATGATAGAGAAGAACATCCCCAAATCAAATCGTAATAATAAATGCTGTTTTGCTTGGATAAATTAAATGTGAAACCATAAAAATAATGCACCCTTTCACCATTATATAAGCAGCCTGTTAAGAAAATAAATTGAATTACCGACGCAAAAGAAAGAATAAAGTCTGGCATGAAGAAAGATATATCTTGTCATGCCCTAAAGTAGCTTAACAGAGCTGTGTCTATCAGCTTAATACAAAAAACAATATAAAGAGTGACAAAAAATGCAGAGAAAAAGAGCACCAAACTATCCATAATATATGTCCGCGTAGTTCAATCAGAGATCTCATGCTCATCAGATGAGGATAGGTAGCCTAAATCATCTTCCAAAAAATATATGCAGAAACATTCTTTGCATTTCTATTTTCATTCCTTCAAACAAAATAAAATAATAATAATATGATTGTGCGGTTGTGCCCGCGGTCACCACATCTTCAAAATAGTGAAAATTCATGAAACCACAAAAGCTCAATCTGCAAAAACCTTAAACACTAAATGTAGTATTATGTCCACACTTCGTTTCTGATTCATTAGATTGAGCTCCGCATGTTATGAACTAATACTCCATCCGTTCATAAATATAAGCCTTTTTAGAGATTCTATAGTATGAACTACATACGCTGCATTATCAAACTTGCTTGTAGATTCCTGCACCTCAAGTACATCAAAAGATGCATAAATAATTAGTGCAAATTGGAAGGCTCACTATACATAGGAATTTGATTTCTCTCATACTTCAAACAGAAGAACTCAGACAGAGTAGCACGTCAGCTGCATGAATGAAACATGTACCAAGGAAATACATCAAAAAGCAAAAGGAGAGAGGGAGAGAGAGAGAGAGAGAACCGAATTTATTTTGATTGCTGTACGCCGTCTCAATCTTATTGATCTCTCACACCTGGTGGAAGCAGCTAGCAAACAGCACACGGCCCGCAAACGACGGTCTGTCCTTCAGATCAGTGCAGCCTGCGAGTACATGACTGGTTTTTGCCGGATAATCATGCAGCTAATCTTGAAGGACAAACAGCGCAGCGGCATAGTGTACGTGCTGTGGTCCGTGCTCTTGTTGACGGAGAGCACGTACGCTCGGTGATGGCGCCATGAGGCGAACTGCAACCGGGCCTTGAAAGTGCACTGCCCGCACGCCGAAACGTTGCCGGTCACGTCGCGACTGGCTGGTACCATAGTGCGGCGCCGTCGGAGATGGGTCGGAAGGGGTGAAGCATGGATGAATGCACCGCGGCGTACCTCCTCGCCGTTAGAGGGTGGAGGATGGACGACCTCCAGCGCAGCAGGGATAGGCTGCATGTCGTCATCACCATGGGATCATCGTCGACGGCACGGTGGCAACCGGGAGTGTGGTGGAGGGTAGCGTGAAGCACGCCGATGGCAGCACTGCGGCAGTGAACGGGATGCGGGCGGCGCACACGGGGGACCAGGCAGTGGCAGCTCGGCCCAGCCTTCAACGTGGAGCTCCGAGAGGAGGTCTGCCACAGCTCGTGGAGATGGCCGCGGCGGCAGAAGCAGGACGGCGCCGCGGCGGTGCCTCGAACGACGACGCCGGGGGAGGGATCCAGTGGCGAGGGGCACCGGCAGCCTGGATGGGCGCTCCTCCGTAATCTCGTGGCCTCCGCATGGCTTCCGCGAAGAGGAGATGGCCAGATGGGGATGGGAAGAAGATGAGGCGAGAGCCCGCCGGAGGTCCTTTCATATACGCAATGGGCGGCGAAGCGGTGGCGGAGATTGGACTCGATACTTCTCGACAGAAATATCTGCAGAGATCAAGCGAGGAAACACGGGCGAACACACGTACATAAAAAATCTACAGGAAAGAAACTTACCAACCCGTGCAGGACGTAACGGCCGGCGAACAGCACGGCGGCAACGCCGCCCTAAATGAGCCGCAGGAGAACGACCGCGGCCATTACGCACACGGCCGATAACGGCCGCCCGGATCCAGGAGGACGCCCCCGCCGGCCTCGACCAGACCGGATAACAGCAGGAGTAACCATCTCCATCTCTAATAAATTCTACCACTAAATGCTGTGACGAATGCGCAAGTGACCGAAACCAGAGTGGGGTGAAGACGAATGAGAGAGCCCCGTATTTATAGCATCCAACGACGAAGCAAAACACAAGTTGAAGATAACCACTCAATGCAGGAGAGAAGCAGCTAGAATGACGGAGAAAAACGGCAACCGACTATACCTCACACCTGGAAAGCACGAACGAAGCGGCGGCCGATTTAAGAAGGGAGTCCGTGCCGCAAGAGAAATCCAAAACCGAAACAGCCACCGGTATGAAATCTACACACGGAACCAGAACCGCGGGTCAAATGCAGGCCCACCTGGCAGTCCCGCACCAGCGCACACAGGCAGAGACGGACAAACGGGAGAAGACAAAGCACATCGAGGGAAGAAAAAAAACAAAGCGGCAGTCTAGGGAGAAGCATGCAGAGCCAACCACAAAACGCCAATAACGATGTAATCAAATCGAAACTGAATACAAACACCACGCATGCAAGCCAATGAGAACTGCTCCATCGTGCATGCATGCAACCAATAACGTGCTGCAGCCAGAATCCCACCCACAAGGCCACAATCGCTAAACGCACACAGCCGTGCACCCGGCCAGGTCCCCCAATAATGCACGTGTCACATCCTGGTTGGTCCGATTTTTATTGATAAGAAAAATTCAAAAAAACCCGAAAAACTAAACCTAGCGAGATTTAGTATATGTAGAATTGAAGAAAACAACGCCGAACCACTCCATAAACTCCCTTATGCAAACTCCCATTTCCATGTGCCAAAGGTTACCAAACAAGTTGTCAGGCGTTTTCCTTTTGGTATCCACCTCGTGAGAAGGCGTCTATTCCTCTTTCGTTTCCTTTCTCTTTGGCCAACACTGCATCAAAGCCTTTTTGCGACTTTACTCCTAGCTAGACGTTTATCCACTGAGCTGATGATATATTTCAGTACCGAATATAGAGAATACGTTGTAAAGTGTGAGGAAAATTAGAGCCAAAAAAGAATAAAGCAATGTGCCAATCATTTGATGACAGCATTCTTTTGCATATTATATTCTAGATTTTTTATTTACTTATACAAAATGAGAAATAGAAACCTCTATCAGGTTATTTTAAGGTCTCTACCAAGATATTTAAGAACACACACACACACACACACACACACACACACTATACATATGTTCATGCAAGTATCACAAGTCTGCAATAGCATGTCCTTTTATATTGTTACTAGAAACTGAATTTGGGTGTGTACTCTGTTAAATAAAGAACAAAAACAGGGGAAACAGAGCATGAACACTGAATAACTTGTGTTCCAAATTGCTGCTTCAATTCAGATACATTACTTGCGCACATATCACATCCTCTACCCTGACAGGCCTAAATGCCCATTCTAATGATGGATGAACAACAAATAAAACAAAAACAGAGCAATGATACAACAATAGAACCCCCCCACCATGATATTTGCTTGCTTCTGCAAATCGATCATCTGCATTAGATGTTTCTTAATCTTCTTCAGTTCCTCGGTCAGTTCGGACTCCGCATGCAGTTCATCATTGCGCGCATACATCGCCATCGGCACGACTCTGCCCGCCCCTCCGCCCGAGCTCTCCGTATTCTCCACAGCAATCGGCGGCACCCCGCCCAAATTGAGCTCTCAGGTTGCGGCCACGCTCGAATCAACGTAGCCCTCAAACTGAATCCTATCAACATATTCATCAATCCACTCGAAATGGTAACATTTCTTCAAGATCTGAAAAGAACGAGTATTTAACAAAAAAACTACCACAATTCATGGAACCGTGCCTACAAACTACCACTTTACAAATTTATGCCGAAAACTACCATTTTCTCACTAATTCTTGATTAAAAACTACTAAGTCTGAAAAGAGCACGATTTGACTCTTTTAAACGTGTTTCTGACTAGCCGGGCCCACATGTAAGCGGGCTAAAAAAGCAATCAGGTCCCTAGTTTTTTTTTTCAAAAAAGCTATCCATTCCTATAGCGCGTCGTGGCTGTGGCCGGCCCCTGGCCATGGCAGCGGCCAAGCCATTGCTGTGGCCAGCCATGGCCGCTCGTGGTGGAGCTAGCCGTGAGTGGTGAGCGGTGGCCAGCCAGCACGCACGCGAGCCAGCCAGCCGGCCAGCAAGCGGCGCTGCACGCACGCTCGCGGCGACGGCGGCCAGCACGCGGCGGCGGGGGCTGCTGCGCACGCA
>NC_041383.1:816547149-816580254 GCF_002162155.2 Triticum dicoccoides | reverse complement strand
CGGCGGCGGCTGCACCCACGCTCACGGCGACGACGTCCAGCACGCGGTGGCGGCGGCTGCTGCGCACGCACGCTCACGGCGACGACGTCCAGCACGCGGTGGCGGCGGCTTCTGCGCACGCACGCAAGGCCGCGGCACGCCAGCACGACCAAGGCGGCTCCAGCCAGCGTGGTTGCGCCGCCGTCTCCAGTCCCGACTAGCGTCGGAGAGGTGCTTCGCCCTGGCGTCGCCATGGCGAAGAGCGCGGAGTGCACACGATGTGTTCGAGGAAATGCCAGAGAGAGGAGCAGGAGGAAGAAGATTAATGCTGACAGGTGGGCCCATCCTGTCAGAAAGGAGTTTAGAAGACGCGAATCGGGCACTTTCCTGACATGGTAGTTTTTAGTCAAAGATTAGTCAAAAAGTGGTAGTTTTCGGCACAAATTTGTAAAGTGGTAGTTTATAGACACGGTTCCGCGAAATGTGGTAGTTTTTTGTTAAATACTCGAAAAGATCAACATGAAACCTAAATCCCAAATTCAAGGAGAAAAAACAAAATATAAAGAAATTAGAGCGAAAGACAGCGAAAGAACGGGCTAAGAACTGAGATCTAACCTTGCCATCCCTTCCTGCCATTGGTTTGCTCAAGCATTTCACAAATTCCCGCCCAAGATTGCCATTGTCATCCCTTTTAGTGACCAACCGCTTAAGAGGGTCTGGGCGTGGGCAGTCAGGGCACCTTGTTAGCAGCACTGGTCCATACTGTCGCCATTTTGATTGCGTGGTGGAGGAGGTAGACATTTACGCTAGGTCGCCGGAGAAGAGAAAGATTGGGGAAAGGGGATGAATGGGCGGCGGCGGGCGGACGGGCACGGGCGCTCGTCTCTTTTAGCTGCGAGGAGGTGGGTCCTGCGAGTAGACAAGTGGTGGGTCCCGCGCTTAGGTGGATAAGTGGTGGGTCCAGCGCTTACGTGGATAAGTGGTGGGTCCAGCCCCCAACACCTTACGAGGGCATCAGTTCAGTTTAACAGCCATGTCGTGCATGGGCTATTTACCTGCTCAAATGTGTCGCACCACAGTCATTCGCTCGAACAACGTCGCACTCAAGCCAATTCACCTCAAATGTGTCGCACAGGAGCTATTGGCCCGTCAATTTTGGCACTTTAATGTTGGTAATTGATAAAACTATTTGGAGCGGTATTATTTTTCATGTTAGTTATTGATGAAAAAATAATTGGGGATTTTATAGGTATATGTTTTTTTTGCGGGGTATAGGTATATGTTGTTGGATGAGGAAAATGTTAGATTCAGGACTGACTTTCATTTGGTCGCTCATCACATACAGACGTTTTTGTGGCTTCTCCTCAACGTGGCAAGGCTTAGGTCGCTCACCCCACACGAATGGTTCGCCTACTTGTGAGTCTGGCTCGCAAGAATTGTTACTCCTTGTGAGAGGAGATGACTCACATGAATCCACCCACGAGTATTACGGTTGCAGTCCGGAAACGACTCACAGAACAGCACGACTGATACTCGCACCCCGAAGGCCCATGGAGTCAAAATAACATAACAGTTTCAATTTTGTTATGAGAGCAGCGACCCGTCCCCTCTAGCATTCTTCAATCAACAAAAGCCCGAGATTATGAGTTGATCAAACGGTCAAAAATGCCCAAAGTTCCCATCCAAGCGCTCATCCATTAGTCCAATAAATTTGTTGGAATTCTATATTTAGTAACTTGTATATGGTGGAAGAAAGAAAATTTTGCTGTTTTGTGGATATGTCAAATTACAACATGGTGTGCACGTTGACCTTACAAATTACAAGTAAACTACTAATTGGGAATATATTATAAATTCAAAAAATAATATACATGGTGTACTTGCATATTCATAAAATCCTGAATTTGTGCCGTCCAACTTGGTACTTGCTTTGTCTTTGGAACGTTATATCCTTTGTTTTCATGTCAAGACATTCCTCTAACAGAGAAAATTATCTCGTCCACTGTTCTCATCTTCTCACCTGCTAACCAACCATAACCATAGCTAAGAATACATTGTGAGTCTCCTCGTCTCTTCCATTCTCCCATCCACCGAAATCTAGCTAATGATTTGCCTGAAATATATGACAAACAACACAAATGTAATTATAAAATAAATTCGGTGAAACAAAATCAGTGCCCCAGCTTTGCTGGGGCTGGCTGGCAACTCTATCATAAGATTTTCATGAATTTATATTAGTACCAGTAAATGATTGATAGTCAGTAAATATTAAGTCCCACCTTTTCAGTAAATTATATCAAAAGCATAAGCAAGCTGCAAAATCGAATACCAAAATCTTCCATGAATATAATCAGCAACATGTCTACTGCGTGTCAGAACTTGTGGTGGCACCAACCCGAATATCTCTTCAAAAACATAAAACCTTCTTTATGTTAAAATTAGTATTTCAAGCAATTCAATCAGTACGTTTTCATGCATCTACAATTAGGAGTAATAATAGAATTATCTAAATCAAATCATGGATACTTTGGAGCCACGGGTGCCCCTGTATTTTTACTGGAATTTGTGTACCTGGCATTGGAGCGCTTGCCCAAGACGCGCTTTGTATTCGGCCGGCCTCCTTGTGACTTTGTGAGGCACCTTCGCGATGTGGGAGGGCAGCTCCTAGCGCTGCCTTTGCTTGACCTGACACAGCCGCTTTTCCTCTTGAGCGGTGACGTCGTGCTCCTGCCACGGTTTGCATGGCAGCCAGTTCGCTGCGCCGTCGACAGAGAGTAAGTAATCGAGGGGGAGAGGAATCAGCCGCTGGCCAGATGCGTCATAGGAAGGAGGGAATATATGGACACGCGTGGAGTACATGAAGCGCCATGGTAACTGACCTGTAATTATCTGGCGCCGACGAGTTATGCGCATCTAATTGTCATTAAAGCCCTGTGAATGGTTTCGAATTGACAGGTATCGAATCGCCCGCGAGGTGTATCCAATCGATAGGTGACGATCCGCAGCCCCCACCCATCTTGATCGGACCCGAGGGCAGTCGGCATGCGACGCCGTAGGTCGCGTCGGTCGGACACTGGCGCGGTGGCCATGGGAGGCACTCCCACACAGCGTCGGCCGCCACGCCACGCCCACGCGACGGCTGCGTTCGTGCGAAAGAGAAAGCAGTGCAACGTAGAGACATGTATCTTCTATATATGGGCTGCACGGACTGGGGAGCACTAGAAGCCCCATTTGGCCCAATTTCACGCCGACGCTCAAAAATGTCACCAGAGCAGCGGCCCAACACCGGATATGGCTCGTTCTTAGCGAACGAAGCGAGCAAGCGCGGGATCCAGAGAAATTGGACGGCTGAAAACACCTAAAACTGAAGATCCAACGGCTGCGAACGCTAATGGTCTAAGATGGCTGGATTAGTGCTCAGTTTTAATGTCTCTAAATTTTATCGCAATTATGGGGATTTCATTTATAGTTTTATCCAAGCGCAATGCATAAAAATATGATGCAATTTATTACAAACATTATTCAAATTTAGCATGGCGCATCTGCGTTTTTTAACAATAGAAAATAAAATTACAGCATAAATCATTATCAATATTAAGTAACATTATCATCTAGTTATTGATTAAAACTCGATTGTGATTTAATTAAAATGAGTGGTAAATAAGTACAAAAGTTTAATATAAATATTTAACTTAGTTAATTTTGATTGTTTGATAGAACTTAGAAGTTCCTTGGCCATTACTTCTTCATACAACATTCTTCCAAGCAATGTAACTAGGCGGGGAGGAGTGGGAGCTATGTAAGAAAAAAAGTGAGGAGAGAAGGGGAGCGGGCGAGTAAAGTGAGCTGTAATTTTATTTGTGTCAGGCCTTAGGCCTCTGGGAGTGAAGAGACGGGTCGGTCTTTGTGTGTGTCTGAGAACAAGCCATCATCATCAAACGTCCACCTAGATAATGAAGTTAAGCACTGGTAAATAAATGGAGAAAACACACGGGGCTCGGAGCACCGCTCGCATTTGATCATCAGGTCTCGCGCATACAATTAAAAAGGGCGTGCCCCTTCACTTCTACGACAGTTAGCGAGGACCGGGGAGTAGAGATCATGAATTCTAAGGTTCAAATTTAACAATACAAATTTTCACTACCAGGCAGACATTTGGAGTCTAGAATTTATTATGCTGCAGTTTTCAAACGAAATAATATTAAAATAAAAAATTCCTCAGTTGGGCACCACATTGAAAAAATCATAAGTTCAAGGATCAAGTTTATATCAGTCTAAACATACGTAATACATTGGTGTTAAAGTACAACAAATTGCCAGACCTAACCGAGGAGACCACTTAATCACAAGTAGTTTCTTCCCTTTGTCTGTTTGGCATTGTTTAGGAGTTTCCAGTAAATCCTCTAGTAAGAAAACTAGATCATCCGAACTATATTTTGAAGATTTGATACGCTTGCTACAGTAAGATAAATCGAAATTTATTATAAAGGATAATTTTTTTGGTGACAAGATCAGATCTATTATAAAGATTCATAAAAAGTACAAAACACCTCAAACAGAATAGAAATTACATCGAGGTCCATGGACCACCAAACGACCATTGCCACCGCTAGAATGAGCCGCCGACACATCGTTGTCCCCGGCCCCATACCGGAGCCGGCCTGACCTTGTCGATTACAGCCGAGAAGTATTCATGCATGTGCCCCTAAGGACCAGCGTCCTGGAGCCGCAGTCGTCTCCGTTGAATCCATGACTCGATATGAAGAATTTGACACCAAATATCTCCGTCCATGCATGTTGCAAGGTAGGAATTAGTCCCTGTTGGAACAAAGACACCAAGTGTGAGAGGTAAAAAGGTCATCTTCGAGTCAATCCTAGACAATGTATTAACATTTTATAAGATGTTTGGTTTTAACCATAATTGAAAAATGCACATGTAGTTACAATAAGAACTAGCCAGTATCTGTAAGAGAGATGACCTCCAAGAGGGGAATGAAATGATTTTGTTGGGTTTCTTTTTCATTTTTCTCTTCTAGTTTCTTCATTTTTTATTTGCTTTTCTTATCCTTTTTTTGGGGTTATTACCATGATGTTTTTTTTATTTTCCTTTTTTAATTACATCTTCCAAGGAATCCTGAATTTTTTAAAAATTACCAAAAATAAATAAATTCAGGAAACAAATATTATTCCTGAACATAATCATCTTTCAAGTTCATTGATATTTTTAATAGTTCATGAAGTTTCTTAATACACAACTACTATTTAAAATCTATGATTATTTTAGAAAAACAAGAATATTTTTTGTAAATCCCTGAACAATTTGTAAAAACACTAATCATATTTAAAATTGAGGATTTAAAAAACATGAAAATTTTAAAACCTATTCATTCTATTTTATTTCCATGAACATTTAGAAATTCCTGATTGTTTTTCAATCTTGCAATTATATAATTTAAATCCATGAAAGAAATAGAAGCCGGGTTTCTGAGGGAAATCAGCTGAAAAACATGAAGCAAAAAAAAATCAGGAGCTCGGGTCCTAAATGGATAGCCGCTGGCATCTACAGTGACAACAAAGTATGTAAGTCATGGGACACACACAACACCTTTATCGGTATTAACTGACGATGCCAAGCCTCCAGTAAACTCAACACAATCAGCCATTTTCCAACAGCGCCACTGCAATAAACTGGGACTAGTATCCTCGTTCGTGCATTGACTTCAATTTGAGATCCGTTGAAAGATCAAGTCTGACCAGGTTTTGTCATTCACTCCATCTTCCTCCCCCTCTCCTGAATGCCGAGGTTGGCATCAATGCCATGCTCCAGAGCGCGCTCCAGTGCCCAGCTCAGGAGTCAACCCACCTTGCCTTTTTCCCACGGCCGACCTTCGTAACACGACATATCATTCTCTCGGCCTCCTCTGTGTGCCGCGCCTTGCCACCCTCCTGTCATCGTGTTGTTCGCACACGAACACGTCACCGTGTACCTCCGACGCCGAGGGTGATGCACCGCAGCTCGCGCCGAAGGAGACCCGTCCGAAAGCGCGGTACGCAAGCAATCCGGCGGGTGCTTTTGAGCACCCGAAACCCCACGCGCCCGGGAGGGACCCCGTCTGGACGCGCGGCGGCTATGGGCTGCCCTAGGTCGGTTCGCCCGCCCCTAGAGCCTCGAGGATCGCTGCCCTTCAACACGAAGAACGAACGAAGAACGAGAGAGAAAGAACAAGGGAGGGATGTAAAACTAGGGTAAAAAATAGATTGATTGTTCGATTGTGTGTTGTTATTCAATCGGTCGTCACCCCTTAGGTATATAAGAGACGGCTGGACTTCCCGTGCAAGGAAAAGGCTTGGATTCACGTCCAAAACCCTAGTCAAATTCGGATTGGTCTTGTCCGAACTTTTTAAAACTGTTCGGTTTAAACTGGCTGCACCTTACGGGTCTTTTTTGTGGTGGTAAACTATCTCGGATGGAAACGAGCCCAAAAGCAATCTTGACCGGTTCGACGATACGAACAACTTTCATGTTGAACGTTTTTTGATCAGAGGTCATCTTGAGGGTCAAATAGCTCGCGCAAAATATCTCTTGACTCGCGCTACCAATCAGACATGGCGTCTGGTGGGGCGCGCCATATTTCGCCTCGTGACAGGACTGCACTCCGATTGCTCTAACTTTTGCATACGAACTCGGACTTGGACGACTTTTATACCAAAATCGATCGTTTCGACGAGACGAAGACAATCGGTGTAGATCATTTTTCCATTTGAGGTCTTCTTGGGGGCTTAATCGGCCAAACTGTACCCTGAATATAAGATCTTAGTACTTTGAGCATAGTTTCGGCCTTCGAGATGAAATCGGACGGCGATGACCCAAACTTCAAAGATGTTTATATCAATAATACGGAACTCTTTCATGAAGATCACTTCTTCATTTGAGGCCATCTTAAATAAGTTATTGACCGTGCCAAAATTTGGTGTCAACATATGCCCCCCTGTTTTTCGGCAAAACTTGCGTGCCGAAAAATAATTTGCAATGTATTTGTTCTAGGACGATTTCAACACTCCATCGGCCATTTATTTTTCTCAGGATGATAATTATGTATCGGACATGTTTATGCTAAGGGCGATAATTCTATATCGGCCATTGATTTTAATTTCTTGTTCACATCATACCTTGTAACCGATTACCACCAATCGGCTTTAAAGAGATGGGAATGAACCCGTTCCTTATAGCACTAAGGAAATCAAACTCCGAGAGGTCACGCCCTATTAAGCAAGTAACATCAGGATGATTCCAATCCACCGATGCATCGGCCAAAGCAACACAAGCCGAATTATCCGCGTGAATGACTTCTACCTCATCATCGACCCATTGTATTAAGAATTGATGCATGGTAGATGGCACACATTGGTTAGCATGAACCCAATCGCGGCCTAATATAACATTATAGTTACCTTGCACCTCGGCAATGAAGAATGTGGTGGCCAAAGTTTTGCTTCCCACAGTGAGTTCCATGCACATCACACCTTTGGCCTCTGTCTTTTCTCTACCCTCGAATCCATTAAGTACCATATTGGTCCTCATCAATGCATCATCATCTAACCCTAACTTTTTGAAGACCGAGTAGGGCATAAGATTTACCACAGCACCACCATCAACGAGCATCCTAGCAACCGGTGATCCGTTAATATGACCTTTGAGGTACAATGGCTTCAAGTGTTTCACCGGTTCTCTTGGCTTCTCGAAAATAGCATTCTTAGGACCAAAATTCAGCTGGGCTACCTCCCCTTCTTCACCTATAGCACGAAACTCGGCAGGTAAGTAATATACCATATTAATATCCATACCTTCCCGAACCGGCGTAGATTCATAATACACCATCTCGTCTTCATCTCCCAATGTGTATATTGGGCTTAAAGATTCCTCAATTGAAGGGGATGTTTCAGGTAGTGTGGACGATGTAATAGGGGTCGCATCATCCTCTTTTGGTGGTGAAGGTGTTGCTGCAGCTAATGTAGAAGCATCTGTGTTTTGTTTTTGTTTAGGCCTCCACACTTGTTTTGTGAGTGCCATGGGACGAATTTCACTAAACAATTCATCCCTTTGCCTCTCCTCTTTGTGTTCTACCTTCTCGTGGTTCCTCATGCGTTGTAACCTCCTTTTCATGGTCTTAGTTAAACCGGGAGGACACCACTTAGGTTGAGTATATTTGGGATCCCTTGGTTTGGCCATGCTTGTGCTCGCCTCATGATCATCAACCATGGAACCCTGCTGAACAATAATAATATCACCATTAGAAGTAGCCAGATTACCAACAACCGGCCTTTTGATCTTCTTTTGCTTGTCGCATTCTGAAAATTCCGCATTAGGTGACTTAACACGCCACACTTTTTTATTGGCCTTACTTGGAGAATTTTCTGTTGGCCGATTAGCACCATAACTCAAACGTCCTTGGGTGGGATAATAAAGCCTCTCACGAGCAGGCCTTCTAGGTGTTGTCCACCCCATATGGAAAGCATAAGGAGCCATTGGGGGCTGCCCCCATCCTCCATTGAAGTCTCTCATGTAATATGGTGCATAGGAGGGTTGTGACATCCATGGTGTCGGTGCCCATGACCCATATGGCCTTGCATAGCGTCGAAACTCTTGCTCCGGAAGCGTTCTTGAACGCTTCGAATGTGATGGCCGATTAGAGCTAGCACCGGCCGCTTGACTTGCATATTTGGATAGCAGCATATCAAAAGTTGGCTTGATTCGCTTGCGCTTAGCTTCACTCTTTCTCCACTTGCCAACTTCTGAATTCTTGGGCTTGATAAATTTAACATGAGTATCTTCTTGTACTTGTGGTTGCCCCCCGGGTACGGGATTTTTTATGGTGATCTTCAATACTTCCTTGCCATCGGGTTGCTTATCAAGCACAACCTCTCTTCCCAAGACTTTGTCGCCCTCCTTGCCTTTCCTGGGTTCACCAATAACAACATTATCTTTATTAGCAGATTCGGCTATGCTAGGCCGAATTAACATTTTCTTTCCCTCCAAGTCCATGGTGTTCATCGGAAAGGGCTGTTTATCAATTTGCATCTCAGCAAAATTCAATCGTCCATCATTAATGGTCGACTGTATCTGTCGTCGAAAAACATTGCAATCGTTAGTAGCATGAGAAAATGAATTATGGTATTTGCAATAAGCACGCCGTTTCAGCTCATCAAACGGCGGTATGGTGTGTGATATTCTAATCATCTTATCCTGCAAGAGAGCATCAAATATCTTATCACACTTAGATATATCAAATGTAAATCTCATCTCCTCATCACGATTCTTGCGAATCGGCTTAAAAGCATTGCATGTATAGGGTTTGGCCTTTGAGGACCAAACAAACTCAGTAGTATAAACATCAACCTCATCATCCGAATTATCATCATTGTGTTCAACCATATGCATTCTAGGACGATCGGTTGTAGACCTATGAATCTCTTTACTTCGACTCTCTTGAGCCAAAGCTTTTTGTAAGACTTGAGTAATGTTCAAAAATTCATAACTTTCTAGCCTCTCTTTAATGTGAGTTTTCAAACCATTAAGAACAAGATCTGCCAAGTCTCTCTCAGTTATCACTAAGCTATAACATCGGTTTTTTATGTCTCTAAATCTCTTGACATAATCGGTGACCGATTCATCATGTTTTTGCCTAACCGATGTAAGATGTGACAACTTTAGCTCATTATCCCCGCTATAAAAGTGATCATGAAACTTTTGCTCTAATTGTGACCATAAGAGAATTGAGCCATGTGGTAAAGCAGCAAACCATGAAAATGCGGTGCCAGTTAAAGATAAGGGAAATAAATGTACTTTCAACTCTTCTATGGAACCTGCTTCACCCAACTGTGCTAGATACTGACTCACATGCTCCCAAGTTGTTTTCGTACCCTCACCACTAAATTTAACAAAATCAGGAACCTTATAACCTTGAGGGTAAGAAATTGCATCGAAGTGTTCAGGATAAGGCTTTTGATACACACGACTCTTTACTTTCGGCTCGTTTCCGAAAGTTTCTAGAAACATCTTATGCAAATCCTCCCTTAATTTAGCTAAAATTGGATCCGATGTAGATGAAGATGTTTATGGCAATGACATAGGAGCAACCTGAGTACTAGCTATTGGTGCAACTTGTGGGATGGGCACCGAACCATAATTCGGCGGAAGACCAAACATGCTTGCGTCTATGGGTGGTGTGACAAAGTGATTCGGCGTTGACGCCGAATTGGGCACACTCATAATAGGATTACGGTATGTAGGTGTAGTCAGAAGCTGGTTGGTTTGACTAGGGTAAAAATTCAATGGCATACTATATTGTTGTTGTATAGGAGGTGCCGATGAAATAGGTAAAGTTGGACTAGCGTTTTCAGATACACCAAAAGTATCACTAGATGACAGAGGCATATTTTTCTGAGCATTAGCACTAGCCACAAAAGAATTGTATGCCATCACATTACCCTTACTAACAAGACTTTCAATCACAGCCACTTGCTCCGGAGAAAAAACTTTACTCACAGTGATTACATCTTGTTCGTCGATGAGGGGAGGAAAATTGACGTTTCCAACCGGAGTGATGTTGCCTTGACGGTCCTTCTTGAAACTTGAAAGAAACGCTTCCAAATCCTCCTCCTCGCGCTTCTTCTTGAGCGCCTCAAAAGCCTCTTCACGCTGCTTCTTGTGCGCTTCGTAGGCTTGGCGATGTTCATCCGATAGCTCATCAAGACCGGGCTTAATGATGTTATCGGTGTCAACTTCTGAGGGCTTGGGGAGATTAGACATGGTTGGTGATGATTCTTGATCTTTCGTTCCCCAGCGGAGTCGCCAAAAAGTGTGTTCGCACACGAACACGTCACCGTGTACCTCCGACGCCGAGGGTGATGCACCGCAGCTCGCGGCGAAGGAGACCCATCCGGAAGCGCGGTACGCAAGCAATTCGGCGGGCGCTTTTGAGCACCCGAAACCCCACGCGCCCGGGAGGGACCCCGTCTGGACGCGCGGCGGCTATGGGCTGCCCTAGGTCGGTTCGCCCGCCCCTAGAGCCTCGAGGATCGCTGCCCTTCAACACGAAGAACGAACAAAGAACGAGAGAGAAAGAACAAGGGAGGGATGTAAAACTAGGGTAAAAAATAGATTGATTGTTCGATTGTGTGTTGTTATTCAATCGGCCGTCACCCCTTAGGTATATAAGAGGCGGCTGGACTTCCCGTGCAAGGAAAAGGCTTTGATTCACGTCCAAAACCCTAGTCAAATTCGGATTGGTCTTGTCCAAACTTTCCAAAACTGTTCGGTTTAAACTGGCTGCACCTTGCGGGTCTTTTTTGTGGTGGTAAACTATCTCGGATGGAAACGAGACCAAAAGCAATCTTGACCGTTTCGACGATAGGAACAACTTTCATGTTGAACGTTTTTTGATCAGAGGTCATCTTGAGGGTCAAATAGCTCGCGCAAAATATCTCTTTACTCGCGCTACCAATCAGACATGGCGTCTGGTGGGGCGCGCCATATTTCGCCTCGTGATAGGGCTGCACTTCAATTGCTCTAACTTTTACATACGAACTCGGATTTGGACGATTTTACATCAAAATCGATCGTTTCGACGAGACGAAGACAATCGGTGTAGATCATTTTTCCATTTGAGGTCTTCTTGGGGGCTTAATCGGCCAAACTGTACTCTGAATATAAGATCTTAGTACTTTGAGCATAGTTTCGGCCTTCGAGATGAAATCGGACGGCGATGACCCAAACTTCAAAGATGTTTATATCAATAATACGAAACTCTTTCATGAAGATCACTTCTCCATTTGAGGCCATCTTAAATAAATTATTGACCGTGCGAAAATCTGGTGTCAACACGTGCCAAAAACTTGGGTCGCAATCAGAGATCAAATAAGCATCAGCAACCATTCAGAGCACATTTAAGCTACACAACTTGGGTTATGGCGACCTGTAGCTGGATACAGAGCACGGTCTTCTGCACCTATTCTTGTGTGCTCCCTTTCCACAAAGGCATCCATTTTGCTGCAAATAAATCGTCCAAGAGAACAAATAATCAGAAGTAATTACAGTAATATAGTACAGTGCTCTCTCTCTCTCTCTCCCTCCCTCCCTCTCTGTCTCTCTGTCTCTCTGACAGACTAATTAAGCAGCACATCTCTTCGCTCGCTCTCAGTATACTAGTCACCGGAATGACGTGCCCTCTGATTCTAATCGATCGACAACAGCTGTAGATTCAGTCAAGTAGTAATGATGAAGAGTTCAACTAAGATCACATCGAAACAAATATTAGGGTTAAAATATGCACTGTGCCATCTAACCAATCGATCTTGCCAGCGCACATCTCAATCTATCGATTAGTACTAGTGCTACTGATCATACTATACTACTATGTAATACGACTAGCACTTAATAAACTAATTAAGTCCACATGGAAGCAGTTAATTAATTAATCCCCTTAGGTTAGGAAGCTAGCTAGCTAGCTAAGGATGGCTGATCAGATAATTAAACAAGCCTTGTTCAGCCCCATCCAAGTGCCTGTCTTCCTCTTCATTAACTTGAAGGGAGTTAGCAATAGTGAGAAAAACCAAACCATTTTATTGAGCAGTCCCTGATCTACACATCTCATGAAAGTAAATTTTATTTTGACACTATCCCAAATATCAGCTAACAGCCTAGCAATAAGATACGAATACCAATAGGTGCCAACTACCATCTCATCTTATACATAGAGTTTATTTTATCAGATCAATTTGTTAATTGGAGTTGGCTTATATATGGAATAGGAAGACATCATATAGCATAGCATACCAAGTCTTGGTACGCCTTCTTTTTGTTTGTTTTCTGTTATTTCTGGCCATGTTATGTATGCAGATCCCATGGCTGGTGATGCTGGCGATGGTGGGCAGGGTGGCGGCCGCGGATCTGGATCCCACCCAGATCCATCGTCGATTCTTCACGTGGATGGTAGGCGGCGCCATGAGGGCTCCGGTGAGGGGATAGAGGATCGCTGCTGGAGTACCGGCGGCGGCATTTGTCTTCATGGAGAAGCTCAACGCGGTTCCAGCCAGCCGTGAGATCGGGACCACTATGAGTGGCATCTTTAATTACATAGACACCCCTCATGAAAAGCACGTAAATATAAACTTTCTATACTTGGTCATTGATTGGTGGTGAGAGATGCAAGTCTAACCACATGTTACAAAATTTCTCTTTATGACAAAGTAAGACAATACGAAGTCAAGGATTAACCGGCAGAGTACAAGGCATCATGACCATAACTTTAAGTGTACATTAGTCATGAATCATTCTTTTCTTACATCATCATTTAGTCTATACAAAGCATATTTTACCAACGATAATGTGAACAATGATGGAGATGTTCTAAAGGGAAATAGAGTGGTTACGATGCCAGGGACTGGATGACCAACACAGATTTAAGATATGGGCACAATATGTGTGTATACAAAATTCACCTTTTTTTTCCAATACTAATATAGGTGCATACATGGCGTGAGTATAAGATGCTTGAAAGGAACTGCGTGGAAGGACGAGGGCTAGCTTATCTTCGAACTAACATTAGGAGCAGGTGCAACAATTAATTAACTGGACTCCACACACCAGGCAACATGAATTCAGAGACCTGGCCAACAAAACATTTATATATGCCTAGCTAGAACCCTATTTCTAGCTCCACCAGCAGTCCATGGCCAAGCAACCGTTCCCCTCCTAGCAAGAGCTTCTCATTTAGCTAGCAAGAGAAGAGAGGATGAGAGTCCAGTAAGTCCACCACACGAGCATGGAGTGGGAGGTCGGTGCATCAGTGCTTGCCACCATGGTACCCTCTCTTGGGAGGCTGCTCAGGTACGAGTGGCGCCTAGACAAGACCATGAAGAGCGAGCTGAGGAACCTCGAGGGCTTGCTGATGGGGATGCATGCTTTCCTTGGGGATGTCTCCGGCTTGCAACCGGACCAGCAGCTTGACCAGCATGTGAAGCTCCAGGCCAACGAAGTTAGGGAGCTGTCACTTGCCATCGAGACATGCCTCCACTCCTTCGTGGTGCGCATGGAGTCGACCAAGGGCACCATTGTTACCATGAGCAAAAAAGAGATAGCTAGGTACAGGGAGACACTATTCAAGGTTAACAAGGTGATTCACTGGCATGGCTCGTATCCTTGCAAGAGTTACCTGGAAAGTACTTCCACGTGGAAAGTGGACCCTCGTATCTTTTTCCTTGCCATGTACGACAGAGAATCTAACCCTATTGGCATAGATGGGGCAGTTGACTATCTAACTGAGAAGCTGTCCAAGACCGATCATGTCTCCATTGTCGGGATGGGGGGGATGGGCAAGACCACCATTGCTCAAGCAGTCTACGACAAGGTCAAAAGGGGTTTCAACTGTAAGGCTTTTGTCCCCATCGGTCTGATAGCTGACAGGAAGAGGGTTCTGAGGTACATCTTCGGTGAACTTCACATAGAGGTTCATGATGATGCACCAGACGAAGACCAGCTAGTCAGCCAGCTGCAGAATTTCCTGGTGGATAAGAGGTACGCAAGGTTATTCACATAGGTCTATGCTTGCTAGTGGTCATGTGAGTTGATGACTGCCATCTATCGTCTCAGTAAAGTGTAACATACTCCCTCCGTTCCTAAATATAAGTCTTTGTAGAGATTGCACTACAAACTACATACGGATGTATATAAACATATTTTAGAGTGTAGATTCACTCATTTTGCTCTGTATGTAGTTCATAATGGAATCTCTAAAAAGACTTACATTTAGGAACGGAGGAAGTACTAGAAAGATAAATAGTCTACATATATGATCTACATGTACTAACTACTAATAGAAAAATAAGTCTGCATGTATAAAATAAATATATACAAACATTTGATTTCATAACTGCACATATGTGTTTCCCACATACAAAAAGTGAATTATAATTCACTATTTTTTATAAAGAAAATATTGAATTAAAAATGAATTCATCGCAGGGATTACACATCCATCAATCACTAGGTGGATTTATTATTTATCTGAACTTTTAGCATTTATATATCCATTGTGGTTGCCATGTACTCGTTCATGTGGGCAGTTGATCTTCTGTAGTATTAATTACTAAGATTTAGTCTATATGAGTTTGCCGTATATATATGAAAGACACAATAGACTCATTGCAAATTGTACCTTAAAACTTTTGATGACACTTATAACACCATGCTAACTAACAACTTACCAACACTCCAACATCATGATATAAACATTTTACAATAAATGGAGGTACTGGCAAATCATGCATCTTCATATTCCTCTCATTCCTGCCTTCTCCCCTGAATTTGGAATTTAATCAATCAGGTTTTCTGTGTTCATTGATTCAAGCCTTTTGCCTTCTGATGTGTGTAGGTGTTTATTTCTCCTTGATGATATATGGGAAAAGGAAACATGGGCATTTGTTAAACATGCTTGTGTGGGTAGTACTGGAAGTAAAATCATCACCACGACTCGTAACCTGAAAGTTGCTGAAGAAGTTGGTGGAGTTTACTTGATAAAACCACTTTGCATTGACGACTCCAAAAAGTTACTCCATGCTAAAGCTGAAGTAAAAAGGCATGATACTAAATTTGATACATTGTCGCATGAAATTTTGCGCAAATGTGGTGGTGTGCCAATAGCTATAACTATGATAGGTAGCTTCTTTCGTAATAGTGGAAGCATGGGATGGCATAGGGTGTACGATTTTACTGGTTTTGATGAGCGCTTGGTTTTCAAGCACATAAGGAAGGTGATATCTTATAGTTATTATGCTCTACCCTATAATATCCAGAGATGTTTTTTGTACCTAAGCCTGTTCCCAGAAGGCCACTGGATCGCGAAGAATATGCTGATATGGAGGTGGGTAGCAGAAGGCCTTATTCCTCATAGAAATGAATCAAGGAAAGAGTTATATGAGCTTGGGGAGACCTATTTCGACGAGCTAATAGATAGGTGCATGATCCAGTGGGTGGTGGACCCTCCTTACGGCGGCCAAGGTGGTTGTCGCGTCCACAGTTTGATGCATGACCTCATCCGTGACCTGTCAAGCAGTGAGGAGGAGAATTTCTGCACTGTGCTAGGCATGAAGCAGGAGAGCACATCTCAAACCATACCCATTCATAGATTAGCCATCCACGAAACAATTATCGGTCAAAATCAGAAGACTAGCTTGGAAGTAGGGGATGTGCTGTCGTTTTGCGCCAGCAAATGTACCGGTGCTAGCATTCCCCCACTCTCCAAGTTTGCACGGCTGCGCGTAGTAGACCTGGAGGACTGTGATTTATCTGTCGGAGACTGCAAACTGGAGGACCTTGGAGAGTTGGCTGAGCTGGAGTACATTGGACTTGTGGGCACACATGTGCCCGAGCTCCCGGAGAAGATAGGATGCCTCAAGCTCCTACAGACGCTCGATGTCATGGCAACCGGCATCAGGGAGCTGCCACCATTTCTCGAAGAGCTAACGAAGCTGAGGTGCCTGCGTGTGGAAAGGGCACGAGGATGAAGGGCCGGGTAGGGAAGCTGACGTCCTTGGAAGAGCTGTGGCTGGACTCAGCGGACAAGTCCCCAGACTTGGCCGCCGATCTCCGAAAGCTGACGAGGCTGCGGGTGCTAGTAATCCACTTGGAAGAGGTGGAAGAGCGCATGCAGCGGGTGCTGGTGGAATCCCTGGGACATCTGAACAAGCTCGAGGTCCTGCGGATCTACTACGAGGCAGAGGAAGCCCACCTGCACAGCTGGGTCTCGGCCTCGGCCTGGGCGTGGGAACACATCATGCCCTTCCGGGAGCTCCGCCAACTGCTGCTGTTCGGAGTCGTGCTACCCAGGCCGATGGGGTGGATCAACCACTGTTGTGTCCCGAAACTGTCCAAGCTACTGCTGCAGGTGGAGACCGTGGAGGCACAACACCTGCAGATACTCGGGCAGATGCCGTGGCTCAGCTTCCTCTCCCTTCATACCGAGGAGGCAAAGTACCGGGTCCGGATATCGTACACCGCCAGCAAGAATGAGTTCAAGGTGCTAGAGTACCTCGAAACGAACATAGAGCTGATATGCGGAGAGGGAGCGCTTCCCGGAATGCAGGACCTGGAGGTTCGTGGTGTCAGGGTGAGGGTGGACGTTGGCCTGCGGGGGAACATGCCCCTGCTCAAGAATGCCATCTACCACCTCGACTGCAAGGGATGCAGCCCCGTGGAGGTGCAGAAAGCAGAGACAGAGCTGAGGCAGGCGAGCCACGGTCACCCCAACCATCCAGACCTCACCATAAAGAGATGCGACAACGTGTGTTTTCTTGCAACTTGCATCGCTCATATATCCCCCTAACGTGACGCCTTAGTTCCTTATGCTACATTTTCTGCTCAGGTTGAATCAGAGGATCGTCTCATAATGGTCGAGTCTATGATCCCGGAGCTTGCAAGGACATTTGCAGTGGCCTCAAAAACAGGGGGCACACCATCTAACATTCTAGTCAGAGATGACTTTGTCAATCTAATATCGAACTCTGTCGATCGGCTTCTCACAGCTGTCAGAGATGGAACCAGAGGGGCTCCACCTCAGGTAATAAAGCTGGTCGGCACCTAGTATTCTTACTAATTTTACTAGAAAGATATATTAAAATTATACGCACTAGGAAGAAATTTCCTACTGTTTTCCCATCAAAGAAAGAATATAAAGCTGGTAGAGCATCAGAAGCATTTGTTTGTTTATCAGGATTAATAAAATGGGTCCATCTAAATCTCAGATGACTGTTTATTTCTAAAGCCTCAATCGATTCCGAAGAGTGATACTGTAGTATAGTGAAAAGTGCACTTTGCTCTTCTTTTTTTTTACCCAACTGCACTTTCTTTTCTGAAAAAAGTTGCAGGAGACTTAGCAAAATCAAAAAATAATGTACCTACGAGCATGGCCACAACACTATTGATCATCAGTCTCCATTCTCTGGACCTTAGTTAATGATTTACCAAGTAGTGGCTTGTTAAGTACTTGCATTCCAGAAAATAATAATTTTGAACTAACTACACTGATGCACTATGTGATGACTTGCTCCCTAAAATGTAAGGGGTAGCTTAAGTCATTTTTTCTAAAATTTGATCAAGTCAATAAAGAAAAATATCAATATCTACAATACCCAAAAAATGTAAGTATAACCATCATGAAATATGTTTTCATACTGTCTACTTGGTATTATATATAGATTTTACATTACATTATGAAATGCTCAGGTTGACGGCATGCTCTCCTGGCTCAACACCCCGGATGGAGCCACCCTTTTATCGGGGGAAGCCTCTCGGTTAGGAATGGGTCACGTTGCTTATCAGAGAATATTGGAGAAGTGCCTGCGGTACCCCAAGATAACCGCTAGCAAGAGCAGAACAGCGTGGTACTGGGACTTTTCTAGCATGCCCAGCTTCTTTGAAAACAGCAGAGCCATGGCAGAGCAGATGTTTCCAGATATCATTGATTATTTCGCCAAGCAATTCATGGACGGACTATCCTCGATGCCTGAGTATGCTGATTGTTCCTCTTCATTTAAGGTAATAAAATGCTGGTAGATGATGATTTTGAACTGACTACCCATGCAGCAAGTGATGTAGCAACTCAACCGTCTACATTCCGTTGATTCATTAGTAATACTATATAGTTCTTTCTCTAGCTAGCTATCATCTGCAATATATGGCGTGCACTGATTGTTTTTAGCCACACATGCAGGGACCGAGCTGTAGTGATTCTGAATGTGAAAGACAAATCAAGCGTTTACTTTGTACCAGCAGAGACACTACCACTGGGGAAGCCATGGAGCCAATAAATCTACCGATGAGATTATTACAAAAATTCACAAATAATTTCTCCCAGGGGCGGCTACTTGGTCAAGGTGCATATGGAAAAGTTTATAGGGTAAGCTTCAGGACGTTGAGTTTGTATTTAAAATGTGTGACACTTTACAAACAGAGCTTCATATTTAATTGCATTTTCTAGCTGACATATGATGTTGTGGCTGATAATTAATGCATTTGAGTAGGGTGTGTGTAGCGAAGGACAAGAGATGGCTGTGAAGCTGCTCTATGATAACATACAAAAACTTGATGATGAACAGTTCATACGTGAGTTTCAGAACCTTATGATGCTAAAGCATCCAAACATTGTACGGTTAGTTGGCTACTGCTACGATACACAGCGTGGACATGCGAACATTGAACAAGGAGTTGTTTTTGTTGAGAAAACACATAAGATACTTTGCTTCGAGTATATGCGTGGGAGAAGCCTTCAAGACCGTCTGTCTGGTATGAGGCCACTGCACTTCAAGTTTTCTACATACATACCTATTAAGGAAGTGAAGTAAAATATCATCTATATCTAGATTCCACTGACAACCCCTTTTATAACAAATTTGCAGATGAATGTACTGGACTTGAATGGCAAACTCGTTATAAAATTATAAAAGGGGCTTGTGAAGGCTTAAACTACCTCCATGAAGGATTGGAAGAACCATTTTACCATTTGGACCTAAAACCAGACAACATACTCCTAGATGAAAACATGGTCCCAAAACTGGCAGATTTTGGTTTGTCCAAACTTTTCGGTGAAGAACAAACATGCAGGGTGACGCAAAGTTCCCGTGCAGGAACTATGTAAGTAAATGCCTCTTGCAAATGAACTAACTTCTAATGAATAGTATATCTGTAATATTTATGTTGCCATATGCAGTGGATACATGCCACCGGAATACATAAATGAAGGCACGGTCTCAAAGAAGTTTGACATATTCAGCTTGGGTGCAGTAATGATCAAGATAATTGCAGGGCCTAATGGTCGCACCAGATATGCTGATATGCAGTACCAAGAGTTTCTTGATCAAGTAAGGAAGCTATCTCTACGATTGGACAAAAGGATCATGTTTACTGTGAACCATACTACGATATGCTCTACATTTGTATGTTGTGATTCTAGTTTTACACTTTGATTACACAGGTACAAGAAAATTGGAGAAAAAGATTGAAAGAAACATGGAGTTCTCCCAAGCTACTAGAAGCACAATGCCGGCAAGTGAGAATATGCACTGAGATTGCACTGAGTTGCTTGAAGACGGATAGGCACAAACGGCCAAGTATAGTAGATATCATAGATGAAGTTAAGAAGACTGAAATTTTTATTGAAAAGGTTACTAATGATGAGCAAGATCAATCACCCCCGCTTACTTCCACTTCAAATGTTCTTCAACATGCAACATCATCTCCACCTTCAACACCATCTCCACCACCTTCTTCAACACCATCTGCCGTTGCCACATTCTCCGATGTTCTGGTGCTAGACCATGATGAAATCCACATAACATCGGATGCAGAAGATCAATCCCGGAGAATTCCGAAGCCCAGGTATGTAATAATGCTAGTTGGCATCGCAATCAACTTATTCTTGCATAAACTAAGTGTTTTCTGTCATTTGTGGCCAAAAGGTTATCTTTTCAGAAATGGTCATAGAGGTGGGTGGACCGGGGGTGAACGGGGCACAAGGTGACGGCGCCACTGGGTATGCTGTAAGCCAGCATGCCAACAAGTGGACGCATGCGGCCACGTCGTTGCCCCTATCCACGTGTGTCTGACCATGGCTAAGTCCCTCACCCAGCAGAGGCAGCAAGAGGATGAAATTCTACATTGGGGAATCTTTGAACAAGTCTAATATGTATTTGTGTGTTTGGGGAATATGCTTATGTTGCATGCCCTTGACATGGTCTGACCTCATTAATGTGTCTTATGGTAGCTTTTTGAGTGTGTGTTTTATCAAAAAGTAACAGGTATTGTCTGACTAGTGACTACTGACAGTGATTGTTTACTCATCACAATGAAAAACATCGTACTGTTAATTCTATACGTAGAGACTGAAGCATGTGCACCATCATAGGTTTTCAAATAATATCTGAAGATGTACTAATCATAGAAATTATGAGGTCGTGGTTAATGAGTAATTACCATAAGGTTGGCATAGGTCATGTGATCAGCATCATCAAACAGGACCAAAGCACCTTATACATGCATTTGGGCAGCAGGACTTTATCGAACTGGTTGGCTTTGGCTGATTTCCTGTTTTCACCGTAGCTTGCAGCTGTTTTTTCCGACGTCGGGAACATTAGATGAATTCTCCTGATCACCTGAAACAGAGAGAAAATCAAATGCACACCTATATATTTCTTTGTTTGCGTGGAGCAGCTCCCCTGTTTTATCATCAATTCTTAATACACAGTCAATATGACAATTATGGTTCATGACAGGCACATAATATGTACCTGAGCTCAGCTTAGAACACGCGGCAATGTGGCATAGCAGGAAGTTGATAGCCACAGGATCACTTCCGTACCATATTCTCTTGATTTCGACCGAACAGCTTGGACTGTCACGAAGTGATTCACGACCGCCCTCGACTGAGCGCAGACCCTTATGGCTGTAGGAGGCCCTCCGGAAGGCCATGACGAGGATGGTGTTGTCTTCCTCAATCCCCACGGCAGTGCTGCGCCGTACATGGAGATGGCGCAGCCCCAGGATACAAGGCCCTGCCGCGGCATTCGGTCGAACAGGTGGCAGGCATCGCGGTGGCGGCCGACCTCAGAGCAGCCAAGGAAGAGGAGGTTAGGCGAGGAGGCGGTCCGGGAGAGCCTCGGTGGGGACGGCGCGGCCGGCAGGAGGCGGTCGCCGGCGAGGCATGAGAGGAGGGGCTGGGCCTGGGCGATGGCTCGTGTGCCGCCGGCTCGGGACTGGGCAACGAGCTTCTTCTTCACCTCCCGCGACTACTGCGCCGCCGCGCTCTCGACCACCGTACCTGCACCCCGCACGCAAGCATTTCAGTCGCCGAAATCCCGTTGGGAACCGCGGCGAAGGGAGGGGAGATTCCAGAGGAACGGCAACCGAACCTACGGGGAGAGGCGCGCGACGTCCATGCCTGCGCGATGAGCCCGATCGCCCGGAAAGCACATTGGCGGTGGCGAGCTTCGGCTCTCGCCGGCGGAGGCCGTGGCGAGGCTGGTGCTCGGCGGCCGCCGTGGTCGGAGGCGTTGAATATACAGTGTACCTGCATATTGTGTCTTGGGCTAAGGTTGTGGCCTATCCTGTACATCGTATATACTCCCTCCGTCCGGAAATACTTGTCATCAAAATGAATAAAAGGAGATGTATCTAGATGTATTTTAGTTCTAGATACATTCTTTTTTGTCCATTTTGATGATAAGTATTTTCGGACGGAGGGCGTGTCTGGTGCATCGATTAATGTAATTGCGTTGCAGCCAATTTCAGTCTTCTAGGAGTACCTGGTATCTATTGCAGGTTGTTCACCTAGCCGCCGCTGCCGCTGCCGCTTCCTTCCTTCGCCGCTGCCACTCGCTACCGTCGCCGCCGCCGCCCTCCCACCTGACATCGCACCACCCGTCGCCTCCGCGGCTTCCTCCTTAGCCACCGCCACGCCTCCAAGCTTCTGCACCTCCCTCCCACCCCGCGTGGCACCTCCCTCCCCACCCCGCGCCGCACCTACCCACCCCACACGCGTCGAACCCTAACCCTAGCAGCCCCACCTGCGCCGCGTCTTCCCACTCCTTCCTCGATGCGCCATGAGTTCTTCCTCCTCCATCGTCTCCCACCCCTTCGCCGGTCCTGATGTCACCCGCGTCCGTGATCTCAACATCCACGAGCATGTTCCAGTGGTGCTTGATCAATCCACCGCGTCCTACTCCGCTTGGAAGCAGTATTTCTTCTTGGTGTTTCGCGAGTACCTGCTCCACGGCCACGTCGACGGCACCGTGGACTTGAGCCTCATGATTCACGACGAGGAGTGGATAATCCTCGACTCCACCATCATCTGTTGGTTCTACCTCACCATCTCCAAGGACCTCTTCCACACGACGGTGGATGATGACAACGACGCCTACACCGCCTTGACCAAACTCAACGGCCTCTTCATCAACAACAAACTGCAGCGCAAGGTCCTCCTCCACGGCGAGTTTTACGGGTGCTAGCAGCTTGACTCGTCCATCGATGATTTTTGCATGCGCCTCAAAAAGCTTGACGATGAGCTCCGCGATCTCGCCAAGACGGTCGGCGACGAGCTCCTCATCAGCATCCTCACCGCCGGCCTCAACGAGGACTTTGGGAACGTCGCCTCCAACCTCACCCTCATCCCGGAGCCCACCTTTGCCAAGGTGGTGGCGTACCTAACACTGGAGGAGCAACGGATGAAGATGGCCCGGACTCGGGCGACCCACACCGCCCTCGTCACTGGCACCCGCGGAGCTCGGCGCCACCTCCGCCGCGTCCCACACTGGTCCCACCGGTCGCGCCGGCCTACCCCAGGCGTCGGCCGCCCCCTTTCCCGCCACCCCCACCCGCAGCTAATGGGGGTCGCCGCGGTGGCCCCAAGCAGCAGCAGGGCGCCGGGCCTTAGGGAGGAGCCGCCCACCCCCAGCAATCATATCAGTCGGCCCCGTGGTACGCCGACCAGAACCCGTGGACCGGCATTGTGCACGCCTACTCCATGTCGGTTCCCCGTGCCCCTGCCACGGGTATCCTCGGCGTGCGCCTCCTTCACATCAGGCGTTTTACACCGCGCTACAGCCTTGCGCAGCGCCCTATGGGCCCCTCTCCTACGGACAGCCACCACAGCCAGGAGGGCTGCCGCTGCTACCCCTAACGGCGCCGCCACAGCAGCCCACCCTTCCACCCGCATCGTGGGACCCGGCGGCCCTGCACTTCGCGCCCTCTCCGTCCACCTACACCGGCGGCTGCGACTGGTATATGGACACTGGAGCTACCGCGCATATGGCTGCTCATCCCGGTAACCTCCACACCTCCTATCCCATCCACACCTCCGCTTGCATCACCGTCGGTTACGGTTCCTCCCTTCCCATTACTCATATAGGACATGCATCTTTTCCATCCACACCTACTCCATTGTCATTATCTAACATCTTAGTTTCTCCTGATCTTATCAGAAATTTGGTCTCTGTTCGTTCTTTTACACGTGAAAATCATGTTACTATTGAGTTTGATGAGTGTGATTTTTCTGCTAAGGACGCTAGCACCCGGATGGTACTCCCCCGATGTGACAACCCCGACGAGCTCTACCCGGTCCACTCCACCGCCTCCACCACCTCCGCCGCCCCTGTCGCCCTCGCCATCGGTGTGGATCTTTGGCATGTTCACTTGGGTCATCCCAACCCTGCCACCCTTCATCATATACTTTGGAGTTTTTCTTTCACGTGTAATAAGATCGATGGTCACTCTTTTCATGCATGTTGCCTCGGCAAACATGCTCATCTTCCTTTTAGGGCGTCTTCTCATGTTGCATCGTACCCGTTTCAGTTAATTCATAGTGATGTTTGGACCTATCCCATTACAAGTAATATGGGCTATCTTCATTACCTTGTCATTCTTGATGATTTTTTGCACTATGTGCCGATGTTATATCCACTCTCGCCGTGTTTTACTCCTATGTTTTCATGCAGTTTGGTCGTCCCATTCTTGTGTGTCAGACATATAAGATGAAGGAGTTCGACAACTTAGCTATTCGTACTCTCCTCACCACACATGGCACGACTTTTCATCTCACATGCCCGTACACTTCGCAACAGAACGGTCGTGCTGAGCGCGTCCTCCGCACTCTTAATGACTGTGTTCGAACGCTTCTCTTTCATAACAATGTGCCCCGCGCTTTCGGCCTGACGCTCTTGCCAACGCATCACTCCTCATCAACATCCGCCCCTATTGTACTCGTGGGAACTTTGCACCCCATCATCTTCTCTTCGGTGCACCACCCTCTTATGATGAGCTTCCTCGCCACTGCTCCACATAAGCTTGCACCCCGCGCCATCGCATGCACCTTCCTCGGCTACCCACCTAACACTAAAGGCTACCGCTGCTACGACCCGGTCTCCCATCGAGTATTCACCTCCCAACACATTTACTTTGATGAGAAGGTGTTTCCTTTTCAGCAGTAGGTACCTCTCGTCGCCCCGTCACCGCCGGCCACCGGCGGCCCTTCGGTGACCTCGTCAGGTGGACGGTCCCGCTCGGCTCTCGGACCGCCTAGGGGCTTTGGCGGTCCCCGCGACATGGGACGAGCTGCGCTTCACGCCCCCATGCCGCTGACGCCTTCCCCGGCCGCCTCAGGCGCCGTGTCTTCCCCGGCCGCCTCGCCGGTGCCCTCGCCCACGGTCTCGCCGGCCGCCTCGCCGCTGGCCCCCTTGTCAGCTGCCTCGCTGGCCGCCTCCTCGGGCCTCGTCCCAGAGTTGCCGTCTCACCCCCTCACACGAGCTCGAGCCAGCGTTCACTGCCCGAGTCTGCGGTACTCCAGCGACAAGTATCTCCTCATCGCCTCGACCATCGAGCCGTCCCCGATTACTGTGTCTACTAGAGCAGCCCTCTGTGATCCTCACTGGCTTGTTGCGATGCAGGAAGAGTTCATCGCTCTTCAGCGGAACCATACCTGGACACTGGTTCCCCGGCCTTCTCGCGCCAATGTCATCAGCGGCAAGTGGGTCTTTCGTCATATATAATGTTGGGAATGTAGCATGCAATTTCAAAACATTTCCTACGATCACGCAAGATCTATCTAGGAGATGCATAGCAACGAGAGGGGGGAGTGTGTCCACGTACCCTCGTAGACCGAAAATGGAAGCATTAGTTAACGCGGTTGATGTAGTCGAACGTCTTCATGATCCAACCGATCCAAGTGCCGAACGTACGACACCATCGTGTTCAACACATGTTCAGCTCGATGACGTCCCTCGAACTCTTTATCCAGTAGAGGGTCGAGGGAGAGTTCCGTCAGCACGACGACGTGGTGACGGTGTTGATGATGTGATCCGCGCAGGGCTTTGCCTAAGCACTGCGACGCTATGACCGGAGGAGTAAATGGTGGAGGGGGCATCGCACACTGCTAAGACAACGGTGAGCCTTTGGGGTGCCCCCTGCCCCCGTATATAAAGGAGGAGGGAAGGAGGCGTCCGGCCTAGGGGGCGCGCCAAGTATGGGGAGTCCTACTAGGACTCCCAGTCCTAGTAGGATTCCCCCTTCCTTTCCGGAGAAGGGGAGAAGGGGAAAGAGGTGGAGGAGAAGAAGGAAAGGGGGGCCGCGCCCCCAACCCTAGTCCAATTCGGTTTGGGCTTGGGGGGGCACCACCACCTGGCTGTCGGCCTCCTCTCTCCACTAGGGCCCATGAAGGCCCATCAGTCCCCCGAGGGGTTCCGGTAACCTCCCGGTACTTCGAAACTTATCTGATACTTCCCGAAACCATTCCGGTGTCCGAATGTAACCTTCCAATATATCAATTTTTACCTCTCGACCATTTCGAGACTCCTCTTCATGTCTGTGATCTCATCCGGGACTCCGAACAAACTTCAGTCATCAAAACACATAACTCATAATACGAATCGTCATCGAACGTTAAGCGTGCGGACCCTACGGGTTCAAGAACTATGTAGACATGATCGAGACACATATCCGATCAATAACCAATAGAAGAACCTGGATGCTCATATTGGCTCATACATATTCTATGAAGATCTTTATCGGTCAAACCGCACAACAACATACGTTGTTCCCTTTGTCATCGGTATGTTACTTGCCCGAGATTCGATCGTCGATATCATCATACCTAGTTAAATCTCATTATTGGCAAGTCTCTTTACTCGTTCCATAATGCTTCATCCCGCAACTAACTCATTAGTCACATTGCTTGCAAGCCTTATATTGACGAGCATTACCGAGAGGGCCCAGAGATACCTCTCCGATACACGGAGTGACAAGTCCTATCTCAATCTATGCCAACCCAAAAAACACCTTTGGAGACACTTGTAGAGCATCTTTATAATCACCCAGTTACGTTGTGACGTTTGATAGCACACAAGGTGTTCCTCCGATATTCGGGAGTTGCATAATCTCATAGTCAGAGGAACATGTATAAGTCATGAAGAAAGCAATAGCAATAAAACTTAACGATCGTTATGCTAAGCTAACGGATGGGTCTTGTCCATAACATCATTATCTAATGATGTGATCCCGTTCATCAACTGACAACACATGTCTATGGTCAGGAAACATAACCATCTTTGATTAACGAGCTAGTCAAGTAGAGACGTATGTTTTGTCTATGCATTCACACATGTACTAAGTTTCCGGTTAATACAATTCTAGCATGAATAATAAACATTTATCATGATATAAAGAAATATAAATGACAACTTTATTATTGCCTCTGGGGCATATTTCCTTCAGTCTCCCACTTGCACTAGAGACAATACCAAAAAACTGCACCTTTTTTCGGAACCCAAAATATGACTTCCTATATATAAATCTTTACCTCTTGACCATTCCGAGACTCCTCGTGAAGTCCGGGATCTCATTCAAGACTCCGAACAACATTTGGTTACCACTCATCAAATATCCCAATAGTACTATAGCGTCAGCGAACGTTAAGCGTGCGACCCTGCGGGTTCGAGAACTATGTAGACATGACCGAGACACCTCTCCAGTCAATAACCAATAGCGGAACCTGGATGCTCATATTAGCTCCCACATATTCTATGAAGATCTTTATCGGTCGAACCGTTATGACAACATACGTTATTCCCTTTGTCATTGGTATGTTACTTGCCCGGGATTCGATCGTCAGTATCTTCATACCTAGTTCAATCTGGTTACCGGCAAGTCTCTTTACTTGTTCTGTAATGCATCATACGGTAACTAACTCATTAGTCACATTGCTTGCAAGGCTTCTTATGATGTGCATTACCGAGAGGGCCCAGAGATACCTCTCCGATACTTGGAGTGACAAATTCTAATCTCGATCTATGACAACCCAACAAACACCTTCGGAAATACATGCAGAGCATCTTTATAATCACCCAGTTACGTTGTGACATTTGATAGCACACAAGGCATTCCTCCGGTATCCGGGAGTTGCATAATCTCATAGTAGGAGGAATATGCATTTGACATGAAGAAAGCAATAGCAATAAAACTAAACAATCATTATGCTAAGCTAATGGATGGGTCTTGTCCATCACATCATTCTATAATGATGTGATCCCGTTCATCAAATGACAACACATGTCTATGGTCAGGAAACTTAACCATCTTTGATTAACGAGCTAGTCAAGTAGAGGCATACTAGGGACACTATGTTTTGTCTATGTATTCACACATATACTAAGTTTCCGGTTAATAAAATTCTAGCATGAATAATAAACACTTATTATGATATAAGGAAATATGAATAACAACTTTATTATTGCCTCTAGGACATATTTCCTTCATATAAGACCTACTCAGATGGTACACTTGAGCGCTACAAGGCTCGTTGGGTGGTCTGTGGGTTTCGGCAGCGTGCTGGTGTCGACTTCACTGAGACGTTTGCACCAGTGGTCAAACCGGGCATGATCCGCATGATAACCCACAAGTGTAGGGGATCACAACAGCTTTCGAGGGTAAAGGATTCAACCCAAATTTATTGATTCGACACAAGGGGAGCCAAAGAATATTCTTGAGTATTAGCAGTTGAGTTGTCAATTCAACCACACCTGGATAACTTAGTATCTGCAGCAAAGTATTTAGTAGCAAAAGTGGTATTATAATAAAGGTAACGGTGGCAAAAGTAAAGATAAATGTTTTTGGGTTTTTGTAGTAGCTGTAACAGTAGCAACGAAAAAGTAAATAAGAGAAGAACAATATATGAAAAGCTCGTAGGCAATGTATCAGTGATGGATAATTATGCCGGATGTGATTCCTCATGCAATAGCTATAACATAGGGTGACACAGAACTAACTCCAATTCATCAATATAATGTAGGCATGTATTCCGTAAATAGTCATACGTGCTTATGGAAAAGAACTTGCATGACATCTTTTGTCCTACTCTCCCGTGGAAGCGGGGTCCTAGCGGAAACTAAGGGATATTGAGGCCTCCTTTTAACAAAGAACCGGAACAAAGCATTAGCACATAGTGAATACATGAACTCCTCAAACTACGGTCATCACCGAGAAGTATCCCGATTATTGTCACTTCGGGGTTGTCGGATCATAACACATAATAGGTGACTATAGACTTGCAAGATAGGATCAAGAACACACATATATTCATGAAAACATAATAGGTTCAGATCTGAAATCATGGCACTCGGGCCCTAGTGACAATCATTAAGCATAGCAAAGTCATAGCAACATCAATCTCAGAACATAGTGGATACTAGGGATCAAACCCTAACAAAACTAACTTGATTACATGGTAAATCTCATCCAACCCATCACCGTCCAGCAAGCCTATGATGGAATTACTCACGCACGGCGGTGAGCATCATGAAATTGGTGATGGAGGATGGTTGATGATGACGACGACGAAGAATCCCCCTCTCCGGAGCCCCGAACGGACTCCAGATCAGCCCTCCCGAGAGAGATTAGGGCTTGGAGGCGGCTCCATGTCGTAAAACGCGATGAAACTTTCTCTCTAATTTTTTTTCTCCCCTAACGTGAATATATGGAGTTGGAGTTGAGGTCGGTGGAGGTCCAGGCGGCCCATGAGATAGGAGGCTGCGCCCTGGGGGGGGAGGGCGCCCACCTGTCTCGTGGACAGCCTGTGGGCCCCCTGGTATTGATGTTTTTGCCAAAAATTCTTATTAATTCCAAAAAGTGCCTCTGTGGATTTCCAGGACATTCCGAGAACTTTTCTTTTCTACACATAAAACAACATCATGGCAGTTCTGCTGAAAACAGTGTCAGTCCGGGTTAGTTTCATTCAAATCATGCAAGTTAGAGTCCAAAACAAGGGAAAAAGTGTTTGGAAAAGTAGATACGTTGGAGACGTATCAACTCCCCCAAGCTTAAACCTTTGCTTGTCCTCAAGCAATTCAGTTGTCAAACTGAAAGTGATAAAGAAAAACTTTTACAAACTCTGTTTGCTCTTGTTGTTGTAAACATGAAAAGCCAGCATTCAAGTTTCAGCAAATATTATGAACTAACCATACTAACAATAACATGTAGGTCTCAAAATTACTCATATCAATAACATAATCAGCTAGCGAGCCATAATAATAAAACTTGGATGACAACACTTTCTCAAAATAATTATAAGATGATATAACAAAATGGTATCTCGCTAGCCCTTTCTGAGACCAACAAGCATCAATCCATGGCTTGTTCGAAACAACGAGTGCCTCCAACATACAACAACACTGGGGGAGTTTTGTTTAGTTATTTTGATTTGCTTTGATCTTTTTGGATCATGGGACTGGGCATCCCCGTTACCGGCCCTTTCTCGTGAATGAGGAGCGGAGTCCACTCCTCTTGAGAATAACCCACCTAGCATAGAAGATATAGGCAGCCCTAGTTGTAACATGAGCTGCTCGAGCATACAAAACAGAATTTCATTTGAAGGTTTGGAGTTTGGCACATACAAATTTACTTGGAACGGCAGGTAAATACCGCATATAGGAAGGTATAGTGGACTCATATGGAACAACTTTGGGGTTTAAGGAGTTTGGATGCACAAGCAGTATTCCTGCTTAGTACAGGTGAAGGCTAGCAAAAGACTGGGAAGCGACCAACTGAGAGAGCGACAACAGTCGTAAGCATGCATTAAAATTAATTTACACCGAATACAAGCATGAGTAGGATATAATCCACCATGAACATAAATATCGTGAAGGCTATGTTGATTTGATTCAACTACATGCGTGAACATGTGCCAAGTCGAGTCACTCAATTCATTCAAAGGAGGATACCATCCCATCATACCACATCATAATCATTCTAATAGCATGTTGGCACGCAAGGTAAACCATTATAACTCATAGCTAATCAAGCATGGCACAAGCAACTATAATCTCTAGATGTCATTGCAAATATTTTACTTCATAATAGCTGACTCAGGAACGATGAATCATCATATTTACAAAAACAAGAGAGGTCGAGTTCATACCAGCTTTTCTCATCCCAATAAGTCCATCATATATCGTCATTATTGCCTTTCACTTTCACGACCGAACGATGTGTATAATAATAAGAGTGAACGTGCATTGGACTAAGCTGGAATCTGCAAGCATTCAACTCAAGAGAGAAGACAAGATAATATGGGCTCTAAGTTAAATAAACAATCATGCATATGAGAGCCACTAAGCATTTTCAATATAGTCTTCTCAACCCCCAAAAGAAAGAAAAGAAAATAAAACTATTTACACGGGAAAGCTCCCAACAAGTAAGAAGAAGAACTAGAAATCTTTTTGGGTTTTCATTTTAATTTCTACTACAAGCATATAAATTAAACTAACTAATTTTTTTGGGTTTTCTTAAGTTTATCAAACACACAAGAAGAAAACTAGAAAAAGAAATTTAAACTAGCATGGATAATACAATGAAAGAGTATGAGCACCGACGACTAGTGTGTGAACATGAATGTAAAGTCGGTGAGAAATACGTACTCCCCCAAGTTTAGGCTTTTGGCCTAAGTTGGTCTAATACCAATGACCGCCCGACTGATATCCATAAGTGAAATTAGGGTTGTACTGAGATGCGAAGGCAATAGCCTCCTGAGCAGCAACGTGTTGGCGAGCTGCCTCCATTCCCCTCTCGTATTCAGCTGCTTCTTCCCTGGTGACAACATATCTTCCTTTTGCCTGATAATCAAAAAGGTAGGGAGCAGGAAGAGTAACAGGGACGACGTTGCGTCTGTCATAGATTAGTCTATAATGGAGTAATTGTTCATTCCTCTCAAGAAAATGATGATCGAACATAGCTTCTTTATCCAAATAAACAGGAGGTAAAATCATATCCCCCTCTCTTGGGGCTATATTAAGAAAATTAGCCACACGGGTTGCATAAATTCCTCCAAATAAATCCCCCCTTCTACTATTATTCTGCAACCTACGTGCAACTATTGCCCCCAAGTTATAACCTTTATAACCTGACACAGCACTCTTGAGGACACAAAGATCAGGGACACACATGTGACATGCTTCGTCCTTACCGTTAATGCATCTACCAATAAAGAGAGCAAAATAGTGTATAACAGGAAAATGAATGCTCCCTATGGTAGCTTGTGCTATGTCCCTAGATTCTCCCATAGTGATACTAGCAAGAAAATCTCTAAATTCGGATTTGTGAGGATCATTAATATTACCCCACTGCGGGAGTTTGCAAGCAGTTGTGAAATCATCTAAATCCATGGTATAAGATGTATCATAAATATCAAACATGACACTAGGAGAATTACGCGTACAGTTATATTGGAATCTCTGCACAAAGGAATCAGTCAATTGATAGTATTGAGGACACTTATCTTGTAAGAAGTCCTCCAGCTCGGCATTACGCACATACGCGTCAAATTCCTCCTTGAAGCCTGCTTCGACCATAAAATCATCGGATGGCCACTCACAAGCTCGTACATTTGCATCCCTCGGCAATTTAACATCTTGCTCACGTATGGCAATCCTTGGCCCTTTCTTTGCCGAGGAACCACCTTGGTACATTCTTCTAAGCATAATTCTTTTTTCTGAAAATTCCTGAAATTTTAGTAACTTCAAAGTAAAAGTGAATATAACTAAACAAGATTGATAGCAACTACTCCTACAAGTGCCTAGAGCCTATATCATGCATTGGAATTGCTTGGGACCTCAAAAATTTAACATGCAAGCTCAAGAACATGGTCATCTATGCAGAATTTTTTTGCAATGAATAAAGCACTAGAACAAAAACTAAGTGGACCAATGGAGGAGTCACATACCAAGCAACAATCTTCCAAAGCAGTTTTGTGAATGGAGCTTTGAGCTAAGAGATCAAAAATCGCAGCAAAACGAGCTAGAACTCGTGCTTGAGCTAGATCACTAGTAGAAAAACACCTATTAGTCCCGGTTCGTAAGGGCCTTTAGTCCCGGTTCATGAACCGGGACTAATGGGTCGTTACTAATACCTCCCCCCTTTAGCCCCGGTTCTAACACGAACCGGGAGAGATGGTCCTCCATGTGGCCGGTGCGCTGAGCCCAGGCAGGGGGGCCTTTGGTCCCGGTTGGTGGCATCAACCGGGACCCGCGTCAGCATTCCAG
>NC_041383.1:816541958-816546857 GCF_002162155.2 Triticum dicoccoides | reverse complement strand
TAATTTAGGTGTTTCATATATTGTGTTAGCTAGCTAATTAATAGAGAGAAGTGTCCTCTCTTATGTCCGTGCTTGGTCGACGCTACGTACTATATACATATAGCCCTCGACACGCTAGCTAGTAAGAAAATGAAGGGAACCATCGAGTACAGAAGTTCGTCATGCATACCGAGAGAAATGATCGATCGACCTCTCCTTCTCCGAGAGATTGGTCGAACAACAAGTTTTCGTATCATGTACGTCCGACGCTACTGGCTACATACATGTACAATATATAAGATCTCTTAATTACAGTCCCCTAGCATTTGAAATCAACTTCCACATGGTATTCTCCGGCTTTATTGATGACGTGGTCAAGAAAGAATCCCGCCAATTCCTCCTGAATTGCTTTAATGCGATCTGGTTCTAGGAGTTCATTCCGCATCTGCCACGTCTAATTTGAAGAAGGGGGTTAATTAATACATATATATGAATGAAACTCAACAGAAATGATGGTGTAATAAAATGAAATTGTGAATATTATTAATTGCTTACGCACTTCATATTGTCTTGGAGAGTAGCCCTGCTTGTTTTTTCAAAGTCGCGTTGTAGATGAACTCGCACACGTAGTATCCACAAAAATCATTCCCTTGTTCCTGCCACAAGCACTTTACGAGAAATAGAGGTCAATCAAACTGATAATAAAGCATTATAAATGGCATTGATGAAAGTATAGCTATAGAATCAACGGAAGATGCGCACAACTAGCTAGCCAGTAGTACTTACTTTCGGGTATGTATATCGCAGCTCCTTCGGCAGTCCCAGAGCATTTGCGGTGAACTGTTTCCAAACCCTGCAAGACAAAGAAAATAATTATTATTACTTGAGATATCAGGAAATGAACAAAAAGTTGCCGCTATGGTGCGATAATGATCGATTGAACTTACTTGCTGAGCATTTCAGTCATGTCCGCATAGGTGCTGGGATCTTTCCGTCTCGAGTCTAAGACGGTTACTAGTCACGCTCAAGCTTAATCTCCAGAAGAATATAGTGGAACCTGCGCATGCATGCATAACTCATCAATTACATTACTATAAACTCGCTCGAGTAATAAGGGAAACCGAATATGCAAACGATCAGTAACACTCACTTATTGTTATAAGGAAAGAGTATGGTATATTTGTTTTGATTTTTCATCAACGATTGTAGCAAGTTGTCCTCGGCCTCTTTGACGTCTTTTCAACCAGAAATACATCTATGATATTTGTGTTAATGAACCCAATATCATAGATTTCATTTTTTTGCACTCGACGATCTTCAATCTGCATAATATATTCAGGATTATTAATTATAAATACATGCAATAATGAAAGAGCCGAGCTATATATAGAGACTTAATGACATAAATAGTACTTACAGGCAGTAGCAAAAGACCGTTAATTTATCGATGGCCTTTTGATTGAAGAACGCGAAGAACTCCTCAAATGGAACACACAATAGATCAGTTCCAACGAGGTCGTGCTCCTCTTTAATGTTCAGATACAAACACTTCGTCCCCCAGACTCTCTGCAGGTTTTCATGTACCATGTATGGAATCTTCGCATCATTGTTGTTAGAGATTTTTCATCTTTGACGAGAGGCTTCCCGTACTCGTATCTGTGTTCTTCCACCTTCATGTATTCAGGAAGTGCATCGTCAGGCAGGTAATCTTGTAGATTGCCATAACCGGCCACCATCCCCGGAACATTAGCGACGATGTTGCCGCTAGACACATTGAGCAGGGGGCATGATTGGTTTGCTTGTTCGCCGAGCTGGTCAATTTTTTCTTAGCTGCTCGTTCTTTTGCTCTTTGATGTCTGACAGTACTTCCCGACCGCTCCGCTTGGAGATATGTCTGTTCAGTAATGCGCTCATAGTTGGTTCTCGGCGGAGACTTTGCCGGTTTCCTCAGGGAAGCCAGAGTGCGCTTCGCTTTCACCGGATCTACCTTCTCCTCCGGAGGTTGACGTCTCTTTCCTTTCAACCCTGCAAACCAGTCATCCACTTCGGTCTGCGTGATCTTCGCGTTTTCCTCCTCGGTCCTCTCGTACGGTAACTTCTCTGGAGTCTTCAGAGAAGGAACGTATCTGTATTTCCTCCCGCCTTTGGCTGTACTGCTAGACGCCGGCAGAGCAGACGGAGCGGGTGTCTTCTTTTTTTCTTGCTTACGAGGCGGAGGAGAAGGACTACGACGCACCGGAGCAGCTGGAGCGGCGGCGGGTCTCTTCTGCCCTTGCTGACGAGGCGGAGAAGGAGGAGGCTGGCTGCTCGGGCGCGCCGGCGCAGGCGGAGAAGGAGGCGGAGTGCCGCCACGCGCCGGAGAAGGAGGCGGAGTGCCGCCACGCGTGCCCTGATCGTCACTCGCTGGAGGAGGATGCGGTGGAGGAGGCGGAGTGCCCTGACTCGCCAGAGGAGGAGGAGGAGGAGGAGGCGGAGGCGTCCAGTTCGGAAGGTTGATGAGCTCCTTCCGCCATAGGCATGGAGTCTTCAGAGCAGAACCCAGCCTAGTATCCCCTTCATCGGTAGGGTGGTCAAGCAGGAGGTCCTCAAATCCCTCCGTTATTTCATCCACCATCACCTTAGCATATCCTTCTGGAATCGGCTAGCAGTGATAAGTTGTGCCAGGTCCACTAGGATAAACTTGGCCAACAGCCGCCTTGACCTTCAAAGTCATCCATCGCACCATAATGTGGCAACTTTGAGACTCCGTGATACCATCCATGGGATAGCCGGCAGGAGCCGTCAAAACATGCTCTGGCTGAAGCAGCTCGGTGGAAGCCACGCTGCTTCTCCGCTGAGATGGCGGGGTAGCTTGGGGGGAAGCTTCGGCAGGTCGTTTGCTGCGATCTGCTGCTTCTCGTTCCTCTTCTCGTTCCTCTAGCCCCATTACCCTTTCGTGCAGCGCCTGCAGTTGGTCCTGCTCCAGTTTCTTCCTCCTCTCGTGGGTTTTGTAACCCCCTGCGTCTGGAAAACCAACCTTCCACGAAAGGGAGCCTGGCGTGCCTCGTGTCCGTCCAGGGTGCTCAGGATTCCCAAGGGCCATTGTGAGCTCGTCCTTCTCCCTGTTTGGAAGGAACGTCCCTCGCTGCGCTGCATCGATATAGTGTCGAAGCTTCCTGACTGGTATTTGCAGTTGCTCGTCCGTCCACTGGCACTTCCCTGTTACAGGGTCCAAGGTTCCGCCAGCCCCGAAAAACCAAGTCCGGCAACGGTCTGGCCAGTACATTGTCTCTGGTTCCATCCCTTTTTCAAGCAGATCATGCTCAGCCTTGGACCACTTAGGCCGGGCTTTGAGGTAGCCACCTGACCCCGTGCGATGGTGAAGCTTCTTCTTCGCAGCATTTTGCTTGTTTGTCACCGACATCTTCTTACTCTTTTCCGATGTCTTGTGGGCCACAAATGCGGGCCAGTGATCTTTGATCTTCTCATATTTGCCGATGAATTCGGGTGTCTTATCTTTCTCGACAAACTGGTTCAGCTCTTTCCTCCACCTCCTCATTAGGGTTGCCATCTTCTTAAGAGCACAAGACTTGATTAATTGCTCTTTAACTGGCTTCTCCGAATCCTCCTCTGGCGGTAGGGTGAAATTTGCCTTCAGCTCAGTCCAAAGATCTTCTTTCTGCATATCATTGACATAAGACACCTCAGGGTCTTCCTCCTTAGGCTTATACCATTGATGGATGCTAATCGGGATCTTGTCCCTAACAAGAACCCCGCATTGAGCAGAAAATGCCTTCCTTGTCTGCATGGGTTCAATCGGTTCGCCGTCGGGCGTGATTTCTATGATCTCAAACTTTTCATCCAAGCTCAACTTTTTCTTCGGGCCTCGTCTCCTTACCAAAGTTGTGCTCGATCCAGAGGGCTAGAAATTATAAGGAAGAAAGATGAGAGTAATTAATACGTGTACATATATCAAAACAATGGATGCATCAATTAACTAGTCAGCACGGGCTTAACTAATATATATATATATATATATATATATATATATATATATATATATATATATATATATATTAGTGGCAAACGTAGAACTAGCTAGCTAATCACAATAAGGAATCATGTTAGTGGCCTCGACGCTGCTTCTCTAGGGTTTGGGGTCGCCTCGACACAACGCTTCAAGGGTTAATTTGGGTGGCCTCGAGAGAGTTAATTTGTCGGGTAGGGGCGCGGCGGGAGGGGGTAGGAGACCAACATCGTTTTCTCTCTAGGGTTTGGGTCGCGAGAGGGCCGAGGGGGGTGCTGCCGTTGTATAAGTTATCACGGTCGAGAGGGGGTATATATATCGACCGCCCCTCATGTCGAAGTTATCTCGAGGGGGTTATACCGACAACGACGCGACATACATATACATGGGAAAATAATGTTATCAGGGAGGGGGTATCGGTACCCCCCCTCCTGTTGAAGTTTCTTCTTTCTCCTCTATTCCTTTCTTCTTCTTCTACTCTTCTTTTTCTTCTTCTCCCTTGAGAAAGGAAAAATAAGGAAAAGGAAGAAAAGAGGAAGAAGAAAAAAAGAAGAAAAAAAAGAGGAGAAGAAGAAAGGAATAGGGGAGAAGAAGAAAAATAGAAAATTTCTATTTTTCTTCTTCTCCTCTATTCCTTTCTTCTTCTCCTCTTCTTTTTCTTCTTATTTCCTCTTCTTATTTATTTCTCCTCTTCTTCTCCTTTCTTCCTCTTCGAAAATTTCGAAAAAAAACCAAAGGTTTTGCCTAATGCATTGTTCATATGAATATACAAACATTTGCATATCCTACAATAATTAATATCACAAAAAAATCTATGAACAGAAAAAAACCTAACTTTTCTAAAAATCTATCTTTTGCATATATGAAAACATTAATACACATATGAACAAAAAATACATATATGAAGAAAAACA
>NC_041383.1:816540075-816541074 GCF_002162155.2 Triticum dicoccoides | reverse complement strand
AAAAAACAGAGCCGGTGCGGCGCGGCGGCTCACAGCGGGCGGCTAGATGACGATGCGACAGTGGGGGCGGCGAGGGCGGGACGACGGGGCAGGGGCGCCTCGGGGCGGCGCACGGGGGCAGGACAGGGCACGGGCTCGGGGAGGCCGGTGACGAGGACGGTGCAGGCTCGGGGAGGCCGGCGACGAGGACAGCGCGGGTTGGGGGGCGACGGCCTTGGCGGCGACGGCGAGGTGGAGCAGCCTGGCGGCGTCGAGGAGGGTCGGCGTCGTCGGGGGCAACTGGCGATGAAATTCTGAACTTTTGCAAAGTGTTTGCTTATATAGCAAAGCCTTTGGTCCCGGTTCGTGAAACCAACCGGGACTAATGCACCCTTTAGTCCCGGTTGGTGCCACCAACCGGGACCAAAGGCCTCTTTTTCGGCAGCCCAAAGGGCGGGAAGCGGTGGCCTTTGGTACCGGTTGGTGCCACGAAGCGGTACCAATGCCCCCCCTTTAGTCCCGGTTGGTGCCGCCAATCGGGACCAAAGGCCCCTGTGCTGCACGCATCGGGGCCAAAGTTTAGTCCCACCTCGCTAGTTGAGAGGGGCGCGCAGTGGTTTATAAGCCCCACTGCCGCACCCCTCTCGAGCTCCTCTCCACCCGAGGCTTTCGGGCCTACTTGCTATTGCTGTGCCTGATGGGCCTTCTGGGCCTACTAGGGGCCTGAATCCTGGCCCATAGTAGGGTTTCATGTCATATTCAGGCCGTCGGGGCCCAGTAGGAGGCATTTTTTTTGTTTTTTTTTGTTTTCTTTACTTATTGTTGCTATTTTTATTTTTTTCCAGTTTTTTTGTTTTGTTTTCTGCATTATTTATTTTCTTTTGTTTTTTGCTTTATTTTTTAATTCTTTTTGCTTTTAGTTTTAGGAAAATTATAAACTTTCTGTTAGTGCCATTACTTTTCAAATTTGAAAACACTTTTTTTGTTTTTTTGTTTTCTTTCTTGCTTTATTTATTTTAT
>NC_041383.1:816530564-816539730 GCF_002162155.2 Triticum dicoccoides | reverse complement strand
ATTTTATTTTGTTTCTACTTACAACAAAATACTTATTGTTGTTTTTTTGTTTTCATTTCTGCATTATTTATTTTCTTTTGTTTTTTGCTTTATTTTTCAATTCTTTTTGCTTTTAGTTTTAGGAAAATTATAAACTTTCTGTTAGTGCCATTAGTTTTCAAATTTGAAAACACTTTTTTTTTGTTTTCTTTCTTGCTTTATTTATTTTATTTTGTTTCTACTTACAACAAAAAACTTGTTGTTGCTATTTTTAATTATTACGAGGGCCGAACCATAAGACATTAAAGCATTTCAAATGAACTCTGAAAAAGTTGAAAGTTGGCATGGTATCATACTCGTCAGTTACAAAGTTGGCATGGTATCATCATAATAGTTGCGGGAGAAAGTCTTCACTTTTTCTTTGCTTGTGTCATTTCCTTATTGCGTCGTAACCATGGATAATCTTCATCGTTTATCAGGATGCTGGGGTCAGCCTTGACTTTGAAGGGAGGAATTTCATGAAACTTTTCATAATCTTCAGACATGTATGTCTTGTCCTCTACTCCCACGATGTCCCTTTTTACTGAAAGAACTATGTGGCGCTTTGGCTCATCGTATGATGTATTCGCTTCCTTATATTTTCTCTTTCTCGGTCTGGTAGACATGTCCTTCACATAGATAACCTGTGCCACATCATTGGCTAGGACGAACGGTTCGTTAGTGTACCCAAGATTTTTCAGATCCACTGTTGTCATTCCGTACTGTGGGTCTAGCTGTACCCCGCCTCCTGACAGATTGACCCATTTGCACTTAAACAAAGGGACCTTAAAATCATGCCCGTAGTCAAGTTCCCATATGTCCACTATGTAACCATAATATGTGTCCTTTCCCCTCTCGGTTGTTGCATCAAAGCGGACACCGCTGTTTTGGTTGGTGCTCTTTTGATCTTGGTCAATCGTGTAAAATGTATTCCCATTTATCTCGTATCCTTTCCAAATCAATACAGTCAAAGATGGTCCCCTAGACAACAAGTACAGCTCATCACAAACCGTGTTGTCACCTCTGATACTTGCTTCCAACCAACTTCTGAAAGTCTTGATGTGTTCACATGTAATCCAGTCGTCGCACTGCTCCGGGTGTTTGGAGCGCAGACTGTTCTTGTGTTCATCGACATACGGGGTCACCAAGGTAGAGTTCTGTAGAACTGTGTAGTGTGCTTGAGACCAAGAATATCCGTCCCTGCATATTATTGAGTCCCTTCCAAGCGTGCCTTTTTCAGTCAGTCTCCCCTCATACCGCGATTTAGGGAGACCTATCTTCTTAAGGCCAGGAATGAAGTCAACACAAAACCCGATGACATCCTCTGTTTGATGGCCCATGGAGATGCTTCCTTCTGGCCTAGCGCGGTTACGGACATATTTCTTTAGGACTCCCATGAACCTCTCAAAGGGGTACATATTGTGTAGAAATACGGGGCCCAGAATGACAATCTCGTCAACTAGATGAACTAGGACGTGCGTCATGATATTGAAGAAGGATGGTGGGAACACCAGGTCGAAACTGACAAGGCATTGCACCACATCACTCCTTAGCCTTGGTATGATTTCTGGATCGATCACCTTCTGAGAGATTGCATTGAGGAGTGCACATAGCTTCATAATGGCTAATCAGACGTTTTCCGGTAGAAGCCCCCTCAATGCAACCGGAAGCAGTTGCGTCATAATCACGTGGCAGTCATGAGACTTTAGGTTCTGGAACTTTTTCTCTGGCATATTTATTATTCCCTTTATATTCGACGAGAAGCCAGTCGGACCTTCATACTGAGCAGGCATTCAAAGAAGATTTCTTTCTCTTCTTTCGTAAGAGCGTAGCTGGCAGGACCTTCATACTGCTTCGGAGGCATGCCCTCTTTTTCGCGCAGGCGTTGCAGGTCCTCCCATGCCTCAGGTGTATTTTTTGTCTTCCCATACACGCCCAAGAAGCCTAGCAGGTTCACGCAAAGGTTCTTCGTCACGTGCGTCACGTCGATCGAAGAGCGGACCTCTAGGTCTTTACAGTAGGGTAGGTCCCAAAATATAGATTTCTTCTTCCACATGGGTGCGTGATTCTCAGCGTCATTCGGAACAGCTAGTCTGCCGGGACCCTTTCCAAGGATTACGTGTAAATCATTGACCATAGCAAGTACGTGATCACCGGTACGCATGGCGGGCTTCTTCCGGTGATCTGCCTCGCCTTTGAAATGCTTGCCTTTCTTTCGACAGTGATGGTTGGTCGGAAGAAATCGACGATGGCCCAGGTACACATTCTTCCTGCAGATTGCCAGGTATATACTATCGGTGTCAAGTAAACAGTGTGTGCATGCGTGGTATCCCTTGTTTGTCTGTCCTGAAAGGTTACTGAGAAAGGACCAATCATTGATGGTCACGAACAGCAATGCCTTTAGGTTAAATTCCTCCTGTTGTGCTCATCCCACGTACGTACACCGTTTCCATTCCACAACTGTAAAAGTTCTTCAACTAATGGCCTTAGGTACACATCAATGTCGTTGCCGGGTTGCTTAGGGCCTTGGATGAGAACTGGCATCATAATGAACTTCCGCTTCATGCACATCCAAGGAGGAAGGTTATACATACATAGAGTCATGGGCCAGGTGCTGTGATTGCTGCTCTGCTCCCCGAAAGGATTAATGCCATCCGCGCTTAAAGCAAACCATACATTCCTTGGCTCACTTGCAAACTCATCCCAGTACTTTCTCTCAATTTTTCTCCACTGCGACCCGTCAGCGGGTGCTCTCAACTTCCCGTCTTTCCTACGGTCCTCACTGTGCCATCGCATCAACTTGGCATGCTCTCCGTTTCTGAACAAACGTTTCAACCGTGGTATTATAGGAGCATACCACATCACCTTCGCAGGAACCCTCTTCCTGGGGGGCTCGCCGTCAACATCACCAGGGTCATCTCGTCTGATCTTATACCGTAATGCACCGCATACCGGGCATGCGTTCAGACCCTTGTACGCACCGTGGTAGAGGATGCAGTCATTAGGGCATGCATGTATCTTCTCCACCTCCAATCCTAGAGGGCATACGACCTTCTTTGCGGCATATGTACTGTCGGGCAATTCGTTATCCTTTGGAAGCTTCTTCTTGAATATTTTCAGTAGCTTCTCAAATCCTTTGTCAGGCACAGCATTCTCTGCCTTCCACTGCAGCAATTCCAGTACGGTATCGAGCTTTGTGTTGCCATCTTCGCAATTGGGGTACAACCCTTTTTGTGGTCCTCTAACATGCGATCGAACTTCAGCTTCTCCTTTTGACTTTCGCATTGCGTCCTTGCATCGACAATGACCCTGCGGAGATCATCATCATCGGGCACATCGTCTGGTTCCTCTTGATCTTCAGCAGCTTTGCCCGTTGCAGCATCATCGTGCACATCGTCTGGTTCCTCTTGATGTTCAGTAGCATCACCGTATTCAGGGGGCACATAGTTGTCATCGTACTCTTCTTCTTCGCCGTCTTCCATCATAACCCCCATTTCTCCGTGCCTCGTCCAAACATTATAGTGTGGCATGAAACCGTTGTAAAGCAGGTGGGTGTGGAGGATTTTCCGGTCAGAGTAAGACTTCGTATTCCCACATATAGGGCATGGACAACACATAAAACCATTCTGCTTGTTTGCCTCAGCCACTTCAAGAAAATCATGCACGCCCTTAATGTACTCGGAGGTGTGTCTTGAACCGTACATCCATTCCCGGTTCATCTGCGTGCATTATATATAATTAAGTGTGTCAAAAATCATTACAGAACATCATGAATAGATAATTAAGTGACCAAATTAATAGAAGTTAATCATCACATTAAAACCAAAGTACATACATAGTTCTCATCTAACAACATAAAGCTCTGCAGAGCATCTAAATTAATTAAACCATACACTAAAACTATGTAAAACATTTCAATGCGAAAATAAATGCGATCATAATCGCAACCAATGTAACAACTGATCCAACGGCATAATGATACCAAGCCTCGGTATGAATGGCATATTTTCTAATCTTTCTAATCTTCAAGCGCATTGCATCCATCTTGATCTTGTGAGCATCGACAACATCCGCAACATGCAACTCCAATATCATCTTCTCCTCCTCAATTTTTCTAATTTTTTCCTTCAACAAATTATTTTCTTCTTCAACTAAATTTAACCTCTCGACAATAGGGTCGGTTGGAATTTCCGGTTCAACAACCTCCTAGATAAATAAAATCTATGTCACGTTGGTCGGCATAATTGTCATAAACAATAAATGACCAATAGTTATGAAAAGATAATATATACCACATCCGAATCATAGATAGGACGATGGCCGACGGGGGCAGATACCAAAACCATCGCACTATATAAGATGCAATAATAAAAGTAAGAAAATTATACAAGTATCTATATAAACATACAAGTAAGAATTTTTTTTCCTTTCAGAAAGAAGATAAGAACAAGAGGGTCACCACGGTGGTGCCGGCGACGAGATCGGCGCGGGCGATCGACGGCGGTGAAGACGGAGACGGGACATGACGAATCGCTAAACCTAGACAAATATTAAGGAAAATGGAGCTTGGAGGTCGAGCTTGGAGAGGAGAAAGCTTAAGTAGTGTGGCTCGGGCATTCCATCGAACACCTCGTGTGCATAGGAGGTGAGCTAGAGCACCACAAAGCCCTCCCCTCGCCGGCCATGAAAAACAGAGCACTAGGAGTGCTCTGCTCGCGGGCGAGGGGTATATATAGGCAACTAATTGGTCCCGATTGGTGGCACGAACCGGGACTAAAGGGCAGCCTTTGGTCCCGGTTCATGGCACCAACCGGGACCAATGATGGTGGGCCAGGAGCGAGGCCCATTGGTCCCGGTTCGTCCCACCAACCGGGACCAAAAGGTCCAGACGAACCGGGACCAATGGCCCACGTGGCCCGGCCGGCCCCCGGGGCTCATGAACCGGGTCCAATGCCCCCATTGGTCCCGGTTCTGGATTGAACCGGGACTAATGGGCTGGCCGGTCCTGGACCATTGCCCTGTTTTCTACTAGTGGATGGGGATTTTTTGGGGTAGAAGATGAAGTGTGTGGGTGTTGGCATAAGTGGAGGGGGGCCACCAGGGACCCACGAGACAGGGGCGCGCCCTATAGGGGGGGTGCCCTCCACTCTCGTGGCCTGATGCTTGCCCCTCCTGCAGTGATTTCAGTGCCTAAAATTCTCAAATATTCCAGAAAAAATCATACTAAATTTGCAGGGCATTTGGAGCACTTTTATTTTCGGACTATTTTTTATTGCACGGATAATTCAGAAAACAGACGGATAATACTATTTTTTCTTTATTTATTCTAAATAATAGAAAGTAAAAAGAGGGTACAGAAGGTTGTGCCTTCTAGTTTCATCCATCTCGTGATCATCAAGATGAATCCACTAACAAGGTTGATCAAGTCTTGTTAACAAACTCATTCTCACTACAAGAACTATGTCAACTAGTGACCTTTTGTCAGTGACCCTGGAAGAATTGGTCATAGATCTATGACCATTTCAGACCAATTGGTCAAAAGCTGTTCGAGGGGCTCCAAACCCTAAACCATTGCGACCATTTTGGTCAGAAAGGTCGTAATTTCCTTATACGAATAGGTCACAAAGCAAACAGTGCTAGCCCGCTGCCTTATTTCTAGTTGTTAATGACCAATATAGATGGTCATAGCCTTGTAGATTGTGGTGGGTTGTGATGACTAGGCGCCATCTCATCAGTTTTGCCTATGTGTCATGTCCATGTGGTGGTTTCTGCCCTAGGTTGTGAAGCAACCTATATTTCTGTTATTCCCAAAATTCCCAAAAAAATCTCATAAATTCTTTGGGTCATATCTTCGTCAAATATGTAAAAACCTTCCTTGCATAGTTCAAAAATAATTCAAAAATATTCATTTTCCTATTCTGATCAGAGCAGCACTTTGTGAAGGAAGTACCACTTTGGCATGTCCAAATGGTATCCATTTCCTACAGTGCTTTCCTATGCCCAAATAACCATCCTCCACCAAATGCCAGCTCAATCCATTCATTATTTTGAGCCCAGCTTCAACATTCGTATTTATGTCTAGTGTGGTAGTTTGTAAAGCAAGTACCACCTAGGCTCCTCCTTTTGAGGTGAAAATTTGTGAAGACGGTCTTCTTAGTAACTGATCATCATCAACCAAAACTCACGCCCATTAGCCATGTGCATTTCCCGTACCGCAAATCAAACACTTGGCTGCTAATTCATGTTTGAGCATCGATCGGTCTCCTCGTGAGAATCTTATATTGTGATTTTCTTCCTAGCACCTACCTAGGGAGTGCCTAACCCACTAGACATACCTAGGCCGCCCAGAACATATGGAAACGCCACGGTCACGCGGTGACCACGCGGCGGGCATGCAAGCTTACGCGCTCTAGAGTTGGGGCCCTCGGCCACCGTCCAAACCTCGATGTCTCGCCATCAAACCATGTATTTCTGATTAAATAGATACTTATTTACCTAGAAATGATTTTTGGAAAAAATAAAGAGCAAACTATGAGGCAGCTGCAGTTCAAATTTGACCCGTTTCCAACTGAATCGACGGCAATTTGTCTTTTTCACCAGAGGTGGATCAAAACTTTTTTCACCCAACCATTTTGTCAATTGTGCATTATATATGTCCTAGTATTTTCTAAAATTGATTTGGTCCATTTCTGCAACAATTATTTGGTAGTTCCTTCACAAAAAACCTCCTTTTGGGCACTCGAAAAATGAAAAATGAATTTTCCGTGCAAAGAAAATGAAAACTTCCTTAGGCAACATTGTTTGGAATTCCAATATGCACCCTTGTGCACAATATGAGATCATTTTAACAAACTATGCCACGAATGTGGCCATAAGATTGATTATTTGGCTTGAAAGCCATGAAACTTCACGCATGATAGCTCATTTATAAGAACACTTTTTTAAAATAATTACCTTATTACAAGTTAATTATTTTTCCTGGAAACTTGGGCACATATTATGACACAATGCGAAGGTTTTCCAATTTTTTGATTTTTTTTGAATTTTTTATGCCCGTTTCAAAATGCGGTCAAAACGGTGAGCTTGACCGTTCCTAGCTAGTGGTTGAATCTTGGATTTTTTTTGGTGTTTCTCTGATTAAATAGATACTTATGTACCTAGAAATGATTTTTCGAAAAAATAAAGAGCAAACTATGAGGCAGCTGCAGTTCAAATTTGACCCGCTTCCAACTGAATCGGCTGAAATTTGTCTTTTTCACCAAAGGTGGATCAAAACTTTTCGAACCCAACCATTTTGTCAATTGTGCATTATATATGGCCTAGTATTTTATAAAATTGATTTGGTCCATTTCTGCAACAATTATTTGGTAGTTCCTTCATAAAAAAACCTCCTTTTGGGCACTCGGAAAATGAAAAATGAAATTTCCGTGCAAAGAAAATGAAAACTTCCTTAGGCAACATTGTTTGGAATTCCAATATGCACACTTGTGCACAATATGAGATCATTTCAACAAACTATGCCATGAATGTGGCCATAAGATTGATCATTTGGCTTGAAAGCCATGAATCTTCACGCATGATAGCTCATTTTTGAGAACACTTTTTTAAAATCATTACCGTATTACAAGCTTATTATTTTTCCTGGAAACTAGGGCACATATAATGACACAATGCGAAGGTTTTCCAATTTTTTGAATTTTTTTGAATTTTTTATGCCCGTTTCAAAATGCGGTCAAAACGGCGGGCTTGACCGTTCCTAGCTAGGGGTTGAATCTTGGATTTTTTTGGTGTTTCTCTGATTAAATAGATACTTATTTACCTAGAAATGATTTTTGGAAAAAATAAAGAGCAAACTATGAGGCAGCTGCAGCTGAATCGGCGGAAATTTGTCTTTTTGACGAGAGGTGGATCAAAAAAATTTCCACCCTACCATTTTGTCAATGGTGCATTAAATATGTCCTAGTATTTTATAAGATTGAATTGGTCCAGTTTTGCAACAATTATTTGGGAGGTCCTTCACAAAAAAACCTCCTTTAGGGCACTCGGAAAATGAAAAATGTTTTTTTCGTCCAAAGAAAATGAAAACTTCCTTAGGCAACATTGTTTGACATTCCAATATGCACCCTTGTGCACAATATGAGATCATTTGAACAAACTATGCCACGAATATGGCCATAAGATTGATCATTTCGCTTGAAAGCCATGAATCTTCACAAATGATAGCTCATTTCTGAGAACACTTTTTTAAAATAATTGTCGTATTACAAGTTTGTTATTTTTCCTGGGAACTTGGCCACATATAATGACACAATGCGAAGGTTTCCCAATTTTTTGATTTTTTTTGAATTTTTTATGCCCGTTTCAAAATGCGATCAAAACAGCGGGAATGACCGTTCCTAGATAGTGGTTGAATCTTGGAATTTTTTTGGTGTTTCTCTGATTAAATAGATACTTATGTACCTAGAAATGATTTTTGGAAAAAATAAATAGCAAACTATGAGGCAGCTGCAGTTCAAATTTGACCTGCTTCCAGCTGAATCGGCGGAAATTTGTCTTTTTAATGAGAGGTGGATCAAAACTTTTTGAACCCAACCATTTGGTCAATTGTGCATTAAATATGTCCTAGTATTTTATAAAAATGATTTGGTCCAATTTTGCAACAATTATTTGGGAGGTCCTTCACAAAAAAACTACGAGCAAACTATTATTGTTTGTTTAAATGGCTAAAAAATGCTAGAAATATCGGAAATGCATACAAGTTGGTTATCATCCAGAAAAAGTTATTTAACTTGAGTGATATTTTTTAGTGGTGCCATTTTTGGAAAAAATTATTGGCAGTTGCTTGACAAATTCCCTCTATTTTTACGACTTAGAAACTATTTTAAATGATACATTTCTTGGACCAATCAGAAGGCAGAACCTCCCTTCCCACGGATCACCCCCCCTAAGCCGATCTGAGCCGTCCACACCATACAGATCCAATGTCTCCTAAACGCACGCTGGCCAACCAAACCCTAGCATCGTGCAGCACACTCCCCTCCCTCTCCCTCTCCCCGACCCATGCGGCGCCGCCTCCCTCTCCCCGACCCAGATCTCCCTCCCCGACCCAGACCTCCCTCTCCGCCGTCCCAACTCCTACCCCGCCGCC
>NC_041383.1:816513722-816530018 GCF_002162155.2 Triticum dicoccoides | reverse complement strand
CCCCTCCTTCCCCATGCCGCCGCGGCGAGGAGATCCATTCTCGCCGCTGCCGTTGCCCTCGCCCCTTCTTCCCGATTCAGACCACATCCTCCCACCATAGCTCACCGCCGGGCCTCCTCCTCCCCTCCTCGCAGATCCAGAGCACAAATCCAAATAGCACACCATTCGCCCATTGGCTTCCCCCTCCCTTCCCCTCACGCGCGCGACCTCGTCGTCATCGTCGGCTCGGAGATCTCGCCTTCCCGCCGGCAGCAGCCATGGACGTCGTCGACTCCATGGTGGACCCCCTCCGCGAGTTCGCCAAGGACAGTGTCCGCCTCGTCAAGCGCTTCCACAAGCCCGACCGCAAGGGTAAGGACCAAAGACTTGCGCCTGCTCATCCGGATCCGGTTCGTTTTCCTCTTTCGCCAGATCTGACGCTGATTCGGCACGCAGAGTTCACCAAGGTGGCGGTGCGGACGGCGGTCGGGTTCGTCGTCATGGGGTTCGTCGGCTTCTTCGTCAAGCTCATCTTCATCCCCATCAACAACATCATCGTCGGCTCCGGCTAGGTGCGAATGCGTCTCCTCCGATCCCGTCTCCCTCTTGTTTGCACGGTTTAGTTAGACTTGGGTCCTGTTGTCTCGCGCTGTGATCTGTTGGATCTGCGGTGTGCGCGCACAGTCCTGCGATCTGACCAATATTTAGTAAGCTAGATTTTAGTAGATCCTTTTTTCCTCCAAATAGACTTGCCAATTTCTACCTTGTTAGGAGAATTCGGATGAGTCAAGGGTAATCAGCTGTGGGGAACTAGGGTCATGCTTAAGTCATTGCCGCTAGTTGCCTCAGCAGGACGAATTGGGGGCATAGGCTGGTTCCTCACCACACAATTTGGGAAAAGAGGAGCTTTTGCAATGTTTCGTTGTTTCTGCACATACCACCAGTTCGCCCAAGTTAGTGTCGATTCAGTGCATCTAAATTGGCACCTACTGAGTAGACAGGTTACATACCAATGTTTGTCCATGGTTCGTGCTATGTGTCGATGCATTCTTCATTCTTTAATGCACCTGTGTTCACACATGGCCAGCTTTATGTATTCACAATATAAAGTTGATCTATAAACGCATGGCAAGCTTTTGTAAAATAAGAAAATAGGTAGGAGTCAAAATATAGGACACGTGTTATGCAGTGTTGATCTATACTTTAATGCACCTGTGTTCACGCATGGCCAGCTTTATGTAGCAGTGTCGCGTGTGACCTCAAAAAATGCTTTGAAAATCCTGATTGAAACTGAAGATGGTACTACTGATTCTCAGACCAGGAACATTGTGTTTCCTGAGCTCTTCCAATCCATTTCTTAGAATCCATGCCGGTGGTGTCTTCTACAATATGTGCATTATTCTATTTACCATGTTCGCTATGGCCGACCAGTCTGTTCTTGTTGTTTCATGTGGTCGTCCGATATGTGTGGTGCCAACTGCCATTTCTTTGCTAGCTGATGTCAATAGTCTTTTGGTTCATACAGCTTAGTGCCTCATATATGAATGCTCTTTCTGGGTTTTTCAATTTCTCTTCCCCCTATCTTTTGCTGACTACACTGATTATATGCATGTTCTACACCGATGCTCTTTTTTTATGCTGGTCCTATGTCATGGGTGTCAATATCTACTACCTATTTACTGCCTGTTCTGCAAAATCTTTTGGTTATTGTAAATCATTCCCTGCTGTATAAAGTTTGGTTTTAGTCTGTTGCATTTTGTTGGTTCCTATCTTGTCAATGTATACAACAATATGCTTTCTTGGTGGCCATTTGTGCTTCACATTTTTTGGGTATGCTACTTCTCTAATGAGTGGGTGCATCTCTTCTTTGTTTTATCATTCTATATTGTTTTCCTAACCTTTTTGGTATTCTGTTTTCTCCTTGCAGATGGCAAGCACCATTTTGTTGGTTCCTGTCTTGCCAATGTCTGGCGAGGAAAGCTTCACCCTCGCCGCCAGGGACGGCAAGGTCTGCACTCGCCGCCAGGGACGGCAAGGTCTGCACTCGCCATGGCACTCGTCAACAAGGCCACCGGAGAGGCATGGGCCTCCTAGCAAAGCTTGCTGGGGGCATTTTGAGGGTTAGTTGCAAAGCTCCTTCTAGCAATGCTTACAGTATTTGTATCTGGTATGGCGATTTTGATCCTGTAACACCCTTTTTCACATATACTAGATACGATTGATGCCTTGAAGAAGTCTGCTCCCCTTGGATGGTGCAGTGTAGCAAATCAATGTCGATTCATTCATTCTTTTGTGAGTGCACACTACTAGCACATTCTTTGCTTTGATCAAGTGTGACTCATATTCAGTTGTTTGCTCACATTATTATTTGATTATGCCATGCCGCATTGTTTGCTTAAGCATGATTTGCTCCAACTTGGCATTGTGTATGTACTTCCATTGCATGCATGCATGTTTGTTGTTCCCTGAACTGTTTGACTGTTTGTATGCATGCATGTTTGCTGTTCCTTGAACTGTTTGACTGCCTGTAATGCATACAGTTGTTTGCTCACATTACAGGCAGTCAAACGGTTCAGGGAATAGAAGCAATGACCTGGCAGTCAAACAGCCATATACTGTGATCAACCACAGCAATGCCAGCTTCTATTGTGTCAGGCTGTTGTAGGTGCTGAACTGTGATCATGTTTTATGGCCCACATGCATGCTACGTGTTGGCTGACTTGGCATGACGTGCATGAAAACTTCATGGCATTCACACTGAATAGCACTTCTTAATTTTCATGCAGAATTGCTCTAGCTCTTCTTAATTTTCATGCTTGTTTCTTTCCGGACTTAATCTTACTAAATAGCACCCCATCACTTGCTGCTGTTGTTATTCACTATATCCTCACTGTTCTGTTTTCTTGTTGGCAGATATTTTGCCTAAATTCAAGACGAAAGAAGATGTTCAAAGAAAGCGCCAAGACATTTTTGTATAGCAAGTTATGTAATAATAGCTAGGTTATTTGGGCATTGTGAACTCCAGAATTTCATGTATCTTCTCTCTGTTTTTGAATGAAATGTTGTATGTGTGTTGACGTAACAGATTGTTGCTTCTTGTTATTTGAAGTATTACACTTGTTTTCTGTCTATTTTGATTTAAATATTGGTGTTTAATTATTGGCATATTGAAATCTGAGGAACATGACCATGACAGCAAGGACCCACAAACCAGAATCAGAAATTTGGGACCCACATATCAGAACCTGACAATTGGGACCCATTTGAAAAAAAAGAAAAAACGGGCCACAACTCAAAAATAAAAGGCTGAATTATAGGCTGAATTATAGCTGGGCCAGCCCATGTAGCTAGCAAAAATTAATAGGAAAAATAAATATTAAAAATGCCAAATTAATGGGCTCGGCCCATGTAGAAAACCGAATTGGACCGGGCTGAATCTTGTGCCACATCAGCTTGCCACGCTGGATGCCTATGTGGCCTGGGGAGGTTGCTAGTGACCAAAACGCCATAGTGGACATATTTTGGTCATAAACGTCTTCGACCATTCCAAAAGAAAGGTCGCTATAGTCAATTAACGACCCCCAGCTTTTGACCTTATGTTTTTGGTCACAAAAAGGTCACAAATTGAAAACTATGACCTTTCAGTGACCAATAGTGGAGGTCACTAGTTGACATATTTCTTGTAGTGTCTGAATAACACGGAACCAGAGAAATTTCGAATAACACTAAGTTACCTCAATGGGGATATGAAAATCCCCAACAATAAGAATATCATACTTTTTCTTGACAGTAGGGAGAGGAAATTCAAAACCTCCAAAAATGATAGTTGGAACTTTTTCAATAGAATTGATGCTATGAACTTGAGATTGTTTCCTAGGAAAGTGTACCGTATGCTCATTACCATTAACATGAAAAGTGACATTGCCTTTGTTGCAATCAATAATAGCCCCTGCAGTATTAATAAAAGGTCTACCAAAGATAATAGAAATACTATCGTCCTCGGGAATATCAAGAATAACAAAGTTAGTTAAGATAGTGACATTTGCAACCACAACAGGCACATCCTCACAAATACCGACAGGTATAGCAGTTGATTTATCAGCCATTTGCAAAGATATTTCAGTAGGTGTCAACTTATTGAATTCAAGTGTACGATATAAAGAGAGAGGCATAACACTAACACCGGCTCCAAGATCACATAAAGCAGTTCTAACATAATTTCTTTTAATAGAGCATGGTATAGTTGGTACACCCGGATCTCCAAGTGTCTTTGGTATTCCACCCTTAAAAGTGTAATTAGCAAGCATGGTGGAAATTTCAGCTTCCGGTATCTTTCTTTTGTTTGTAATGATATCCTTCATATACTTAGCATAAGGATTTATTTTGAGCATATCAGTTAAGCGCATACATAAGAAAATAGGTCTAATCATTTCAGCAAAGCGCTCAAAATCCTCATCATCCTTGGACTTGGATGGTTTAGGAGGAAAGGGCATGGGTTTTTGAACCCATGGTTCTCTTTCTTTACCATGCTTCCTAGCAACAAAATCTCTCTTATCATAACGTTGATTCTTTGATTGTGGGTTATCAAGATCAACAGCGGGTTCAATCTCTACATCATTGTTTTTGCTAGGTTGAGCATCAACATGAACATTATCATTAACATTATCACTAGGTTCATGTTCATCACCTGATTGTGTTTCAGCATCAGAAATAGAAATATCATTGGGATTCTCAGGTGTGTCTACAGTAGGTTCACTAGAAGCATGCAAAGTTCTATCGTTTTTCTTCTTCTTCTTTTTAGAAGAACTAGGTGCCTCTAAATTATTTCTCTGAGAATCTTGCTCGATTCTCTTAGGGTGGCCTTCAGGATACAAAGGTTCCTGAGTCATTCTACCAGTTCTAGTAGCCACTCTAACAGCAAAGTCATTTTTATTATTCAATTCATCAAGCAAATCATTTTGAGCTTTGAGTACTTGCTCAGCTTGAGTAGCAACCATAGAAGCATATTTGCTAACGAGGTGAAGTTCATCTTTAACTCTAGCTATATTGTCGCCCAGACATCCTATCTCGAAAGCATTATTCTTTAACTCTCTACCAATATAAGCATTAAAACTTTCTTGTCTAGCCATAAAATCATCAAATTCATCTAAGCATGGGCTATGAAATTTAGTAGAGGGTATTTCAACTTTATCATATCTATAGAGAGAATTTACCTTTACTACCTGTGTCGGGTTATCAAGACAATATGGTTCTTCAGGCGGTATATTAAGACCATGTATTTCTTCAATAGGTGGTAAATTCTTAACATCTTCAGCTTTAATACCTTTTTCTGTCATTGATTTATTTGCCTCTTTCATATCTTTAGGACTGAGAAATAAAACACCTCTCTTCTTTGGAGTGGGTTTAGGAATAGGCTCAGGAGTTGGCTCAATTGGTTCAGGAATTACTTCAGGAATTGGCTTACGAAGAGTCCAATTATTTTCATTAGTCAACATATTATTCAATAACATTTCAGCTTCGTCGACTGTTCTTTCCCTGAAAACACAACTAGCACAACTATCCAAGTAGTCCTTGGAAGCATCGGTTAGTCCATTATAAAAGATATCAAGTATTTCATTTTTCTTAAGAGGATGATCAGGCAAAGCATTAAGTAACCGGAGAAGCCTCCCCCAAGCTTGTGGGAGACTCTCTTCTTTGATTTGCACAAAATTATATATTTCCCGCAAGGCAGCTTGTTTCTTATGAGCAGGGAAATATTTAGCAGAGAAGTAATAAATCATATCCTGGGGACTACGCACACAACGAGGAGCAAGAGAATTATACCAAGTCTTAGCATCACCCTTTAGCAAATATATAAAAATAGCGAGACTTCTCATCATTAGTAAATAGGGTGGCTATATCATTCAACTTAGTAAGATGTGCCACAACAGTTTCAGATTCAAGGCCGTAAAAAGGATCAGATTCAACTAAAGTAATAATTTCAGGATCAACAGAGAATTCATAATCCTTATCAGTAACACAGATAGGTGAAGTAGCAAAAGCAGGATCGGGTTTCATTCTAGCATTAAGAGACTGCTGCTTCCATTTAGCTAATAATATATTAAGACCATATCTATCATTGCAAGCAAAGATTTCCCTAGCAGCTTCTTCATTCATAACATAACCCTTAGGAACAACAGGCAATACATAATCATTGGGAGAACCTTCATCATCACTATCATCAATAATAGGTTCTTCAGTAATATCATTCCCCCTAACTCTAGCAAGTTGTTCATCAAGAAATTCACCTAATGGCAAAGTAGTATCAAGCACAGAAGTAGTTTCATCATGCATAGCAGAAGTCGCATCATCAATAATATGCGCCATATCAGAAATCATAGCAGTAGCGGGTTTAGGTGTCGCAAGCCTACTAATAACGGAAGGAGAATCTAGTGCAGAGCTAGATGGCAGTTCCTTACCTCCCCTCGTAGTTGAGGGCAAAATAGTAGTTTGGTCAACCTTCAAGTTCTTCATAGTGATCAACAGATATAAATCCCAAGTGACTCAGAGAATAGAGCTATGCTCCCTGGCAACGGCGCCAGAAATTAGTCTTGATAACCCACAAGTGTAGGGGATCGCAACAGCTTTCGAGGGTAAAGTATTCAACCCAAATTTATTGATTCGACACAAAGGGAGCCAAAGAATATTCTTGAGTATTAGTAGTTGAGTTGTCAATTCAACCACACCTGCATAACTTAGTATCTGCAGCAAAGTATTTAGTAGCAAAAGTGGTATGATAATAAAGGTAACGGTGGCAAAAGTAAAGATAAATGCTTTTGGGTTTTTGTAGTAGTTGTAACAGTAGCAACGGAAAAGTAAATAAGCGAAGAACAATATATGAAAAGCTCGTAGGCAATGGATCAGTGATGGATAATTATGCCGGATGCGATTCCTCATGTAATAGCTATAACATAGGGTGACACAGAAGTAGATCCAATTCATACGTGCTTATGGAAAAGAACTTGCATGACATCTTTTGTCCTACCCTCCCGTGGAAGCGGGGTCCTAGCGGAAACTAAGGGATATTAAGGCCTCCTTTTAATAGAGAACCGAAAAAAAGCATTAGCACATAGTGAATACATGAACTCCGTAAACTACGGTCATCACCGAGAAGTATCCCCATTATTGTCACTTCGGGGTTGTCGGATCATAACACATAATAGGTGACTATAGACTTGCAAGATAGGATCAAGAACACACATATATTCATGAAAACATAATAGGTTCAGGTCTGAAATCATGGCACTCGGACCCTAGTGACAAGCATTAAGCATAGCAAAGTCATAGCAACATCAATCTCAGAACATAGTGGATACTAGAGATCAAACCCTAATAAAACTAACTTGATTACATGGTAAATCTCATCCAACCCATCACCGTCCAGCAAGCCTACGATGTAATTACTCACGCACGACGGTGAGCATCATGAAATTGGTGATGGAGGATGGTTGATGATGACGACGGCGACAAATCCCCCTCTCCGGAGCCCCGAACGGACTGCAGATCAGCCCTCTCGAGAGAGATTAGGACTTGGCGGCGGCTCCGTGTTGTAAAACGCGATGAAACATTCTCTCTGATTTTTTTCTCCCCGAACGTGAATATATGGAGTTGGAGTTGAGGTCGGTGGAGGTCCAGGGGGCCCACGAGATAGGAGGCCATGTCCTAGGGGGGGCGCCCCTGTCTCGTGGACAGCCTGTGGGCCCCCTGGTATTGATTCTTTTGCCAAAAATTCTTATTAATTCCAAAAAGTGCCTCCGTGGATTTCTAGGACATTCCAAGAACTTTTCTTTTCTACAAATAAAACAACATCATGGCAGTTCTGCTGAAAACAGCGACAGTCCGGGTTAGTTTCATTCAAATCATGCAAGTTAGAGTCCAAAACAAGGGCAAAAGTGTTTGGAAAAGTAGATACGTTGGAGACGTATCACCGCACCGTCCTCCAGTTGGCAGTCTCCTGAGGCTGTCCGGTTCATCAGATAGATGTCTCCAACGCCTTCCTTCATGGCCATCTTGAGGAGCAGGTTTACTGTGAGCAGCCCACTGGCTTCGTCGATGCCTTTCTTCCTGGGCATGTGTACTTGCTGTCCCGGTCTCTCTATTGTCTCAAGAAAGCACCTCGCGCCTGGTACCAGCGTATCGCCGGGTCCCTTCCGACACTGTTTTCAACGTCACTCGCTCGGTTATCGCGGCGACACGATTGCATACTTGCTCCTCTATGTCAACGACATCATCTTGACGACCTCCTCCGCCGCCCTTCGTCAGCAGATCATTCTTCGGCTGCGTGATGAGTTTGCTATCAAGGACTTGGGTGCTCTCTATTATTTCCTTGGCATTGAGGTTGTGCGGTGACCCGAAGGCTTCTTTCTTCATCAGTAGAAGTATGTGCATGAGATACTTGAGCGTGTCAGTATGCTCAATTGGCACCCTGTCTCTACTCATCTTGACACGAAGGCCAAGGTTTCTGCTCCCGAGGGCTTGCCGTGTCGGATGCTCCGTTCTACCGGTCCATCGTCGGTGATCTTCAATATCTGACTCTCACCCGACCAGATCTACAGTATGTTGTTTAGCAGGTGTGTCTTCATATGCACACCCCTTGTGACTCCCGTTGGACACTCATGAAACGGATTCTCCGATACATCCGTGGCACCATGTCTTTTGGACTCACTCTCACGGCGTCCACTTCTCTGGAGATGGTAGCTTATTCGGATGCGGACTGGGCTGGCTGTTCTGACACCCGTCGCTCCACCTCTGGCTACTGCATCTACCTCGGTCCTTCACTCGTTTCGTGGACGTCCAAGCGACAACCCATAGTTTCGCACTCCAGCGCGGAGGCTGAGTACCGAGCAATGGCTAACGCCGTCGCCAAGTGCACCTGGCTACGACAACTACTTCAGGAGTTGCATCTTGATGTCTCCCAGGGTACAGTTGTCTACTGTGACAACGTCTCTATGGTGTACCTTTCCGCGAACCCTGTTCATCATCGCCGGACTAAGCACATTGAGCTGGACATTCACTTTGTGCGTGAGCAGGTGGCCCTTGGACGCATTCGGGTCCTCCATGTTCCGACCGCACAACAGTTTGCCGATGTGATGACTAAGGGACTACCTACTTCCACCTTCGAGCAGTTTCGTTTCGGTCTCTGCGTCTCCGGTGCCGCTTCGACTTTGGGGGTATTGAATATATTGTGTACGTGTATATTGTGTCTTGGGCCCACCTCCTAATTCTCCTGTATAGTTGAGATTGTGGCTCCATCATGTACATCATATATACGTGTCTGGTGCACCGATCAATGCATTTGTATTGCACAGCCTATTCCAGTCTTCTACAGAAGGCTTTGGACTGCTGGAGAAGAGAGACGGGATGCGAAGACCTACTCTACATTTTTTTCTGCTGTCCGGTGCAGCTCTTCGTGTTACCGGGGCCGGCATCTGAGAGGGCCGAGCCCGGTCTCTCTTGGGCCGATCTCCGCATGTCTGTTTTTGAGAAGGTCATGTCGAATGTCTCTGTTGCGAATTTCATGAATTCACTGTCACGTCAGTCTCCATTTTCTCGTGTTCCATATAACCTTACGGCCTATCTTGTTCTTTCAGATGGTACATCACAAAGTGAGGATGCAGTTGAAGCCAAGGCCAAAGGGGGCATGTGAGGTTAGCTCTATCTCAGATGATGAAATAACATTGACAGAGCTTATATTCCGTGTCGCTTTGAAGAAGGATGCCAGATTGCCAGTGTAGTAGAGCAGAAGGCGGCTCTGCCTTCTTGCTTTGTTCGCAGGAAAAGCTACAAGATGGCCCAAAGCCAAAGGAATGAGCTGGACCCGCTCTTCTATCAGCTGCACAAATCAAGATACGAAATTCCTTTGCCTTTTCAGTCTTGAATGAGTGCTTGAAACCTACGTTTTCCTCCAAAAAGAATTGCGAATATAAATTGCAGTAGTTGGGGTTGTTATACCTCACATGAATAAGGGCATAAAGGACATATGCTAAGAAAGATAAGAAAAATAAAACAAATTCACTATGTCTCCTCATATGAACCCCCTTTTTATACTTCTTTATCCAGCAAAAAAAAAATGAGTGCAATGTTGATTGACTGTTCTTGAGTTGGGAATGAATCTTAGTACTCCCTCCGATCCATATTAATTGTTGTACGAAATCAGCAAAAATTAATACGGATCAGAGGGAGTAGTTGTTCTTGTGTTAATCTACTTATTTTTGTCAAGAATACAATATAACCAAAAGCTCAAATAAGTAATTTAGCAGTTGTGAAATGGATGATTTTGCTAGTTTCTGTCATAATGCAAAAAGAACTGTGGAGTGTAATGTACCTTAGAAGTCTGATCCTTGTTTCAATTGTTTAGGCACTGGTCCATATGAGTTCCGAATATGCAATTGACATAGTAAGGCGCCTTGATCAATTTTGGCATGTTAAGGCTCGCCACGCCACTTAAATGTAGTACTTCCTACTCATCAATACATCTTGAATAATGCTAAAAAGTATGGCCGCAGTTGCATCTTTGTAACTGCTGGTCTGGCTTTCACATCTTCCACACTGTCGTGAGCTTATTTTCTCAGCATTTTCCTGCATGAATACTTGGCTTCAGAGGTCCTTTTATTGTAACACAATTCTTCCTTCAGTTCTGCTTCTCTTACATAATCTTCAATATGCGTGGAATCTTATTTATGTGGAATGCTCAGTTGTAAGAAACGAGCCATGTTTGTGGTTCTTTTTTATGAGTATAATGGTACCTTGAGTCTTACCACCATAATTATGAACTCTGCACTGATCTTGTCTTGTGGATACAACTTGCAGACATACGCTGGGGTTGAAATGTCATAACTCTGCACTTAGTGATTCATTTGCTGAGGTTGATGCTGCTGAATATAACTCTGCACTTAGTGATTCATGTGCTGAGGTTGATGCTGCTGAATATGATGGATTGGTAATTCCTGGAGGCCGTTCACCCGAATACGTCGCAATGGATGAAAAGTGCTTGACTTAGTTACCAAGTCCTCTGATGCTAAGAAGCCTATTGCATCATTTTGTGTTGGACAGTTTATTCTGGCGGCTGCAAGAGTAGTCTGCAGCCGTGCATGCGCAGCATATCCTGCCATTGATCTTGTCACGGGAGCAGCTTATGATGATCATCCTGAATTCATCACCCTATCCATGAAAGCACTTGGGAGGCTCTGTACATAGCAGGACCCAACGAAATAATGTTGTCCCTTTGCCGGGTATGGTCTGAGAAACTTTGCCCCGGTGAATTTTAATTCACATTCTTGCTGTAATATTTCTCATTTTTCATAGCCTCTGTCTGAGCCTTTTTGTTCTAATCACACTTGTAATAGGATTAAATGGAGGATTACGAGGTTATATGGAGTGCCATTCATTATTTTTAAGGTGCCAAGCTTACAGAGAGGAACCTCGTTCAACACGTCATTTGACAGTGTGAATGCTCAAAGCTGTGATGCACCTGTAATCCCTGTTGGATGGCCCTCCGAGTACCTTGCCCTGAATGATAAAGTAGCTTGCTTGGAGAAGGGGTTCATGGTGTTAGAATTAAACATGACTTAGTACTCCTTGTCCAATACGGGCTTGGAGGTAGTTACCGTGTAGGACTAGTATTGCTAGGTATAGCCTAGTATATATATGTATCTACCCTGCCCCTTTGTAACACAATGAAAAGAGCAAAAAAAAGCAATAAAAAGAAAAGGCTCGACACGGGCCTTTAGCCATCAAATCGATCTAGTATTGTTCCGTCCACGTTCGCCAAGTTACGAAGGGTTCCGTCCAGAGAAGTTGCTACATTCCGCCAAGATCGTATTGACCCTGTACGCGTGCATGCAGTTCTAGCTAGCTACGAAATCCATCAAGCTGCTAGCTTTGCACACACGTGTTTCAGCTCCTGGGTAATTTGATCTACCGATCAAAAACCAACAATTGGTATCAGAGCCTCGACGATCTACGATGACGGACAGTGATCATGAGTCGGTTGGTTCCAAGGCGAATAAGTCCGGCAATGGCGGTTCCAAGGCGAACAAGAACGGCGACAAGGTGAAGAAGGGCGGCAAGTCAGCAACCAGTGGAGGCGGAATGGGCGGCGCCAACGTGCAGGCGCATCGCAACATCCCCATCCAGTATCCGATACTCACCGACGCCAACTACGGCGTGTGGACGGTCAAGATGAAGACTATTCTCCGAACCCTTCGAGTGTGAGAGGCCATTACGGACGACGACGTCGACGAGGAGTGCGACGAAGGTGCCATGGCCGCCATAGCCCAGTCTGTGCCAGATTCCGTGCTGATGACATTGGCGGAGTTCGAGACAGCAAGAGAGGCGTGGAACGCACTCAAAGAGATGAGGATCGGAGAAGATCGCGTCACGAAGGCTCGGGCACAAGTGCTGAAGCGCCAATTTCACAAGTTGTAGATGGAGGAAACTGAATCGGTGAACGACTATGCCATGCGTCTGACTACATTGGTGGGAGAGATCTGCGCGCTTGGTGCAAAGCTCGAGGAGACCGAGATTGTGGAGAAGTTTTTCAGTTCGGTGACTGATAAATTCACGTACATCATCGGCACGCTCGAGCAGCTTTACGACATCGATGACATGACCATAACGGAGGCGATCGGACGCTTGAGGACATGGGAAGAAAATGCTCGTGGTTGTCGGAAAGGCAAAGGAGGAGGTGGTGACCAACTCATGTACTCGCGCGCAGATTGGGAGTCCCCAAGTAGAAAAGGAAGGCGCAACGTTGGCGAAGGCTCAAACAACACGAAGTGTGGCGGACAAACCGAAGAAGGCAAAGAAAAAGGCAAGCCACAAGGTCGTGGTAAGGCGGACCGATCCAAAGAGCGGAAGCCACAGAACTTGGATATGTCCGAGGTCAAGTGCTATAACTGCAACGAGATGGGTCACTTTGCGAAGGATTGTCCGGAGCCTAACAAGCGGGAGATCAAAGCAAATTTGGCAAAGCAGGAAGACGAACGTCCAGGTCTTCTGATGGCCGAAGTTTGTGATCTCGTGGAGCCTAACAAGCGGGAGATCAAGGCAAATTTGGCGAAGTAGGAAGACGAACATCCAGGTCTTCTGATGGCTGAAGTTTGTGATCTCGTCCAAACGGCGGTTGTGAAACCAAACCGGAAGGTGCTACTTCATGAGAAGAAAGTAATACCGAAGTTATCCGGAAGCCAGAATGTGTCGTGGTATCTAGACACGGGTGCCAGTAACCACATGACGGGGTGCAAGGAGAAGTTCCTCGAGCTAGAATATGATGTGCAAGGCTCGGTCAAGTTCGGTGATGGTTCAAATGTGGAGATTTGCGGGCAAGGTTTTGTCCTCTTTGAGGGTCTCACAGGAGAACATCGCATACTCACCGGAGTGTACTACATCCCACGGCTTCGCAACAACATCATCTCTGTCGGGAAACTTGACGAGAATGGATGCAAGGTGGATATCGAGAACGGAGTGATGACAATCTTCGACAACCTCCGAAATGTGCTAGCGCGTGTGAATCGCACGCGGAACAGGCTCTATATTCTCAACCTTGATCAATCTCAACCAGAGTGTTGGCTCGCCAGAGTGATGATGATTCATGGTTATGGCATGCTAGATTTGGACACGTTAACTTCTACGCCTTGAAGAAGATGTCGAAGATGGAGATGGTATCTGAGATGCCGTTTATCGACCATGTTGATCGAGTATGTGACGGGTGCTTGGTTGGAAAACAGCACCGCAGGCCGTTCCCTACTCAATCTACCTATCGTGCAAGTGATACACTCGAGCTGCTCCATGGTGATCTATGTGGCCCTATCACCCCGGCAACTCACGGAGAAAAGAAGTACTTCTTCCTTGTGGTAGATGACTACTCGAGATACATGTGGGTCGTTCTCCTACGATCTAAAGATGAGGCGTTTGAAGCGTTCAAGAAGCTGAAGGCTGCAACGGAGATGGAACACAAGTTGAAGGTTCGCGCTCTACGGATAGATCGCGGCAGAGAGTTTACGTCGAATGAGTTCAATGACTACTGCGAGAAGATTGGCATAAAGAGGTTCCTCACGACACCTTATCGCCACAGCAGAACGAGGTTGTTGAAAGGCGCAATCGAACCGTCGTTGACATGACGAGAAGTTTACTCAAGAGCAAGAACTTGCCGGGGACATTTTGGGGAGAAGCTGTCTCGATGGCGGTCTATCTTCTCAATCGGGCTCCAACAAAGGCGGTGATCGGCAAGACTCCGTATAAAGCAATTTACAGACGTAAGCCAAATGTGTCTCATCTACAGACGTTCGGGTGCGTGGCACATGTGAAGACGGCAGAGCCGCATCTCTCAAAGCTTGCCGATCGCAGCACCAAGATGGTGTTCATCGGATACGAGAGGTGTTCCGGCACCAAGGCATACCGCTTCTACGATCCACGAACCAAGCATCTACGAATTTCACGCGACGTTGTGTTTGAAGAAAACCAAGCATGGAATTGGAGCGCAGCAGCCGACGATGCTCCAAACGGTAACATATTCACAGTTGAATTTCCAACTGATGACGATGCAGGGGAGGATGTCCAGGTGGTTGGCAAGACGCACAACCAAGGTGACCGCAATGGCAGTGACCACCATGGTGCCGACACCAACGACGACGCGCATGGGTCGCAAGGTGATAGCGACAACGACGCGCAAGACACGGGTAGAGATCTCGGCAACAACATCGACAACGAGGCGCATAGTGATGATGACAATCAAGATGATGGTCACGATCACGACGACTACGCCGACGACGCGGATGCCAACGACGCGGATACAACGTCAAGGAGTTGACTATGAGGAGGTGTTTGCACCGGTTGCTCGAATCAAGACGGTGAGAGTGCTCCTAGCTTTGGCAGCACAAGAGGATTGGAAAGTTCATCATATGGATGTTAAATCCGCTTTCCTCAATGGTGACCTCACAGAAGAAGTGTACGTGGAACAACCCCTTAGCTACGAGAAGAAAGGCGAAGAAGAGAAAGTTTACAAGCTCAAGAAGGCACTTTACAGGCTAAAGCAAGCGCCAAGAGTTTGGAACTCAATGTTAGACCGAAGTTTGGTCTTGCACGGGTTCAAAGAATGTCCCCTTAAGGATGCAAGACAGTCTACCAAGCACCGAAGAACAGGTGAAGGTTGAAGACGCGGCCAAGAAGGAGCGTTGGCGTCAAGCTACGGACGTGCCAACGACAGCAAAGACGATCCCTGAGATGCTACGAGAAATGACGAAGGCAATGCCAAGGATAAAGCATACGAGCAATCGTGTTTGGGATCCAGGTCGCAGAAAAGAGTATGTCATGTTTAAGGGGGTGAATGTTAGAATTAAACATGACTTAGTACTCCTTGTCCGATACGGGCTTGGAGGTAGTTACCGTGTAGGACTAGTATTGCTAAGTATAGCCTAGTATATATATGTATCTACCCTGCCCCTTTGTAACACAATGAAAAGAGCAAAAAAAGCAATAAAAAGAAAAGGCTCGACACGGGCCTTTAGCCATCAAATAGATCCAGTATTGTTCCGTCCATGTTTGCCAAGTTACGAAGGGTTCCGTCCAGAGAAGTTGCTACATTCCGCCAAGATCGTATTGACCCTGTACGCGTGCATGCAGTTCTAGCTAGCACTAGTAGAAAAAGACCTAATATGAGAAACATTAGTATCGGTTCGCATATGAGCCGGCACTAATGCGCCCATTAGTGCCGGTTCAAATGACTTGGCAGGAGGTGACCTTTAGTACCGGTTCCTTGGGAATCTTTAGTACCGGTTCGTGCCACGAACCGGTAGTAAAGATGCTGATGCCCGGCCAGCACATTTAGTACCGGTTCGTGGCACGAACCGGTACTAAAGAGGTTGTGGCAGGCGCTTTTTTTAGTCTCACCTCGCTCCCCTAAAAAGAATTTGACCACCTTAAGTATGTTACTTCTCAAACTATCCCAAACATTTGGTCTTCATTGAACTCTATGTGTGGATCTGTGGCTGCAATAGGAGTCTTCGCTGGTTCTTAAATCGGTGGTAGATTCCTATTGACGATTTAGATTCTATACAAAAAGATCGTTGAGGATCAATGTATTTATTATATGTACTTCTGTGTAGCAGTAACGCGTTTTGGCTGAAAGGCGGTACTGATCAATGTATTTTTTTCTGCGTTCAGTTGCACAATTTAAATATGTTATTTTTTAAATTATCAGAAGAAGAAGATGAGGAAGGAGGAGGAGGAGGAGAAGAAGAAGAAGAAGAAGAAGAAGAAGAAGAAGAAGAAGAAGAAGAA
>NC_041383.1:816509111-816510909 GCF_002162155.2 Triticum dicoccoides | reverse complement strand
AAGAAGAAGAAGAAGAAGAAGAAGAAGAAGAAGAAGAAGAAGAAAAAGGAGAAGAAGAGGAAGAAGATGGAGAAGAAGGAGAGGAAGAAGAGGAGGAAGAAGAAGAATAAGAAGAGGAAGAAGAAGGAGGAAGAAGAAGAAGAGGAAGAAGAGGAAGAAGAAGAGGAAGAAGGAGAAGAAGAAGAAGAAAAGGATGAGGAAGAGGAAGAGGAAGAGGAAGAGGAAGAAGAGGAGGAGGAGGAAGAAGAAGAAGAGGAAGAAGGAGAAGAAGAAACTAAATACAGCAAAAAAACTACTCAGAAATAAATAGAAGAAAATAAATAACTATATAAAAAATTATTCAAAAATAAACAGAAGAAAATAAATAATGCAGAAAAGAAAAAAATATATAAAGCAAAAATATTCACAAAGAAACTAAATACAGGAAAAAAACCTACTCAGGAATAAATAGAAGAAAAAAATAAAGCAGAAAAGATATAACTATATAAAAATTACTCAAAAATAAATAGAAGAAAATAAAAAATGCAGAAAAGAAAAAGATTATATAAAGCAAAAATATTCACAAAGAAACTGAATACAGCAAAAAAACCTACTCAGAAATAAATAGAAGAAAAAAATAAAGCAGAAAAGAAATAACTATATAAAAAATTACTCAAAAATAAATAGAAGAAAATAAATACAGCAGAAAAGAAAAAATTATAAAAAAAATGTTGGGGCGCTGCCCGGTGGGCCTGCCAGACCTAGGGTGTGCAAATACAGGCCCAGAAGGGCCAGCAGGCTCACATGGCAGTGCGCCCTAGTTAGGCCCAGAAGCCTGCTATATAGAGGAGTTCGAAAGGGCAGCCGCGGCTGGGTTTATAAACCAGTGCGGCTGCCCTTCGCTCGGCGAGGCGGGACTAAAAGTAGCGCTCTGCGGGTGGCAGCGCAGGGCCATTAGTACAAGTTGGTGGCTCCAACCGGTACTAATGTGTTGCCCTTTAGTACCGGTTGGAGCCACCAACCGGTACTAAAGGCCCGCGTTTCCCGCCGCTTGGGCTGGCTAAAATTGGCCTTTAGTACCGGTTGGTGGCTCCAACCGGTACTAAAGGGCCCTCCTATATATATGTCACTTACGAAAATTCAGTTATCGTCGCCACTTCGTTCCACTTTCTCGCGCGAGTCTCGATCTCCGACGACGACGCCGACGCCGCCGCGCCGCTGTGCCGTCGACCTCGCCGCATGTCGTCGCCGTCCCCGGTGCCCTCGCGGCCCATCGTCGTCGTCATCGCCGCCCCTGTCGCGCCCGTCTCATCGCCGTCCCCGGCCGCCGCCCGTCTCGTCGCCGTCCCCGGCCGCCGCCCGTCTCGTCGCCGTCCTTGGCCCCCGCCGCCCGTCGTCGCCGCCCCCGCCGCCCGTACGCGCCCAGCCCGCTCCATACACACACGCATACACACATACACACACACATACACACACACACACACTAGTTTAACATTTTTTTACTTATTTTCTGTTTTCTAATGTTTAGATGAATTAGAACTATCTAGTTTATTTTTAGAATGTTAGAAATGTTAATGTTAGATAAATTAGAAATGTTAATGTTTAGTGAATTAATATATAGATCGAACTAGTTTATTTTTAATAAATGCTTAGTTGAACTTTTTGAATTAATATAACTAGTTTATTTTTAGAATGTTAGAAATGTTAATGTTAGATAAATTAGAAATGTTAATGTTTAGTTGAACTAGTTGAATTAATATATAGATTGAACTAGTTTATTTTTAGTAAATGCTTAGTTGAACTAGTTGAATTAATATAT
>NC_041383.1:816491324-816508575 GCF_002162155.2 Triticum dicoccoides | reverse complement strand
AAATGCTTAGTTGAACTTTTTGAATTAATATAACTAGTTTATTTTTAATAAATGTTTAGTTGAACTAGTTGAATTATATAACTAGTTTATTTTTTAGTAAATGTTTAGTTGAACTAGTTGAATTAATATATAAAACTAGTTTATTTTTAGTAAATGATTAGTTGAACTAATTGAATTAATATAACTAGTTTATTTTTAGTAAATGTTTAGTTGAAGAGTTGAATTAATATATAGAACTAGTTTATTTTTAGTAAATGCTTAGTTGAACTAATTGAATTAATATAACTAGTTTATTTTTAGTGAATGCTTAGTTGAATTAATAGAAATAGTTGAATTAATTGAATTAGTAAGTGTTTAATGCTTCGCTTAATATGAACATAGGAAATGTCGTCTGACGACGGAAAAAAATTCATTATGTGCGAATACTGTGAAGACCAGCGCGACCAGTGCGACAGAAATTTCCTTGTTGATGCTAGGCGATTCAGCATCAAGCTGGATGAGACCTTCGAATTCGATACAGTAAGTCACAACGACAAGTCTGTTTTCGTAATTAAGCATGACTTATATATATGCTTCATTTGCCTTACTTATAATTTTTAATTTTCACTATTCTACTAGCGCACGCCTCCAATTCTACCATTATATAAGTTCTTCTCAACTATATTTTTGTCTTTGATATTGCTTATTGAAAAATAATTGACAACTAATTTCTATTTACAGCTTATCTCTATTCAACCAAACATGTCCGACGCTTGGTAGATAGGACCTACTACTGTCCCGGAGCTGAACTAAACTGCGAGGAGATAAGTCATTATGTTTCATGGCTTGAGGATCTTCATACTTTCAAGACAAATTTTCTTCCTGCACTTAAAAATATTAGTACTCAAAATGTGCGACCAATAGTGACGGTATTGAACTACGGTCACATCTATTTAGGAATGATGGTAAGATTTTTACTATTTGTCCTCAGTGCATCTTTTGCATACATAATTTTTCTGCTAAACTATCATTGCCAAGTATATTAATTAAGTACTATACGATGTTCTTCAACAGGGACTCCCGATGACAGTTGTGCCTCAGGGGATCGAGACTAAAGGTCGCATGTCAATTGTTAGCTTACGGCCAAGATATCCTGCATTGCACATTAATGCATTCAGGATTTCTAGAAGCGATGAATGCTTAATAGTGAAAGATGGGAGGAAAATTGTTAACGATCGCAGAGAAGTTTTAGGGGGCAGCAATTAGAAGCGCAGCCCACGATTAGGAGACAGGTTCATCGGCATGCTCCAGTTTGATGAATCAGGAGAGTTATACATGTTCTATGCTATTTTACCAGAGAGAGAGTAGCTAGCAGGAGTGATTTAACTAGTTCATGCTGCTCTTAGTACTTGTCCTTTCATGTCCGTGTTCTTCGTTCTGAACTTAAGTGATTTGCTTTTGTGGTGTTATATATGAACACTTATAATATCATGACAATCATGTTGAACTCGATGATATTTTTGCTTCTGGTACAAGTGAATGTTTCTTTTTTAAGCTAGTAGTGCTGGTGGTGATTAGATATATAGCTAGCGGTAATGCATGACTATGATGATTAATATGATGATGATGATGAGTTATTATATCATTTCATGAAAGAAACCGCAGATTAATTTCAGCTGGATGGATCCTACCTAAGTGATCAAGTATATGCCATATCCGTATATATTATAGTTGATCAAGTATAATTAATATGGATATGGCATATACTTGATCACTTAGCTAGCTATCCAATGCATCCAGTCGAAACTAATCCGGGGTACTTTCACCTAATTATTTAACAACTCATTATAATGCAAAACAATCACTAAATTAAATTGAAAACACAAAATTAAAGAAAAAAAACACCCAAACATTTAGTACCGGTTGGTGATACCAACCGGTACTAATGCCCTACATGCAAACGGGCCTGGCTCGTGCCACGTGGTGTCACTTTAGCGCCGGTTCGTGACGAACCGGTACTAAAGGGGGGGACCTTTAGTCCCCACTCTTTAGTGCCGGTTGGCGAACCGGCACTAAAGGCCTTCACGAACCGGCACTAAAGGCCGGTTCTGCACTAGTGTAGCTACGAAATCCATCAAGCTGCTAGCTTGCTTGCTAGCTAGCTTTGCACACACGTGTTTCAGCTCCTGGGTAATTTGATCTACCGATCAAAAACCAACACATGGATGAAGGAAAGGTAGCTCCATCTGATTCGCAATTGCGCATCTATTATCTGCTGCGGGTTCTTTAGGTATGCATGAACTTCACTCTTCTTAGATATAGCATGTTCTGTGTTGAGGAAAACAAAACACGGCTGCCCCAAGTCAGAATATCTGATGAATTATCATTCTGATTTATTTATTTATTGCTTCTGTAGATGAGAAAACTTGCGCGAGTCAAAAATATATGTTACCAATGTAAAAGATGCATCTTAGAGATAACATCAGAAAAGCCGAAGCTAGGCCCGTAGGGTATAACCTGGGTCCTGCGAACTTGATTGTGATGCAATTTACGAATTATACCCTGCTTCCTTTTTAGGGGAATATATACCTTTCTTTCAGAACTAAAATTATGCCTTGCTTGGAGCAGAATGGGTTTTGTCTTTCGAAGGTTCTGCAGCACCAAAAGCAAAATAAGAAATCGTACAAAGCGTGACTTCCAGCACTTCAGGCACCATTCAATCTTGTGTCATTCCATTTTGCTTAACTAGTTTATCTTCTCAGGACTCCTGCTGCTGTTTTGCAATAAATCTCCCTCGTGTCTTCTGCCATTGAGGTGAATCTCTTTACATGTTTGGACTATAACCTCGGATGGCCGGACTATAACCTTTGGCCGGACTCCTGGACTATGAAGATACAAGATTGAAGACTTCGTCCCGTGTCCGGATGGGACTTTCCTTGGCATGGAAGGCAAGCTTGGCGATACGGATATGTAGATCTCCTACCATTGTAACCGACTCTGTGTAACCCTAGCCCTCTCCGGTATCTATATAAACCGGATGGCTTTAGTCCATAGGACGAAAAAACAATCATACCATAGGCTAGCTTCTAGGGTTTAGCCTCCTTGATGTTGTGGTAGATCTACTCTTGTAACACACATCATCAATATTAATCAAGCAGGACGTAGGGTTTTACCTCCTTCAAGAGGGCCCGAACCTGGGTAAAACATCGTGTCCCTTGTCTCCTGTTACCATCCGCCTAGACGCACAGTTCGGGACCCCCTATCCGAGATCCGCCGGTTTTGACACCGACATTGGTGCTTTCATTGAGAGTTCCTCTGTGTCGTCACCGATAGGCTCGATGGCTTCTTCGATCATCATCAACAATGCAGTCCAGGGTGAGACCTTCCTCCCCGGACAGATCTTCGTATTCGGCGGCTTTGCACTGCGGGCCAATTCGCTTGGCCATCTGGAGCAGATCGAAAGCTACGCCCCTGGCCGTCAGGTCAGATTTGGAAGTTTGAACTTCACGGCTGACATCCGCGGGGGCTTGATCTTCGATGGATTCGAGCCACAGCCAAGTGCGCTGCACTGTCACGACGGGCATGATTTAGCTCTGGAGGCCGCACTCGAGCCCGCTCCGATCTTCAATTCGGAGCCGGCTGCGCAGATCGAGGACGGATGGCTAGACACCGCCTCGGGGGCTGGAACCTCTACGGCGATAGAGCCGAACACTGACCTTGTCCCTCATGAAGCTCGTGACTCCGAGGTGCCGGACTCCTTGCCGGACTCCGAACCTCCCGCGCCCCTCCAATTGAATCTAATTGGGCGCCGGTCATGGAGTTCACCACAGCGGACATCTTTCAACACTCACCTTTCGGTGACATCTTGAGTTTGCTAAAGTGTCTCTCGTTATCAGGAGAGCCCTGGCCGGACTGCGGTCAGGACGGTTGGGATGCGGACGACGAAGAAATTCAAAGCCCACCCACCACCCACTTAGTAGCCACTGTCGACGATCTAACCGACATGCTAGACTACGACTCCGAAGACATCGACAGTATGGACGACGATGCCGGAGACGACCAAGAACCAGCGCCTACCGGGCACTGGAAAGCCACCTCATCATATGACATATACATGGTGGATATCCCAAACGATGGGAATGGCGAAGGAACAGCGGAGGATGGCCCCTCCAAGAAACAGCCCAAGCGCCAGCGTCAGCGGCGCCGCTCTAAATCCCGCCACAGCAACAATGAAGATTCCGGCACCGGAGATAATAACACACCAGACAGTGCCGAAGACAACCCACTCCAGCAAGATTCAGCGCAGGAGGACGGAGATGCCAACCCTCATGAGAGAGCGGCAGAAGAAGAGGTAGAGGATTATATGCCTCCCTCCGGAGACGAGGCAAGCCTCGACGATGATGAATTCGTCGTGCCTGAGGATCCCGTCGAACAAGAGCGTTTTAAACGCAGGCTTATGGCCACGACAAACAGCCTCAAGAAAAAGCAGCAACAGCTTAGAGCTGATCAAGATCTGCTAGCCGACAGATGGACTGAAGTCCTCGCGGCCGAAGAGCATGAGCTCGAACGCCCCTCCAAAAGCTACCCTAAACACAAGCTGCTCCCCCGATTAGAGGAGGAGGCGTATGAACCTGCATCACCAGCAGACAATACGGCTGACCGACCACCCCATGGTCGCGACAGAGAGGCCCCTAGGCCCTTCACTAGAACCGTACCCCGGCATCGCTCGAAAAGCACAAGGCCACAGGGGAACGCTCTGGACTTGCGAGATATATTGGAGGATAAGGCAAGACAATCAAGATCGATCTATGGATCGCGTGGGCGCACCATGATACGTGACAACAACCGTCGTGCCGGACACAGTAAGTCCGGCCGGGCCGAACAAAATAGACAAAGCTCTTTTGAGCTCCATCGTGATATCGCCTAGTACAGAGGCGTCGCACACCCACTATGCTTCACAGATGAAGTAATGGATCATCAAATCCACGAAGGGTTTAAACCCGTGAATATTGAATCTTACGATGGCACAACAGACCCCGCGGTTTGGATCGAAGACTATCTCCTCCACATCCACATGGCCCGAGGTGATGATCTTCACGCCATCAAATATCTCCCACTCAAACTTAAAGGACCAGCTCGGCATTGGCTTAACAGCTTGCCAGCAGAGTCAATCGGGAGTTGGGAAGACCTGGAAGCCGCATTCCTCGATAACTTCCAAGGCACGTATGTGCGACCACTAGACGCTGATGACCTAAGCCACATAATTCAGCAGCCAGACGAATCGGCCAGACAATTCTGGACACGGTTCTTAACCAAGAAAAACCAAATCGTCGACTGTCCGGATGCGGAGGCCCTCGCGGCCTTCAAGCATAACATCCGTGACGAGTGGCTTGCCCGACACCTGGGACAGGAAAAGCCGAAATCCATGGCAGCCCTCACATCACTCATGACCCGCTTCTGCCCGGGTGAGGACAGCTGGCTAGCACGCAGCAACAACCTCAGCAAAAATTCTGGCAGTCCGGATATCAAGGACCGTAATGGCAGGTCGCGTCGTAACAAAAACAAACGCCGCATTAACAGCGATAATAGTGAAGATACGGCAGTCAATGCCGGATTCAGAGGCTCTAAACCCGGTCAGCGGAAAAAGCCATTCAAAAGAACTACTCCGGGTCCGTCCAATTTGGACCGAATACTCGACCGCTCGTGCCAGATACACGACACCCCCGAAAAGCCGGCCAACCACACCAACAGGGACTGTTGGGTATTCAAGCAGGCAGGCAAGTTAATTGCCGAAAACAATGACAAGGGGCTGCATAGCGATGACGAGGAAGCGACCCGACCACCGAACAATAGAGGACAGAAGGGTTTCCCCCCACAGGTGCGGACGGCGAACATGATATACGCAACGGACATACCCAAAAGGGAGCGGAAGCGTGCACTCAGGGATGTATACGCGATGGAGCCAGTTGCCCTGAAGTTCAATCCATGGTCCTCTTGCCCGATCACTTTTGACCGAAGGGACCACCCCACCAGCATCCGCCACGGCGGATTCGCCGCATTGGTTTTAGACCCAATCGTCGATGGATTTCACGTCACCAGAGTCCTGATGGATGGCGGCAGCAGCCTGAACCTGCTTTACCAGGATACAGTGCGCAAAATGGGCATAGACCCCTCAAGGATTAAACCTACCAAGACGACCTTTAAAGGCGTCATACCAGGTGTAGAAGCCAATTGTACAGGCTCAGTTACACTGGAAGTGGTCTTCGGATCCCCGGATAACTTCCGAAGCGAGGAGTTAATCTTCGACATAGTTCCGTTCCGCAGCGGCTATCATGCTCTGCTCGGACGTACCGCGTTCGCAAAGTTCAACGCGGTGCCGCACTACGCATACCTCAAGCTCAAGATGCCAGGCCCTCGAGGAGTCATCACGGTCAACGAAAACACTGAATGCTCTCTCCGAACGGAGGAACACACAGCGGCTCTCGCGGCAGAAGTACAGTGCAGCCTCTTAAGGCAATTATCGAGTCCGGCCGTTAAGAGACCGGACACGGCTAAATGCGCCCGGAGTAACCTACAACAAGACTACGCGTAGCAGTGCGGCCCCAATCCCAACCCCTGTAAAACGTCAAGAAGGTCCTTCGCGTACACCATTATGCTCTGAAGATACCATGGGCATGGGGAGAGGGGCACGACCACGATAGGCCCAGACTGCGGCTCAACCACACCAGGGGCTCTCAAGTGTGTCGTTCTTTTTTTCTTTTTCCTTTTTATTTTTACCCACAGGACTCCCTTCGTCAGAGACCCTGTCCGGCAGCAAACCTACCGAACTCATGATGCAACAGCCAGGGAAGGAGAAAGGCTACAACGAATATCCAGGTCGTCTCCATTACGAGCATTAAATCTGTTTTATACACCATTCCACAGCCTACCCCTGGAGGGGGACATGTTTAATAGTCCCACCCCTTGCTTATCGCACCATTTATATCATTCTGCATTTACAGCAGTTTTTCTTGAATAAGTAATGCAGCACCTTTTTGCTTCCAATTGCATTTCTTTCTTATACATATGTTCATTTATGACCTGTTGCATCCGTACATTTTGGTACGGCTAAATACACCAGGGGCTTATGTTTCCCGCATCATGGTGTGATAAGTCCGAACACTTTCACAAGTGCGGCACCCCGAAATTATAGCATTATATGCATCGGCCCCGAATCATGTCTTGGGTCAATAGTTGGGTTTGCCCGGCTCCCATGTTTTGGTACCTTACGTTCCGTTGTATCGGCTAAGGTAGCACTGGGAGAACCACTGTGATTGCGCCCCAGTTGAGCTGGGCGAGCGCCTCAGTGGAGAAAGCTAAAACTGACCGTCATGATGAGGCGAGAGCTGGTCGCTGTTCGAGAGGTTTTTTGCGAGTCCCTAAAGACTTATGCCGCTTAGAGCGAGGAGCCGGCTTTTGTCCGGCCCAAGCGTGGATAGCGCCCCAAATTCGGCCTTCCAAAGACTAGGGGCTTCACCGAAATTTAAAATTATAGAATTCTATGGCTAAGTGAGAGTGTTCAAGCATTATAAGTCCGGTTGCCTTGTTCGCTGTGTTGAGCGCCTCCCTAGATGGACCCAAAAATGGGAACAAGAGTGCTCAAGTTTATCCCGAACACCCCAACACTTGTGGCATGGGGGCTGAAGCTGACGACTTGCCATCTCTCAGGTTTGATAAACAGCCGCACAGAAGGTAATATTTTAAATTAACAAGCGTTGCTTAGCGCATATGAACTAAGTTTTCAGCGCACAGGATAACAAAATGCGAGTCTACTCAAATATTACATCTTTGGAGAACTCACCCGCAATAGTGCGGGCACCCTTCAGCACAGTCTTATAATACATCTCGGGAGTACGATACTCCTTGCCCTACGGTGGCGCGTCCGTCACAAGCTTCTGAGCATCCATCTTGCCCCAGTGCACCTTTGCGCGGGCAAGGGCCCGACGGGCACCTTCAATACAGGCAGAGTGCTTGATGACTTCAACCCATGGACACGCATCCACCAGCCGCCGCACCAGGTCGAAGTAGCTCCCAGGCATGGCCTCCTTCGGCCACAGCCGAACAATGAGGCCCTTCATGGCCTGTTCGGCCGCCTTGTGGAGCTCGACCAGCTGCTTGAGCTGGTCGCTAAGGGGCACCGGATGTCCGGCCTCAGCATACTGAGACCAGAAGACCTTCTCCGTCGAGCTCCCCTCCTCGGTCCGGTAGAACGCGGCAGCATCAGACACGCTGCGAGAAAGATCTGCGAACTCTCCTGGAGAGCTCCGAATTCGGGTAAGCAACAGGTAATTAACACTCACATGCTTACTTTGCATGAAAAATGCATTACCCGCTGCTATTTTCTTCAACGCCTCGATTTCTTGGAGGGCCTTGTAGGCTTCGGCCTTAGAGGCTTTGGCACTCTCAAGAGCCGTTGCAAGCTCAGAGTCTCGAGTCTTCGAGTCACGCTCCAGGCTCTCATTTTTTTTCACGAGATCCTGGAGCTCTTGCTGTACCTCCGCCACCCGCGCCTCCTACTTCTCTCGCTCGGTGCGCTCCGCGGCCGCATTACGTTTGGCCGCGGCCACCGCCTCCTTCAGGGTAGCCGCCTCGTTAGTGGCCCCTGCAATACCAACGTTATCCTTGTCATTCTTCTTGCAACCAAAATCCTTTTCTGTAAGGTACAATTTTAATAAGGTGTTACTCACCTTCCTTGTCCTCAAGCTGCTTCTTGGCATGGCCAAGCTCGTTCTCGGACCGCTCGAGGCTTTGCTTCAAAGTATTGACCTCCGCAGTTAGTGCGACAGAGGTCAGCAGCGCAGCCTGCAATCCCATATTGACATATTTTTAATGACTCCTGCGTATATCTTTTTAGATCCTCAGTCTGGCTTTTCTTTCCGAACACCGAACCGAGAATCAGGGGCTACTATCTATGCGGTACTATTTTACATATATCAAAATTCTTACCTCAAAGCCTGTTAGAAGGCTGCTGCTGGCTTCGGTCAGCCCGCTCTTGGCAAGCTGAACCTTCTGTAGCACCGCACTCATAACAGTGCGGTGTTCCTCTTTGATGGAGGCGCCATTGAGCGCCTCCAGCAAGCTATCCGGCGCCTCCGGTTGGACGGAGGCTGCCGGCGTCGCGGTCTTGCCCTTCTTACGAAGGGGCCGCCCGCCGGACTCTGGAGCCACTATGGGTTTCGGGGCTGAGTCCGGTGGGAGGTTGTCTTGCGACACCTCCGGGGCCTCCTCCTCCTAGTGGGTCCCTTCCCGGGATCCCACCTCGGCATCGTCCGCATCACGGGGGGTGGAGGCGGTCGGAAGAGAATCCATATCCGACGCACCTAAGGACCCGCTCGACGAAGTGGGAAGATCATCCTTGGGCGGACTGCAGGGATGTATGCGGCATTAGAAAGACACTGCGTGGCAAAAATAAAAACCATGAAGTTATTCGGGAGTCCGGATACTTACGATCTCGCCAGGGGCTTGGCCCTTGGAGGCCAGTCCTCGTCGTCATCACTGGCGTGGGCAGAGCAGTCCGGGGAAAGAGCTTTTCCCTTCTTGGACCCTTCGGCCTCCCTCGTTGGGGAGGCCTTCCTTTTCCTCCCTCCCCCCGCTGGGGGAGAGGCTTTCTTCTTCTCCTCCTCACCTTTGTGAGAGGAGTCGGCCTCGGAGTCGTCATCCGATAACACTTGAAAACGGGAACTCTTCCGAGTGCCCGTGGCTTTCTTCTTGGCCTTCTTCTCCGGCACCACGTGGGGTGCCGGAGCCAGCAGCCCCGTTAGGCGGGTGTCCGCTGGGTCCTTTGGCAATGGGGCCGGACAAATAGTCTGTTCGGCCTTCGTCAGCCAGTCCTATCAAAGGAAAGGGAGTTTAGATCCCGCATAGAGTCAAACTATGGAAAACAAGCGTCCCGTAAAAGACAAAATCGCTTACCTCGTCAGCCGGCGCTGCGAGCTGAATCCGTGATCTTCGGTAGCGGATGCGGGAGCCTCGGCGCCCTTGAACAGCACCTTCCAGACATCTTCGTACATAGTGTCGAAGAGCCCGCTCAAAGTCTGGTGCTGCGCCGGATCGAACTCCCACATGTTGAAGCCCCGTCATTGGCACGAGAGGATCCAGCGGATGAGCATGACCTGGACTATGTTGACGAGCTTGAGCTTCTTGTCCACTAGCTTTTGGACGCAGGCTTGGAGTCCGGTCAGCTCCTCCAAGTCACCCCATGTCCGGCCGCTCTCTTTCTAGGAGGTGAGCCGTGTGGGGATGCCAGATCTGAATTCGGGGGCCGCTGCCCATTCGGGGTCACGCGGCTCGGTGATGTAGAACCACCCCGATTGCCACCCCTTAATGGTTTCCACGAAAGTGCCCTCAAGCCAAGTAACGTTGGACATCCTGCCCACCATGGCTCCTCCGCACTCCGCTTGGCTGCCCTTCACAACCTTCAGTTTGACACTGAAGGTCTTGAGCCACAAGCCGAAGTGGGGTTGGATGCAGAGGAAGGCCTCACACACGATGATAAATGCCGAGATGTTGAGGATGAAATTCGGGGGCAGATCATGGAAACCCAGGCCGTAGTAGAACATGAGCCCCCGGACAAAGGGATGGAGTGGGAAGCCCAGTCCGCGGAGGAAATGGGTAGGAAATAGTACCCTCTCATGGGGTCTGGGGGTGGGGATGAGCTCTCCCTCATCGAGGAGCCGATGCGCAATGTTGCTGGATAAATATCCGGCGCTGCGCAGCTTCTAGATGTGCCCCACCATGATGGAGGAGGCCATCCACTTGCCTCCCGCTTCGTACATAGTTGGAGACGGTTGAGGTGAGATGTGCGGACTTGGGCGCTGGAGCTCGAGTTCGCGGAGATGGATAATCCAAGGAGGAAGAAGGTGCACGTAAAAGGGTTGGATCTTTATCCCCTTATATGGGTGGACAAAAACATGTGTCCCCACCGGCCTGATAAAACTCGCTTATCTCCCAAGCGCCGCAATCAATGGCGCGGTTGGGTTACCCACATCCGTATTGATGGGAATACCGGGATAAGGGGAACACGATCTCTGCTTAGACAAGACGTGCCAAGGAAACCGCTTCGCTAAACGCGCTAAGGTGGTACAATAGAAACAATTCGAGTAAAGGCTTGGTAGTGGTGTGACGTCACGCCATGAAATACGTCAGCAGATTGAACTTGTGTAAATATTATTCTCTCTACGGTGGTATGTGGAATTTATTTTGCAGAGCCAGACACTATCTTGGTGTTCACAATCTTCTATAAATTATTCGGAGGAGGAACCCGCCTTGCAATGCCGAAGACAATATGCATGCCGGACTCGTCGTCATTGAAGCCTGGTTCAGGGGCTACTGAGGGAGTCCTGGACTAGGGGGTGTCCGGATAGCCCAACTATCATCATCAGCCGGACTCCAAGACTATGAAGATACAAGATTGAAGACTTCGTCCCGTGTCCGGATGGGACTTTCCTTGGCGTGGAAGGCAAGCTTGGCGATACGGATATGTAGATCTCCTACCATCGTAACCGACTCTGTGTAACCCTAGCCCTCTCTGGTATCTATATAAACCGGATGGCTTTAGTCCATAGGACGAAAAAACAATCATGCCATAGGCTAGCTTCTAGGGTTTAGCCTCCTTGATGTTGTCGTAGATCTACTCTTGTAACACACATCATCAATATTAATCAAGCAGGACATAGGGTTTTACCTCCTTCAAGAGGGCCCGAACCTGGGTAAAACATCCTGTCCCTTGTCTCATGTTACCATCCGCCTAGACGCATAGTTCGGGACCCCCTACCTGAGATCCACCGGTTTTGACACCGACATTGGTGCTTTCATTGAGAGTTCCTCTGTGTCGTCACAGATAGGCTCGATGGCTTCTTCGATCATCATCAACAATGCAGTCCAGGGTGAGACCTTCCTCCCCGGACAGATCTTTGTATTCGGCGGCTTTGCACTGCGGGCCAATTCGCTTGGCCATCTGGAGCAGATCAAAAGCTACGCCCCTGGCCGTCAGGTCAGATTTGGAAGTTTGAACTTCACGGCTGACATCCGCGGGGACTTGATCTTCGATGGATTCGAGCCACAACCAAGCGCGCCGCACTGTCACGACGGGCATGATTTAGCTCTGCAGCCAGATAGTACCCTGGAGGCCGCACTCGAGCCCGCTCCGATCTTCAATTCGGAGCCGGCTGCGCAGATCGAGGACGGATAGCTAGACACCGCCTCGGGGGCTGCAACCTCTACGGCGATAGAGCCGAACACTGACCTTGTCCCTCATGAAGCTCATGACTCCGAGGTGCCGGACTCCTTGCCGGACTCCGAACCTCCCGCGCCCCTCCAATCGAATCTGATTGGGCGCCGGTCATGGAGTTCACCGCAGCGGACATCTTTCAACACTCACCTTTCGGTGACATCTTGAGTTCGCTAAAGTGTCTCTCGTTATCAGGAGAGCCCTGGCCGGACTGCGGTCAGGACGGTTGGGATGCGGACGACGAAGAAATTCAAAGCCCACCCACCACCCACTTAGTAGCCACTGTCGATGATCTAACCAACATGCTAGACTACGACTCCGAAGACATCGACGGTATGGACGACGATGCCGGAGACGACCAAGAACCAGCGCCTACCGGGCACTGGAAAGCCACCTCATCATATGGCATATACATGGTGGATATCCCAAACGATGGGAATGACGAAGGAACAGCGGAGGATGACCCCTCCAAGAAACAGCCCAAGCGCCAGCATCAGCGGCGCCGCTCTAAATCCCGCCACAGCAAGAATGAAGATTCCGGCACCGGAGATAATAACACACCAGACAGTGCCGATGACAACCCACTCCAGCAAGATTCAGCGCAGGAGGACGGAGACGCCAGCCCTCATGAGAGAGCGGCAGAAGAAGAGGTAGACGATTATATGCCTCCCTCCGGAGACGAGGCAAGCCTCGACGATGATGAATTCGTCGTGCCTGAGGATCCCGTCGAACAAGAGCGTTTTAAACGCAGGCTTATGGCCACGGCAAACAACCTCAAGAAAAAGCAGCAACAGCTTAGAGCTGATCAAGATTTGCTAGCCGACAGATGGACTGAAGTCCTCGCGGCCGAAGAGCATGAGCTCGAACGCCCCTCCAAAAGCTACCCTAAACACAAGCTGCTCCCCCGATTAGAGGAGGAGGCGTATGAACCTGCATCACCAGCAGACAATACGGCTGACCGACCACCCCGTGGTCGCGACAGAGAGGCCCCTAGGCCCTTCACTAGAACCGTACCCCGGCATCGCTCGAAAAGCACAAGGCCACAGGGGAACGCTCTGGACTTGCGAGATATATTGGAGGATAAGGCAAGACAATCAAGATCGATCTATGGATCGCGTGGGCGCTCCATGATACGTGACGACAACCGTCGCGCCGGACACAGTAAGTCCGGCCGGGCCGAACAAAATAGACAAAGCTCTTTTGAGATCCGTCGTGATATCGCCCAGTACAGAGGCGTCGCACACCCACTATGCTTCACAGATGAAGTAATGGATCATCAAATCCCCGAAGGGTTTAAACCCGTGAATATTGAATCTTACGGTGGCACAACAGACCCCGCGGTTTGGATCGAAGACTATGTCCTCCACATCCACATGGCCCGCGGTGACGATCTTCACGCCATCAAATATCTCCCTCTCAAACTTAAAGGACCAGCTCGGCATTGGCTTAACAGCTTGCCAGCAGAGTTAATCGGGAGTTGGGAAGACCTGGAAGCCGCATTCCTCGATAACTTCCAAGGCACGTATGTGCGACCACCAGACGCTGATGACCTAAGCCACATAATTAAGCAGCCAGACGAATCAGCCAGACAATTCTGGACACGGTTCTTAACCAAGAAAAACCAAATCATCGACTGTCCGGATGCGGAGGCCCTCGCGGCCTTCAAGCATAACATCCGTGACGAGTGGCTTGCCCGGCACCTGGGACAGGAAAAGCCGAAATCCATGGCAGCCCTCACATCACTCATGACCCGCTTCTGTGCGGGTGAGGACAGCTGGCTAGCACGCAGCAACAACCTCAGCAAAAATTCTGGCAGTCCGGATATCAAGGACCGTAATGGCAGGTCGCGTCGCAACAAAAACAAACGCCGCATTAACGGCGATAATAGTGAAGATACGGCAGTCAATGCCGGATTCAGAGGCTCTAAACCCGGTCAGCGGAAAAAGCCATTCAAAAGAACTACTCCGGGTCCATCCAATTTGGACCGAATACTCGACCGCTCGTGCCAGATACACGGCACCCCCGAAAAGCCAGCCAACCACACCAACAGGACTGTTGGGTATTCAAGCAGGCAGGCAAGTTAATTGCCGAAAACAATGACAAGGGGCTGCATAGCGATGACGAGGAAGCGACCCGACCACCGAACAATAGAGGACAGAAGGGTTTCCCCCCACAGGTGCGGACGGTGAACATGATATACGCAACGCACATACCCAAAAGGGAGCGGAAGCGTGCACTCAGGGATGTGTACGTGATGGAGCCAGTTGCCCCGAAGTTCAATCCATGGTCCTCCTGCCCGATCACTTTTGACCGAAGGGACCATCCCAGCAGCATCCGCCACGGCGGATTCGCCGCATTGGTTTTAGACCCAATCGTCGATGGATTTCACCTCACCAGAGTCCTGATGGATGGCGGCAGCAGCCTGAACCTGCTTTACCAGCATACAGTGCGCAAAATGGTCATAGACCCCTCAAGGATTAAACCTACCAAGACGACCTTTAAAGGCGTCATACCAGGTGTAGAAGCCAATTGTACAGGCTCAGTTACACTGAAAGTGGTCTTCGGATCCCCGGATAAAAATATTATTTCAATCAAGCATTGTCACATACATCTTAATAGCTGGGGCTATCCTCCTAGAGATGGCAGCTCACTAGTGCAGAACCGGCATTTAGTGCCGGTTCATAACGGGCTTTAGTGCCGGTTCGCCAACCGGCACTAAAGAGTGGGGACTAAAGTTCCCCTCCCTTTAGTACCGGTTCGTCACGGACCGGCGCTAAAGTGCCACCATGTGGCACAAGCCAGGCCCGTTTGCGTGGAGGGCATTAGTACTGGTTGGTAACACCAACCTATACTAAATGTTTGGTTTTTTTTTAATTTTTCTATAATTTTATGTTTTCAATTTAATTTAGTGATTGTTTTACATTATAATGAGTTGTTAAATCATTAGGTGAAAGTACCGCGGATTAGTTTCGACTGGATGCATATTATTGGATATCTCTATAGCTAGCTAGCTAGAGTATGCCCTATCCATATTATACTTGATCAACTATAATATATACGGATATGGCATATACTTGATCACTTAGGTAGGATTCATCCAGCTGAAACTAATCTGCGGTTTCTTTCATTAAATGATATAATAATTAACTAGCTATCTAATCACCACCAGCACTACTAGCTTAAAGAAGAAACATTCACTTGTACCAGAAGCAAAAATATTATCGATCGAGTTCAACATGATTGTCATGATATTATAAGCGTTCATACATAACACCACAAAAGCAAATCACTTAAGTTCAGAACGAAGAACACGGACATGAAAGGACAAGTACTAATTAAGAGCAGCATGAAGAACTAGCTAAATCACTCCTGCTAGCTACTCTCTCTCTGGTAAAATAGCATAGAACATGCATAGCTCTCCTGATTGATCATACTAGAGCATGCCGATGAACCTGTCTCCTAATCGCGGGATGCGCTTCTCATTGCTGCCCCCTAGTACTTCTCTGCGATCATTAACAATTTTCCTCCAATCTTTCACTATTAAGCATTCATCGTTTCTAGAAATCCTGAATGCATTCATGTGCAATGCAGGATATCTTGGCCGTAAGCTAACAATTGACATCTGACCTTTAGTCTCGATCCCCTGAGGCACAACTGTCATCGGGAGTCCCTGTTGAAGAACATTGTATAGTACTTAATTAATATACTTAGCAATGAAAGTTTAGCAAAAAAATTATGTATGCAAAATATGCACTGAGGACAAATAGTAAATATCTTACCATCATTCCTAAATAGATGTGACCGTAGTTCAATACCATCACTATTGGTCGCACGTTTTGAGTACTAACATTTCTAAGTGCAGGAACAAAATTTGTCTTGACAGTATGAAGATCCTCAAGTCATGAAACATAATGACTTATCTCCTCGCAGTTTAGTTCAGCTCCGGGATAGTAGTAGGTCCTGTCTACCAATCGCCGGACATGTTTGGTTGAATGGAGATAAGTTGTCAATAGAAATTAGTTGTCAGTTATTTTTGAATAAGCAATATCAAAGACAAAAATATAGTTGAGAAGAACTCACATAATGGTAGAACTGGAGGCGTCTGCACATCGACCCATATGTCTCTATTATCTTCAATATCATCTTCCGGACGAATATCAAAGGTGATAACCATACCAGGCTCAAATGGATAAGCCTTGCATAGTGCTTGCCAAGTTTTGCATTCAAAATAGGTGTACGTGTGTGTATTGTATACTTTGACGTTGAAAGTATAACCATCATGCTCAGTTTTCAGGTAAGCTCTCTTTACCTCCATAGTTTCCATATCTTTGAAACCTATCTTATCCAAGACAAAAATTCTTGCATGGCACGGGATGAGCTAGTAGAATAGTGAAAATTAAAAATTAGAAGTCAGGCAAATGAAGCATATATAAGTCATGCTTAATTACGAAAACAGACTTGTCATTGTGACTTACTGTATCGAATTCGAAAGTCTCACCCAGCTTGATGCTGAATCGCCTACCATCAACAAGGAAATTTCTGTCACACTGGCCGCGCTGGTCTTCACAGTATTCGCACATAATGAAATTTTTTCCATCGTCAGACGACATTTCCTATGTTCATATTAGGCGAAACATTAATCACTTACTAATTCAATTAATTCAACTACTTCTATTAATTCAACTAAGCATTTACTAAAATAAACTAGTTATATTAATTCAATTAGTTTAAAGCATTTACTAAAAATAAACTAGTTCTATATATATATTAATTCAACTAGTTCAACTAAACAATTACTAAAAATAAACTAGTTATATTAATTCAACAAGTTCAAACTAAGCATATACTAAAAATAAACTAGTTCTATATATTAATTCAACTAGTTCAACTAAGCATTTACTAAAAATAAACTAGTTCTATATATATATTAATTCAACTAGTTCAACTAAACATTTACTAAAAATAAACTAGTTATATTAATTCAACTAGTTCAAACTAAGCATA
>NC_041383.1:816489479-816490430 GCF_002162155.2 Triticum dicoccoides | reverse complement strand
CGAGACGGGCCGGCGGCGGCCGGGGACGGCGACAAGACCGGGCGCGGTGGGGGCGACGACGACGATGGGCGGCGGGGGCGCGCGGCGACGACGACGGCAGGCGGCGGGGGCGACGAGGGCGACGGCACGGCGGCGCGGCGGCGGCGGTGTCGTTGAGATCGAGACTCGCGCGCGCGAGAAGTGGAACGAATTAGTGGCGACGATAACTAATTTTTCGTAAGTGTAGTATATATAGGATGGGCCTTTAGTACCGGTTGGTGGCTCCAACCGGTACTAAAGGTCAATTTTGGCCAGCCCAAGCGGCGGGAAACGTGGGCCTTTAGTACCGGTTGGTGGCTCCAACCGGTACTAAAGGGCAACACATTAGTACCGGTTGGAGCCTCCAACCGATACTAATGCCCGGGCGCTACGTTTAGTCCCACCTCGCCGAGCGAAGGGCAGCCGCACTGTTTTATAAACCCAGCCGCGGCTGCCCTTTCGAACTCCTCTAGATAGCAGGCTTTTGGGCCTAACTAGGGCGCGCTGCCCTGTGAGCCTGCTGGCCCTACTGGGCATGTATTTGCACACCCAAGGTCTGGCAGGCCCACCGGGCAGCGCCCCAACATATTTTATAAAAAATTTTCTTTCCTGCATTATTTATTTTCTTCTATTTATTTTTGAGTAATTTTTATATAGTTATTTCTTTTCTGCTTTATTTTTTCTTCTATTTATTTCTGAATAGTTTTTTTTGCTGTATTTAGTTTCTTCGTGAATTTTTTTGCTTTATATAATTTTTTTCTTTTCTGCATTATTTATTTTCTTCTATTTATTTTTGAGTAATTTTTTATATAGTTATTCCTTTTCTGCTTTATTTTTTTCTTCTATTTATTTCTGAATAGTATTTATTTTCTTCTATTTATTTTTGAGTAATTTGTTTATATAGTTATTCCTTTTCTGCTTTATTTTTTTCTT
>NC_041383.1:816470621-816487561 GCF_002162155.2 Triticum dicoccoides | reverse complement strand
AGAAAAAATACATTGATCAGTACCGCCTTTCAGCCAAAACGCGCGCTACTGCTACACAGAAGTACATATAAAAAATACATTGATCATCAACGATCTTTTTGTATAGAATCTAAATCGTCAATAGGAATCTACCACCGATTTAAGAACCGGCGAAGACTCCTATTGCAGCCACAGATCCTACACATAGAGTTCAATGAAGACCAAATGCTTGGGATGGTTTGAGAAGTAACATACTTAAGGTGGTCAAATTCTTGTTAGGGGAGCGAGGTGGGACTAAAAATAGCGCCTGCCACAACCTATTTAGTACCGGTTCGTGCCATGAACCGGTACTAAAGGTGCTGGACGGGCACCAGCATCTTTAGTACCGGTTCGTGGCACGAACCGGTACTAAAGATTCCCAAAGAACCGGTACTAAAGGTCACCTCCCGCCAAGTCATTTGAACCGGCACTAATGGGAGCATTAGTGCCGGCTCATATGCCAACCATTACTAATGTTTCACATATTAGGTCCTTTTTCTACTAGTGGCTGTGTGGAAGGCAATGGGATCAACATGGACATGCGCATTGTTGCATGCTAGAAGATGGCATCGGCTTCACAGGATAGTTGTATCTGTTCAGCGGCGTTTCAAGGCTGCAGAAAGAAATAGAAGATGGTCAGGTTCCATTGGACACCTGGAGTTATGTAAGACAATAAGTTTTGGGGAACCAGCACAACCCTTTAGGGTGGCTTATCTCATTATATATAATGGTTGTGTTACAATATGTACCATATACGTACATAGGTACAGAAGCTATACATAGTCTAACACCCTCGCTCAATCTTAGCCACTTTCTAAAGAACTGAGAAGGGTAAGATTGCGCCTACAAGCCTCAAACTGTGGCAGCGGTAAAGGCTTAGTGAAGATGTCTGCAAGTTGATCCTTAGATGAGATAAACTTGATCTGGAGTTGCTTCTGTGATACACGTTCCCGTACAAAGTGATAGTCAACTTCAATGTGTTTCATTCGGGCATGAAATACTGGATTTGCAGAAAGGTATGTAGCACCGATGTTATCACACCAAAGAATAGGAGGCTGTGGTTGAGACAAACCCAACTCCTGAAGCAAAGACTGCACCCAAATAATCTCTGCAGTAGCATTAGCCACAGCCTTGTACTCAGCTTCAGTACTGCTACGTGACACAGTAGCCTGTTTCCGAGCACTCCAGGCGATCAAATTAGAGCCAAAGAATACTGCATAACCCCCCGTGGATCGCCTGTCATCTGGGCTACCAGCCCAATCTGCATCAGAGAAGGCCGAAAGGACCCGAGAGGAAGTCGGCCGAATATGCATACCAAATGTCAGGGTGAACTGAACATAACGAAGAATGCGTTTAACAGCAGCCCAATGAGTATCTCTGGGAGCCTGAAGATACTGACAAACCCTGTTAACAGCATAAGAGATATCTGGTCTCGTGATCGTCAAGTACTGAAGTCCACCAACAATGCTCCTGTACTCTGTGGCATCGGCAGGAGACAAAAGCTCACCATCAACAGCTGTTATCTTGTCGATAGACGACATGGGTGTGGTGGTCGGTTTGCACTTCAGCATGCCAGCTCTCTGTAACAACTCCAAGGAGTACTTCTTCTGCGTAAGGACAAGACCAGTAGCACGAGAAGTGACCTCAACTCCAAGAAAGTAGTAAAGCTTCCCAAGATCTTTGACCGTAAAATCAGCACCAAGAGAGCAGACAAGAGCATCAGCAGCATACTGAGAAGAGCTGACAAGGATAATATCATCGACATATACCAAAAGATACATAGTGACTTCTGGCTTCTGTAGAAGAAATAACGAAGTGTCAGCAGTAGACGGCACAAACCCATGAGCACGAAGGGCAGAGGCAAGGCGGGCATGCCAGGCACGAGGAGCTTGCTTCAAACCATATAGTGCTTTGGAAAGACGACAGATATAGTCAGGACGATCAGGATCAGAGAAACCAGGCGGCTGTTTCATATAAACCTCTTCCTCCAAAAATCCATGTAGAAAAGCATTCTGCACATCAAGTTGACGAAGTGACCAACCACGAGAAACAGTAATGGAGAGAAGAAGCCGAATAGTGGTAGGCTTGACGACAGGACTGAAGGTGTCCTCATAGTCAAGACCATGACGCTGCCGAAAACCGCGAGCAACAAGTCGCGCTTTGTAACGCTCAATAGATCCATCCGAATGCTTCTTCACTTTGAATACCCATTTTGAGTCAATAACATTTACCCGTGGTGGTGGAGGAACGAGAGTCCATGTCTTGTTACGAAGAAGAGCATGAAACTCCTGCTCCATAGCCTCTCGCCAATGTGGAATGCGCAGGGCAGCCTGATATGAGCGAGGCTCAGAAGATGGATCCGCAACAGCAGCAGCCAAACAAGCAGCCAACCAAGCAACCGTACCATCCTTACGTTCCTTAGGTTTGAAAATGCCACTGCGACTGCGTGTATGTGGTCGGGACACAGGAACCACCGAGGTCGACGGAGCAGCCTGCAACGGGCTGGAGGACGGCGATGTTGACGAGTCAGCCGGTGACGAGGAGCCAGTCACGGTAGCCTCAGACTCGGTTGGCGAAGAAGGCCGACCCACCGGCGAAACCGGCAGAGCACACGAAGCAGCTGGCGACTCCGGCATCATAGACCGGGCCGATGGCGAGCTCGGCATAGTGGGCCGTCACGCGGCCGGTGTCGCGGGCCGATCCGCTGATGAAGGCGACGTGAGGACCCGAGCCGCGGGCGAAGACGGCGTGACGGGCCGAGCCGCAGGCGAAGACGGCGTGACGGGCCGAGCCGCGGGCGACTCGGCGGCCGCTGGCGAAACAGACCGAGCAGTGGAGATGCTCGGCGCGACGGGCTCGTCGGGTGACCATGCATGGGCACGCGAATCGATGCCATGCAACATAGGGCGATCGACGTGCCCACCAGAAGACGACGATGATGATGGTGAATCCTCCAACAGCTCCAAACGAGCTCCAGGTCCGGTTCCTGCACCATGGTTAGGTAACAGCAAAGGAGAGTATGCAACATCATCAAATTGGTCAGAAGCAACAGAGGATGAATGCAGGGATGGTGGTTCGACAGTGGACACAGGAAGGTTGGCAAAGGGAAAAACATGCTCATCAAACACGACGTCCCGAGATATATAGACACGATTAGTGGGAACATGAAGACATTTGTAACCTTTTTGAAGAGAGCTATAGCCAAGAAAAACACACTTCTTAGAACGAAACTCAAGCTTGCGCTTGTTATATGGACGAAGATGCGGCCAGCAAGCACACCCAAATACCTTGAGAAAGGTATAATCAGGTTGTTCATTAAGGAGAACCTCAATGGGAGTCTTCATGTTTAAAACACGAGTAGGAGTACGGTTGATGAGAAAGCATGCAGTGGTGAAAGCATCACTCCAAAACCGAAATGGAACAGATGCATGGGCCAAAAGAGTAAGACCAGCTTCAACAATATGACGATGCTTACGTTCGACTGAACCATTCTGCTGATGTGTATGTGGACATGCTAAACAATGAGCTATCCCAAGCGACTGAAAGAAAGAGTTGAGGTTGCGATACTCGCCCCCCCAGTCTGACTGGACATGAACAATTTTGTGCTTGAGAAGACGTTCAACATGTTTTTGAAACTGAACAAAAATATCAAACACATCAGATTTGCGTTTAATAAGGTAAAGCCAGGTAAAGCGACTATAAGCATCAACGAAACTGATATAGTAATTATGACCACTGACAGAAGTCTGAGCAGGACCCCATACATCTGAAAACACAAGTTCTAAAGGATGTTTCACCTCACGACTGGACTCCGAAAAAGGAAGTTGATGACTCTTCCCCTGCTGACAACCATCACACACTGCTACATCTTTATGACTAGACAAACTAGGAAGCTCATGACGACGCAAAATATGACGGACAATAGGTGTGGCCGGGTGACCAAGACGAGCATGCCACTGTGACGGAGAGACCCGAACTCCACTAAAAACACGAGCGACACCAGGATGCTCCAGACGGTAGAGGCCCTGGCACAACCGCCCACTAAGAAGAATGTCCCTCGTGCCCCGATCCTTAATAAAAAGATCAAAAGGGTGAAATTCACAAAGCACATTATTATCACGTGTGAGTTTAGGAACTGAAAGAAGATTACGGGTCACAGATGGAACTCGAAGAACATTGCGAAGCTGAAGACTCCTATTGGCATGTCTAGTGAGAAGAGATGCTTGACCAATATGAGAGATGTGCATACCTGCTCCATTGGCGGTGTGGATCTTGTCGGAGCCATGATAGGGTTCACGAGTGTGAAGCTTCCCCATCTCGCTGGTTAGATGCTCTGTCGCCCTAGAGTCCATGTACCAGTGTGGATCGATGGAGTAGGACTGAGTGTGTCCCTGTTGCTTCTGCGGCGCGGGACGATCAGCCATGGCGACCTGACGGGCATTGTTGCGTGTATCTTTGCCGTCATTGCCAAGACCAAGGAAGCTTCGCTGGAAGCGCTTATGACATTTGGAGGCCCAGTGCCCATCGCGGCCACAAAGCTGACACACACGTGGACCGCCAGCCCCCGGTAAGGTCGCAGTAGGTGGGGGGGCCGAGGCGGGCGACGGTGGCAGCCCCAAGGGAGACCGGTGTGATGAAGAAGAGCGGCCACCCTTGGTGGCGGCGTTGGCCGAGAGGGAGCCAGTGCCCCTGGTGCGGCGAGTCTCGACCCGTTGCTCAGTGAGAAGGATCCGAGAGAAAACCTCGTGTGCCAGCATGGGTGTCGAGTTGCCCCGCTCGTTGATGATCTCGACTAAGGCATCATACTCCTCATCAAGACCATTGACAATAAACGAGTTGAACTCGGAGTCGGTGAGGGGCTGTCCAATGGAGGCCAATGTGTCGGCGAGGCCCTTGACCTTGTTGTAGAACTCAGTGGCAGTGGAGTCAAGCTTCTGACACTCTCCAAGCTGACGACGGAGTGCAGAGACACGAGCCTGGGACTGCGCTGCAAAGGTGCGCTCAAGGATGGTCCAGGCCTCATGAGACGTCTTCGCGAAGACAACAAGGCCGGCAACTGCCGGCGAGAGCGACCCCTGGATGGAGGAGAGGTTCGCCTGGTCCTGCCCCGTCCAGACGCGATGGGCCGGATTGTAGACCGGACCGTGCACGCTGTCTACCAGCGCGGGTGGGCAGGGAAGCGATCCGCCGACGTAGCCTAGCAGGTAGTGACTCCCCAAGAGCGGGAGAACCTGCGCACGCCAGAAGATGTAGTTGTCGGCGGAGAGCTTGATGGTGATGAGATGACCGAAGTGAAACGGCGGCGGCGAAGACAATCCCATCGAGGAGGCTGCCTGGGGTGCAAACACCATGGAGACAGCCGGAGGCACCGAAGCAAATGCGGGAGGAGGCGGGACCGCAGCCAGGGCGGGCGCCGCAAAGCTCGCGGCCGGTGCGGACGCCGCAAGGCCCGCGGCCGGGGCGGACGCCGCCAACCCCGCCAGCGGGGCAGTGTGATCCGCTTGCGGCAGGAGCGGCGGGACGACGCCTGCGGAGTCCGCAGCGGACGGCGGCGCCGCGGTGTGGACCACGAGGTCACGCCCAAGCGAGGGCGCCGTCGGCGTGGAGAAGACGGAGCCGATGCTCCTTGTCCCGATCGGAGCCGGAACAGAGACGGCATCGAGCGGGAGGTTGAGCAGAGCCGCAAGAGAGGCCGGGAGGAAGCCCGCAGTAGTGGAACCGGTGGTGGCGGCGCTCGACATGGCGGCGGCGCGATCGGTGGCGCGGCGGCGGCGGTGAAGGCGGCGGCGGCTGCAGCGGCGGTGCGGGTATTAGGGTTTAGAAGCGGAAGCGATCGTAACCTAGCGTGATACCATGTAAGACAATAAGTTTTGGGGAACCAGCACAACCCTCTAGGGGTGGCTTATCTCATTATATATAATGGTTGTGTTACAATATGTACCATATACGTACATAGGTACAGAAGCTATACATAGTCTAACAAGTTACATTACTCATCTCTCGGGGGTGGACGCTGCATGAAGAGCTTGAGACGCAAAGATTTATGGAAGGTGTACCACTCCCTACCTATCATTTCAAATGGTACTAAGAAGTTGGTGTTGGAAGTGGTAGAAAGAATGGTGGAGAAATGTGAAGGAAAAGAGGATATCATGAGGAGTTACAATGGTCAGTGTACCCTGAATGCATGGAGCGGATTCTTCAAGGATCCCACCTCACACGCGGGCATTGATTTTGATGAAAAAATCATTTCCTGGTACTTTGCCACTGAAATATTCTTCTCATGGTCATCTCGTGAGGAAGAGCATGGTTATGTTGTGGAGGCAATCAAGGAATTGTCTAACTACATGACATTTCTCCTTGTTGAACGTCCCTACATGCTGCCTAGCCCCGTTCGCCACAGATTGTATGCCAATACTGAAGCAGCATATGTGGGGCTTGATTTTTCTGACAGGGAACGGATTAGTAGAAAGTGGGGGCTGGACAGAACAAAAAAAATAATGGATCTGGACAAAAGAACGGACATGGGCGTGCTACTCAAAACAAAGTGGAAGTTGGTCATAATAAGTGATGATCTGGACATAATAAGGGAGGATCTAGACGGAAGAAGGAAGGAACTAAACAGAACAAGACCGGCTTTGCAACGTGAAGCGGAACAGAACGTCACAAGGGAGGAGTTGGACAGAAGTTGGGAGGAGCTGGACAGAAGGAGGGAGGAGCTGGACAATATAAGGTTTGAGGTGGGCGTTTTAGTGGTGGGCACTACAAGGGAGAAGCTGGAGGTGCTAGAACAGGAGAAGGGAAGAGCTAGAGAGAAGAAGGGAGGGGCTAGACAGAACTATGGTGGGGCTGTACAGAATGGTTAAGGCGTACGGTAGAGAGAGGGAGCTGGATAAGCCGAACATAACAATGGAAAAGCTAGAGGAGCTGGACAAAAAAAGTGAGGATCTGGAGAGAATAGGGCTGGATTTGCTATATGAAGCGGAGCTGCATGGTACAAAGGAGAGGTTGGAGAGAAGTTGGGAGGCGCTGAATATAAGGAGGGGGGAGCTGGATATAAGGAGGGAGGAGCTTAATAGAAGGAGGGAGGAGCTGGTCAATTCAAGGTTTGAGGTGGCCAGGACAAGAGAGAAGATGGAGGTGCTGAACAGAAGAAGGGAGGAGCTAGATAGAACAAGGAAGGGGCTGGAGAGAATGGTTTGGGATTATGGTGGAGGGAGGGAGCGAGGGGAGCTGAACAGAACAATGGAAAAGCTAGAGGAGCTGGACAGGAGAATGGAGGAGCTGGACAGAAGAAGGCCGACTTTGCAACGTGAAGCAGAACTGAACGGTATAAAGCAGCTGGACATAAGTTGGGAGGAGCTAGACATAGATTGGGAGGAGCTGAACAAAAGAAGTGAGGAGCTGGACGATTTAAGGTTTGAGGTGGGCACGACAAGGGAGAAGCTGGAGGTGCTGGATAGAAGAAGGGAGGTGCTGGACAAAAGAAGGGAGGTGCTAGACAGAAGAAGGGAGGGGCTGAACAGAATAGTTAGGGCTTACAGAGGAGGGTGGGAGCTGGACATGACAATGAAAAATCTAGAGGAGCTAGACAAAAGAAGGGAGGAGCTGGATAGAAGAATAGAGGATTTGGACATAAGAAGGGAGGGGCTGAGCAGAATAGATATGGCTTACGATGAAGGGAGGGTGCTGGAGGAGCTGAAAAAAACAATGAAAAAGCTAAAGGAGCTAGATAGAAGAAGGGAGGAGCTGGATAGAAGAAGGGATGAGCTGGACAAAAGAAGGTTTCGGGTTGACGGTAAAGGGGAGGAGAACCTAGACCTGGCCAGAATAATTAAAAAGTTAGACAGAAGAATCGAGGAGGTGCGTTTCGGACCTCCACCCTCCTTAGTCCGTGGAGCGGGGCTTGCTGTTCGGCTATTAGAGGCGGAGGCGCAGTGCGAGGTGGAGGCTGAGGCGCGGGACGACGCGGGGGTGGAGGCGCGGGGTAAGGCGGAGGTGCGGCGGGTGCTACTTGGGGTGTGGGTGGAGATGCTATGCTATGCAGCCCACCACTGCAGTAGGGATTCCCACGCTAGGCAGCTCAACAGTGGTGGTGAATTCATTACCATTGTTTGGCTTCTGTCCACTGCCATGTTCAATCGTCGGTACAGTGAAGAGCATTGGTTTAAGAAGGGCGTGCGGAAGTTCTTCAGGCCACCATTCCATCTTGAGCAGTATGAGGACGAGGGTTGTATGCTACCTCTTTGCTGCGGTATTTATATTGTGTAGTAATTTAATATGCAAAAGAGGAGCAAATTTATGACTTGATGAGTCGTTGATGACTGAAATATGTGGTTGATCTGTAGCAATTTGTGATATTTTTCATTCTCGGAGACCATTCACTTACCTATACTCGGCTCGTATGACGACCCACATGTTTGTTATACTTTTGTCTAATCTGGCCGGCGATGGTGAGTGTATTTAGGTACAATTTTTCATATACAAGCATATATATAAGGGACTTTTACATTTGTGCACTTAATTTGTGCGGGGACTACTTAATTTTTCATATGCAAGCATATATATAAGGGACTTTTACATAGTAGTAGATCGCTACTACTATGTGTAGCCTATCGGCTTAACAGTGGGAATTTTAGTAGTAGCGCTCTTATCTTCAGGTGCGCTACTGCTACAATTGTATCTGTAGCGCTGTTTACGCCAACGCGCTACTGCTACTTTGCACTAGCGTGTTTTTTTAGCACGCGCTACTGCTAAAGTTCTGTATATAAGGTTTTCCCTAGTAGTGATAAGTGATCTAGTGTCCCCACCTCTGTTAAAAGTTTTTCGTTTCTCATTTTCAGATCATTCCAACCAAGGTTGCCAGAATAGTCATTTCGAATCGGATCAAAGCTTCGTTGGTAGGATCGCAAATCATAGAATATTAACTATCATCATTGTAGAAATGTAGATTCTATGAGCTATATATATAAGGGGCTTTTACATTTGTGCACTTAATTTGTGCGGGGACCATGAATGATAAATCATTTATTCATAGCAAGTATATATGGTTATGTGCAACAAATTGATTGATGCAAAATATCCATGGGGATATCCTCTTTTAGAAAGAAAAAAACCCGTCCCTTTCATTTTGCTATCAAGTTAGTTGAATTGGTATGTATGCCTGAGATTCTTTTTGTTTTTGTTTCAGATAAGCTATTTCGTATGTTTCCATTCTAGTTACCGTGAATTTATCAGTTTTCGGATGTGTTTCAACTTTGAACACAAGGTTTTTCCAATGGACACCAGTGTTTTTCCTACAAAAGGGACAGGACTGCAACTCATCAAGCAATGCATTGGATCAAATAATGGCATGGATTTTCTGTACGTACACATGTGTATGCGCGTTTGGTGCATGACACAAGTGCACACGCAGCACATATACCCAAGGGGTCTTCTTCCTCGCAAAAGTGTTCCAAACAAAACCGGCATCTACCGGTGAAGCATCCATCTTAAAACGCTCCGAGATATGTGCGTATTTTTCGCTCCCATATGCCAATTCGGCTTGTTTTGTTGGCAGCCTCACAACACTACTTTCCCCCCACGCAAATAGAGAATAGTATGCCTGCATGTGATCTATCCCCACGCAAAGTCCATACACTTTTAATTTCCTATTAATATTCTAGAACATTCATATATTTGGAACTGAAATTCTATTTTTTTAAATGTTTTATCTATTTGAATTCCTGACGACGAGACCTTCAGAACAAGATGAATCTCGGACATTTCAAATTAGTCTAAATTTCAGTATTTCAATCATTTTTTAATTACTTGAAATGAGAGGAATCATTTTTTTCCTAAATGAGTGAAATTATTATTTTTGAATGAAGTGAAATCAGTTTTTTATATATGAGTGAACTTGGTTTTTTAAATGAGTGGATTATTATTTTTGACTGAAATGAAATCAGTTTTTTTAGATGCGTGAACTCAAAAAAAGAAATTTGAGGGTTAAAGCATAGCTTTATTACAGTAACTGGGTAGGCAGATCGCCTAAAACAGCTCCGGCCACTGGCGCCGGTACATCCACGTCCCACACCCTGGGTTCATTCACATCACACTCATAGCCCAACTTGGCAAGCTCGTGCGCACCACGGTTAGCATCTCTACTACAGGCACTTATTCCCTTCGTTTCAAAATAGATAACTCAACTCTGTACTAGCGTTAGTATAAAGTTGAGTCATCTATTTTGAAACGGAGGGAGTACATTGCATTCAGAGAACCATAAATGCATTTGTATCTTCAGGTCCTCCAGAACTGTTGCATAGGCAGAGGAGTCTGGCTCCCTCCGACCCAGTGCAGCTTGCAGCAGTTGCGAATCCGTCTCAATACAGATACGGAGTGCCCCAATTTGGGTGGCCAGATCCACAGCGCTCACCGCTGCCTGAAGTTCAGCCGACGTGGTCAGACTTTCCTGCCAAACAAACAACCACGTCACCCGAATGGTCTCGGACGACGACACCCCAAGCAGGATATGAGCTCCCAGGCACATGGGCTCCATCGATGTTGAATTTAAGCACGTCCATGTCAGGTGGTCGCCATTTGAGTCTCTCCTTCTGGCCTCCAAATTTGTTCTTACCAACAATTTCCCAGTACTCCATTGTGGCCACCCTCGTCTTATGTGCAGTAAAATCAGTTTTTTTTTTAATGAATGACTCGGTTTTTTAAAATGTGGGGAATCGGTTTTTTGAAATGATCGAAATTAATTTTTAATATAAGTAATCTACCATCCCCACCTCTATTAAAGGTTTTTCCTTTCCCACTTTTAGGTCACTGCCGACCAAGGTTGGCAGAATCGTTATTTCAAATCAAATCGGAGCTTCGATGGTAGGATCGTAATCATAGAATCTTAATTATCAAGATGGTAGAAACGTAGATTCTATGAACTAAAATCATAGAACCTGAAGATATGTACTCCCTCCGTTCCTAAATATAAGTCTTTGTACAGGTTTCACTAAGTGGATCACATACGAAGCAAAATGAATGAATCCACACTTAAAATGCATCTATATACATCCGTATGTGGTTCATAGTGATATCTTTAACAAGACTTATATTTAGAAAAGAGGGAGTAATAAACTTAAAAGTGAGGAAAGCTCTCCATAAAACCTGGCTGCAACAACCATTGCCGCTCAAAGGAGAATCACGGCATCGGGCGTCCACGCAGGCAATCACTGTGATATGTAATAAACTTTAAAAAATCATAGTGATGTGACTTCGGCTTAATTTCTTTGGCAAAACAAAACTGAAGATTGCCTTGGCAGTATCTGGCAGTATGCATTCAACTTCACAAACTTCGACCAAGTTTATAGGTAAAATTATGTATATCTACACCCTAAAATATGTACCATACAAAAGTATATGCTATGATGAATTTGATGACAATGATTCTTCTACATTTTGATAGACAGTTTTATAAAATTTAATATCATGGTAAATGTTTTTATATGAAGCAGAATATCTCGTTACCTGTGAAAGATTTTTTTTGTTAAGTTCCAAAATATGCAGGATGAGTTCTAAGGGCGTCTCAAATGCCAACCCTCAAACCTCCCACAACCGTTTGGACCACGCTGTCCGGACCGAGGAAGTCATTCAACGCCGACCTGTATCGGTCCGCAGAGCGTCCGAACACAATTTCTCCCGCAATCCGGACCGATCCTAAGCCCGCTTCTGATCGCCCTGGCCCACCAAAACCCCATTACCCACCCTCCCGCACTTTACTTCCGATGCACGTGCCGCGTACCACGCCGCATTCATGACAGCTTAGAGCACGCAGAGGCCGGCATTGCTGCTGCAATGTGACCGAAGGGATGGAGAGTGGCCCTGACCGATGGCGCGACCTCTTGGCAGCCTCCGCTTCAATGCGTACACAGGTTCTCGAGGAACCAACTTCGACAGCTGCGTCACATTGAAGTGGCTGATTGGCCCCTTTGCATGGCCTGGACGCGGCTATCTAAGCCGCGCTCCAATGTCGTCCACATCACATCCTTCTCCTCCTTCTGGCCCATCTGCCCCCACATCCCCGGTGATGGGCAAGTCCTGGGCGTCGGTGCCGGCAGGCGATTTCGTGGCGGGATCTGGCGGCTCGTGGAGACGCCGCCCTCGAACTCCTGGGTCGTCGTCCTCATCGGGTGGCAGCGACTCGACTCGACGAGGAGGACCAGCAGCTGTTGCCGCCGTAGTCTGCGCTGTCGGTGCCGGGCCAGGTCTACCCCAACACGGATGCGGAGTTCGAGGAGGAGATGGAGTTGATGCTCTGTCGCTCCGACATCCACACCAACGGCCAGGCTCCGCCACCGGCAGTGCTCCTCCTCGTGAAGCCAGAGCCGGCAACCCCTCCATGCTCTCCGTCGCCGCGCAGCCGCGGCGTCTAAATCGTACACCGCGACAAGGAAGAGCGACTCTCGCTGCCGGTACGACGCGTCAAGGAGGAGCGGCTCTTGCCGCCGCCACGACTCGTCGTGAAGGAGGAGCGTCTCTCACCGCTGCCCCGGCGCATCGTGAAGGAGGAGCACCGCTCGCCGCCGCCTTGGCACCTCATCAACGAGGAGCGCCGCTCGCTGCCACCCCCGCCCAAGGCACGCGGGCGCATTCTAAACTATCTCTTGAGTGGAGGCTCCTCATCGTTATCCCGGAGCGCCATGATGCTGCATGAGTACGCTGACCGGGAGGATAGCCGACGGGACAGCTGCAACGCCGCGCGCCGATGCAAGTTCACGGAGAATTCTTACATAGAGCAACCCGGATTAGAGCACCTCTTTCTTCTCCTGGACCCTCTAGTGGAGTAGTGCACCCGCCTCAGTAGGAGGATACACGACGGCTAGAGGAGGAGGACACAGAGGAAGGGGAGGATGCGAGTGAGGAGGAGAAGGATGCGGAGGCTGAGGAGGAGGCGGTGGAGATTACGGTGCCGAGAGGAGGCTAGTTGTTCGTCAGGTTTCTATTGCGCCTTAGAGGAACCCCAATGGGCGACCCATTTCATCCTCCTGCATCCGTTTGGGTCGGTGCAGACAAATGAGGAGGCCCAACGCGCTGACCCAAACCCAAATCAAGTCCGCTTCACGTCCGCCCCGACGCATTTGCGGCACAAATTTGAGACCGAAATGCATCGGCGCAGACGCGAAACGGATGCCACGGCCCCTTCTCGGTATCCGCCACGTCCCCACCTAGCGGTCGTCCAACTGCCCGCGGTCAGCCTGGTCAGCTTAATTTATGACCTCGGTCCCACTTGTCAGCGATGGCGGTCGTCCTTTTTAAGCCGACCGCGCGACGGGGTCGTCCTCATGCGCTTCCAGCTAGCCCCCGTCCCCATCTCACCACACTATGCTCCCTCGTCGGCGGCAAACCCTAGACACCCCAGCGAAGCCAGATGGGGTTCTTCTCCGGCGCCGGCAGCAGCAAGTCTAAGGGCAAGGCCCCGCTATTCCTTTTCCCTGTGAGTTCCTCCCGCCTCCGCCGGCTCCAGCTCGCCGGCCGAGGCAGCGCGTCAATGTACCAATCATAGTTTTAAATAGCGCGCTAAGCATCTTAGCGGCGGACCTCTTCCAAATGCTATAGCGTGCTATAGCGGAGCTATAGCGCGCTATTTGAAATGTTTGTTCATTTGTTTGGATCAAAGTCTCTTAGCGCAAGCCCTTTTGTAAACGCTATAGCGTGCTATAGCGGAGCTATAGCGGTCCGCTATAGCGGGCTATTTAAAACAGTGGTACCAATGCACCAGGCGGAGTGGCACTGGCAGCACTGCGTGCCTCTCCCGTACCCCGAAGCCATCCTGCCGCACGACTAGCACCTAGATCCGAAGAGGATCCCAGTGCCACGCATTGTACGTCGTCGACTCGCCCAACTGGGCTCATTGGTTCGCCTTCGAGCACGAGGAGGCGAGGCTACGCGGTGTCCACGAAGTCGACTGCAGCGTGCCGCCGCCTCAACTCGTCTTTCGCGAGGAGGACCAGGCGGCCATTGCTGCTGTCTTCCAGGAGAGCGAGGAGGACGAGCGGCACAGGGTGGCGGAGCAGGAGGAAGAGAAGGCGGCGTACCAGGCGGTCATGGCGGAGGCCATGGCCCTCTCCGCGACGGGCGACTGCGTCCTGCCGCCGGTGGCCCCGCCTTCCCCAGTCAAGGCAGAGCCGGAGCCCCTCGAGCGCTACTCATGGACCCGGCGAGTGCGCGAGTGGATCAGCTTCCGCCAGTCTGGATGGGGGCGACGCCGGCGCAGGAGGCGGTGTACCTCGAGCAGTGGCGCCAGCGAGGGCTGGCCGAGGAGCGCCGCCACGGCGAATACCTCGAGATGCTCGAACGCGACGCCGAGGCCGAGCAATGCGAGATAGAGGAGGAGGCGGCACAACCCGCGGTAGTACAACCTGCGGCCGACATCGCTGCCGCCTGGAACACCGCGTTCCCCTGGGCCGGCCCCCGCCGATGCTCATCGACCTCACGGATACCGAGGACGACGCCTAGCTAGGGCAGCACGCCGCCTCCTAGTTTATCTTCTTTTTATGTTAATTAATGATAATGTGGACGTGTGGACTCTCGCCGGCCTTCGTGACCGGCTTTAATATTTAATTAATGTTGTTTTTATTTTTCAAATGCTTGTATTCTTTTTTTTTGCGCCGTCAAAATGGATCGGCCCAGCGTTGAGCGCACACGCCGACCCAAATGTGGAAGCGGATGTTGATGTCCACTGGGCTGACCCAAACGAAAAAAAAACGGATAAGATTGCCGTCCATTTGGGTCGGCACGTTGGATTTGCTCTTAGTGAATTACTCGAGACCTAACATTAGGTCACTGTTGTGGCAAGGCAACGCCTGATGTAAGTCTTGTTCCCAGTAGGACACGGCAATGTCGTAGATAAGGAGAGACGACTGACTTCTGTCATAGACACGGCAATTACGCGTACCCGTACGCGTACGCCCCTTGACGTGACATGATGCCCAACTTGCACTGCGAGGATACTCACTCCCTATGAACGAACTGTACGGGGATTCAAGCAAAGCAGTAGTCACCAGAGTGCATATCCAGTGATACTGCAACTGGCATGATATGGTGGTCCTGAAAGATGTGGTCCATTGGATATGTGCTGAAGGGACAAGATTGAACATCCAAACAGTCCATTGTTAAATATACAGAACAGACCTGGGAACCTTATCTAATTGCAAGTTTGCATTACGCCATGTCAGCCTCACCTCTCTCACCCGCAAAAAAAAAAAAAGCCTCACCTCTCTTTTATTTTCAGAGGAGGCCATTTCAGTCTCACCGACACAGATGAATTAAAAAGTTAGATCACACTGGAAAGACGCCATCCGATGACAAAAAGAATACACCCGTATGCATATTTCAAGTGAAGTGAGCAACACAAATAGAAGGGAGATTACGTGTGCTTGTAATTACAGTGTAGTTCATGGTATCATGATAGGGACCGTATCACTTTTACTAACATGGCTATGTGTCTTACGGGCCCACGTCATCATTGGGTGGTATTAGGATCTTTTACTCCTCGTCTATACTCTGGGACTCTGATCCCTCTTCCATTCGGGTTAAACGAATTTACTAACTATAACATTAGGATCCCGTGACCACATTAACTCCAAAGTTGGATAAGCCATAGTTATTCCTCAGAATAGTATTTTTGAATAGTAGACACACCTCGTGTTGACTGCAGGAAACAGGTAATTTGCCATCTGTGGATTACAGACGGCAAAGACCTAAATCTAGACGGCAAAGATATTGCCGTCAGGAAGCAGACGGCAAAGTCAGACGGCAAAGATAAGTCGGCAAAGAATACTTTGCCGTCAGCTTTTCATCGGCCAGACGGCAAAGACTTTCCCGTCAGCTGAATCTTCTTCGCCAGCAGCCTTATAAATCACAGAAGGCAAAGAAATTTAGTTTTGCCGTCAGCCAAACTACAGGTTTGCCATCAGCTATTCGCGTCTTTGCCGTCAGCCTCGTATATCACAGACGGCAAAGAAAAGGATCATTTAAAAAAAAACACCAGCGTTGCTCCCGAGCGATGCGGTCAACTCATGCGAGTGCACTGCTTATCTTTCTTCTTTTTTAACAGGGAAAGGCCCATCCGTGTGTAGTGCCTTCCACTCAACGTTAGTGAAATACAAAATGCAAACATGACCCCAAAAAAACCTAAAGTTACAGAGTAGTCCTAGAAATTAATACAAAGGACCTAACAAGTATGACCGAAAAGCAATCGGGTCCTTCTTTTCTACTGCGATTCTCTGCCCGCCCCGCCGTGCAGTCCGACGCTCGCCTCGCCGCTCTGCCGTTCTTCTCCCCGCGCCGCCGCCCGACCCTGCTCAGCCGCGCAACTCCGGCCCAGCCGTGCTCGGGAGCTGACTCGCTCCGGCGCCCCGGGGAGGCACGCGAGAGAGGTCGGGGATGGCCCTGCTCAGCCGCACAACTCCGGTGCAGCCGCGGTCGGGAGCTGTCTCGCTTCGGTGCCGCGGGGAGGCACGCGAGGGAGGTCGTGGATGGCGAGGCGGAGCTCGCGAGGCGGAGCGCAGGACCGACGGGTGAGGAGGAGCTCGGGGTGTGGACGGGCTCCGCTACGCGGCCGGAGGAGCTGGGGTGGCATGGCCGGCCGGTGAGGACGAGCTCGCGAGGGGTGAACCTTCACGCGGCGCTGGACGGGGCATGGGGCTGCTCGGGGATGAGCGGCCGATGGTCGGGGGCGCCGGACGGGCGGGCGGCGCTGGACGGGGGCGCCGGACTGGCGGGCGGCGCTGGACGGGGGCGCCGGACGGGCGGGCGCTAGACAGGGCATGGGGCTGCTCGGGAATGAGCGGCCGCTGGTCCGGGGCGCCGGACGGGCGGGCGGCGCTGGACGGGGGCGCCGGACGGGCGGGCGGCGTTGGCCGACGGCGTGTGGCTGCTCATGCGAG
>NC_041383.1:816453357-816470328 GCF_002162155.2 Triticum dicoccoides | reverse complement strand
TGCTCATGCGAGAGGAGGGAGGAGGGCGATGGCCTCGAGGCAGCACGGGGGAGAAGGAGGGAATCGTGGGTGGGGCAGGTACGGGCGTGGGGTCGTGGGTTGGGGCGTGTGCGTCGTGGGGTGGGTTGGGGCGCGTGCGTCGTGGGGTGGGTTGGGGCGTTCGTATGCCGGTCGTGAGTGGGTGGGATGTGCGTCTCAGATGCTGCCAAGTCATCAATCCGTGTAATGAATCCGCATGATGTGCTTCTTATTTGCCGTCTGTGAAAACAAATACAGACGGCAAAGAGCTTAATTTGCTGTCTGCCAAAAAAATACACACGGCAAAGATTTTTTGCTGTCTACCAAAACATGCACAGACGGTATAGATTCTTTGCCGTCTATTATTTTTGTTGGAGACGGCAAAGTAAGCTCTTTGCCATCTGTATTTTTATTCGCAGACGGCAAAGTTTATTTTGCCGTCAGTTTTTCTTTGCCGTCTGCTGATGACGGTAAATCCTTTCTTTGTCGTTTGCCCGACGAAAAGCTGACGGCAAAGACGTCTCCTGACGGCAAATTAGCTGTTTCCCGTAGTGATCTTCCATTATGCATGTTTCATCATCAATGATCCTTTGTCTTTACAAATGCTCGATGCTGAATTACCCCTGTTACATGTTAGCAGGATGGTTAGACCCGCTGGTCGTGGCCGTGGTGCCAACGATCCACCAACGCCCGAATTCTTTGCCAGAATGATGCAACAATTTGAGCTGAACCGCTAGTTCATAGAAGGAATGATGGATCAGTTTCCTCATCCGAACATGAATGAACAGCCAACCCAGCAACTCTGCAGGACTTCATGCGCCTCAACCCAACTATTTACTGCAACTCAACTCAGGCCCTTGATGTTGATGACTGGTTCCGCGAGATCACGTATGAAATGGAGTCTGCTAGTGTGGCCCTTGCTAGCTATGTCACCTTTGCATCATTCTTTCTGAAGGGTCCCGCTGCTCAATGGTGGGACAACCACAGACGTACCCTACCTGTTGGAACGATCATCACTTGGCCGAATTTCCAAGCCGCTTTCCGTGCCCGCTTCATTCCTCAAGGAATCATGGATAGGAAGAAGCGAGAGTTCCGCAACCTCACCCAAGGCAACAAGACTATAGATGCTTATCAGCGGGAATTTCTGGACTTGTCACATTATGTTGAAGAAGACATTGCAACTGATGCTCGTAGGCAAGAAAAGTTCTGTGATGGGCTTCACCCTGTTATCAAGCTAGCACTGCTCGTTCATGACTTTTCCGACTTCGCCACCTTGGTGAACAAGGCTATTCAGGTTGAGACTGGTCTTCAAGAACACCAGGGATCCCTCAGGCGCAGCCGTGACGCTGGCTCATCTTCGGACCCGTCAACACAGAAGCATCGGATATGGATTCCACACAGCATGTATCGTCCAACTGCACCTGCAGCAAGACAGTCCTATACTGCACCTTGTCTGCCTCCTTCACCGCCGAGGCAGCCTCTTCGGACTGCACCACCCCGAGCTCTTGCTTCCAAATCCAATGATGGTCTGTGCTTCAAGTGTGGCCTTCCAGGTCACCGTTCTAGGAACCGCCCTCAGAATCAGAATCAGCTGGCTCTGCCTTCTAATGCCCGTGGAAACAATCAGCCCCATAACAATAATGTCAGGCCTTATGGTCGTGGTCAGACTAACAACATTGATCTGAATGAAGCTCAAAACTAGCCTGCTACTGTGATGTGTACTCTTCTCGTTAATTCAGTAGCGGCTTATGTTTTATTCGACTCAGGAGCATTGCATCCATTTATGTCAGAAAATTTTGCATACGCACATGACATTCAATGCGAGCCCATGAACACTCCAATAGTGGTACGCACCCCTGCGGGCCGATGTCAAACTACCATGATTGATCGCGATGTTCCTGTTGAGATTGAAGGGTTGGAATTCCTTGTTTCTCCCATTATTCTAGAGTCTTCCAATATTGACCTCATTCTAGGAATGGAATGGTTGAAAGCACATGCTGCCTCTATCGTTTGTGCCACCAAAGTCGTTCATCTCCGACATCCTTCCGATGAGATAGTAAGCTACCACGCTCAGATTGTTCAAAATGCTGAAGCACGGCTTTATGCCTTGAATGCGTTGAATGCAGCACCTCTTGAGGGAATTGAAAAGATTCAGTCGTTCGCGACTTCCTAGACGTTTTTCCATAAGAACTTCTAGGAATACCCCCCGCTCGGGCTATCAAGTTTGTCATCGTTTTGAAACCAGACACCGTTCCTATCGCCAAATGACCCTACAAGATGCCACCTCATGAACTCCTTGAGCTTAAGGAGGAAATCGACAAATCTCTTTGCAGTGGTTTCATTCGTCCAAGTTCCTCTGCTTGGGGAGCACCTTCTCTCTTCATGAAGAAGAAGGATGGAATGAGTCGTTTGGTCCAAGACTATCGTCCTATCAACCAAGCAACTATTCAGAACAAGTATCCCCTCCCTCAGATCAATGATCTATATGATCAACTGGATGGTTCCTCGGTATTCTCTAAACTCAACTTGAGGTTGGGTTACCAACAAATCCATGTTCGTGAAGAGGATATTCCCAAGACCACATTCGTCACTCGTTATGGTTCTTACGAGTACACCGTTATGTCTTTCGGCTTGACCAATGCTCCAGCTACATTCTCTCGTCTGATGAACTATATATTCATGGAATACCTCGACAAGTTCATCGTGGTTTATCTGGATGATATCCCTTTTTATTCCAAGAACAAAGAAGAACATGCTGAACATCTCCGTCTTGTTCTAGAAAAGCTTCGGGAGCATCGGCTATATGCCAATTATTCTAAGTGTGAATTCTGGCTACCTGAAGTAACCTACCTTGGTCATGTGATCTCCAAGGATGGTATTGCCATCAAACCAGAGCGAATTAAGGCTATTCTTGACTGGACCCTTCCAAAGACTGTCAAGCAAGTCAAAAGCTTTCTCGGACTCGCCAGCTATCGTCGCCGTTTCATTGAGAACTTCTCCAAGATCGCCAAGCCCCTGACTAATCTGCTTCACAAGGGCATTAAGTTTGATTGGACAGACAAATGTCAGGAAAGTTTCCACACACTCAAGGACAAGCTGACTTCTACCCCAGTGCTTGCTCCCCCTGATTCTCGCAAGGAATTTGTCATCTATTGCGACACTTCACGACAAGGATTAGGCTGTGTCCTAATGCAAGAGCGGAGAGTGATTTCTTATGCATCCTGTCAAGTGCGTCCTCACAAAGAGAACTACCTAGTTCATGACCTCGAGCTTGATTTGGTTATCTATGCACTGAAGCTATGGCGACAATACCTTCTCGGTAATCGTTGTGAGATCTTTACCGCTCATCATAGTCTGAAATATCTGTTTACTTAGCCAGATCTGAACCTCCGTCAACAGGATAGATGAAAGCTATTGCTGACTACAACTGCGATATATCTTATACACCTAGCAAGGCTAATGTAATGGTCGATGCCCTGAGCCGCAAGTCTTATTACAATAACCATATGGTTCATAAAGCTCAACCCCGCCTTTATGAAGAACTTTGCAAGCTGAACCTTCAACTAGTTCCACAGGGTTCTCTGAATAACCTTGTCTGGGAACCAACTGTTCTGAAAGCAATTAAGTCTGCTCAAGCCAAAGATGCTCATGTTGATCTAATGAAAAAGGATATTGCCTTAGAGAAATCCAGAGATTTCTCACTTGCTGAAGATGGGACCTTATACTTCAGAGATCGCATTGTGGTACCCCGATTTGAGCTTATGATAGAGAAGGTGATGAAATAAGCACATGACACCCCTCTCGCTATTCATCAGAGAAGTACTAAGCTGTATCTAGACATCCGACATAAGTACTGGTGGTCTAAGATGAAGCAAGACATTGCTCAATATATTGAAGAATGTGACGTTTGTCGTCGCGTCAAAGCAGAACATCAGAAACCGGCTGGACTTCTACAACCTCTCCCTATTCCTGAATGGAAATGGGATAAGATTCAGATGGACTTCGTCACATGCCTTCCCATGTCTCAAAAGGGTAATGATGTTATCTTCATCGTCATCAACCAATTCTCGAAGGTTGCTCACTTTCTGCCATTCAAGGAGACAATCAATGCTAGTCAATTAGCAAACTTGTATATCTCCAAAATTGTGTCACTCCATGGCATTCTGAAGGAGATCAGTTTAGACCGTGGCAGTATATTCACTTGAAAGTTCTGGGATAGTTTCCAAGAGGCAATGGTAACTCATATTACCTAGAGCATTGCTTATCATCCCCAATCCCAAGGCCAAGTCGAGCGAGTCAATAAAATTCTTGAAGACATGCTTCGGGCTTGTGTTATTTCTTTCGGAAAGAAATGGGAAGAATATCTCCCTTATGCGGAGTTCTCTTATAACAACAGATATCAAGCCAGCTTAAAGATGGCACCCTTCAAAGTGCTTTATGGACGTAAGTACCGAACCCCTCTGAATTGGTCAGAAAATGAGGAACGGACACTCATTGGTCCGGACATTATTCAACAAGCTGAAGAGCACGCTCGCATTGTCCGGGATAATCTCAAGGCGGCCCAGTCCTGCCAGAAGAGCAACTATGACCAGAAACACTGGGTTCAACTTATCAACCTGGTGATCAAGCTTATCTATGTGTCACTCCTTTGAGAGGCACTCATCGGTTCGGAGTCAAGGGCAAGCTAGCTCCGCGCTACATTGGTCCCTTCCGCATTCTCACCCGTCGTGGACTTGTGGCTTATCAACTAGAGTTGCCACCTCAGTTCTCTCACTTCCCTGACGTCTTCCATGTGTCGCAACTTCGTTGATGCTTCAAGGATCTGGAACATGAAGTGGATCCAGAACTAATTGAAGTGCAAGATGACCTCTCTTATAAAGAGCATCTGATTCGCATTCTTGAAGAAGGTGAATGTCGAACCTGCCAGAAGGTTACCAAGTTCCTCAAGGTGCAATGGTCAAATCATACTAAAGTTAAAGCCACTTGGGAATGCGAGGATAACCTCCGTGCTGAATACCCCAATCTTTTCCCTTCTACCAATTAATTCTCGGGACGAGAATTTCTTTAGAGAAGGAGAGTTGTAACACCCCTGTGTAATGATGCTACAGTAACCCGTGGGGTCAAGTTAATCATTTTGCCAAACAAGTGTTTGATTATCCTTGGTTCTCTCTCATTTCAAATCCTAGTTGAATTCAATTTCAAATTCTGTGTGAAATTTAAAATTGCTCAAACATGAAAACTAAAATGTTCATCATGTGCCAAATAATCCATAACTAATATTGGTGGTGGACCAACATTTTTGAAAAATGTTTAAGTGGCCTAAACTATTTGAAACAGTGGCTAAAATAATGCTTTAAATGCCTTTTTACTTTATAAAAATCCTAAAGTAAATTATTTAACTACTACACTTAATGTGACAATAACCTAAATTATAATGGTATTTTAGGTGCAGTTGTTTTAATGTATAAAAAAAATTTGGTTATGAAGGATATTGGACAAACAAATGCTTTAAAAGAAAAACAAAAAGAAAAAATAAAAAGAAAAGGAAGAGGTGAGAGAGAGAGAACACCCCCACAGCCCCTGGACCTTAGCCCACCCCAGCGAGCCGGCCCACCTTCTCCCCACGCGGTCGATCCTCTTCCCCACTGCTCCTCCGACCGGGGAGCGTCCCCGCTGGACCGGGCGCGCCGCCCCGTATTGCCACATCGCCGACGAGGGGATAAGGGCATCCACGACGCCTCGGGCTCCCTCCCCACTCACCCACTCATCTCTCCCCATCGCTCTCCCCTCTCGTCTCGCTCGCTCCACCGCTCCTCTCCTCCAGATCAGCGGCCCGAGCACCGTCGCCGCCGTCCTCCGTCATTGTCGCAGCCACCGGCGGCCCCGTGGCCGCTAGCCTTGTCCACGGGCCTTGTCACGGTCGGCCACCTCTCCTGGTGCCACCAGGTGGAGACGTGGAGCCCTGTTGCCTCCGTTCCCCATCATTTGCATCTCTGATTGCCGCCGATCCCCTCCAACTCCGGCGACGCTCGCTGCGGCTACTAAACTGTCGCCGGCATTCGGTAGCCACCCGGTGAGCTCCACTTCCTCTCCCCTCTCCTTCCTCACCTTGCCACACCCCTAGCCGTAGCTGCCGCCGTGCCGTGTTCTGACCGCCACCGGATCTCGAGCCCCTACGGCTCGAGCCAGTGGCTCTGGTGAGCTCCTGGAGTGCTGCTACCACCACCTAGCTAGCTAGCTCGTTCGCTGGCGTCGCGCATAGCCGGTTTTGCAAACTCCCGAACTCCGGCGCCGCCTCCGCCGCTCGCCGCTCGCCGTCTCCAGTCGTTTCCGGTCAAGCCGCCGTCGTAGAGCGATGCGCGAGCGAGTGCTCATTCGAACGCACTAGGCCGCGTGCCAAATGGCCGCCTGAGTCCATTTTCCGGCGAGATCCGAGCCGCACCATTGCGTTTAGCATCATCTGCGTTGAGCTGCCGGCCACCGCCGATGTGGAATACCTGGGGCCCGCCCTTGGGTCACTGCTAGTGGGGCCCCTGGCCCTAGTTCACCATGTTGACCATGGTCAACTTTGCTGACTGGGTGGCCCCAGCCACTGACGTGCGTGCCCCACCGCATATTAGGTTAATTAAAACATATTTATATTTAAAACATAATTAGTTTAGTTAATTATCAATGAAAGGTGGGGTTCGGTAGCTAATTAACCTAGATTAGTTAGTTTAATCCACTTTTAGACTAACTGAGGCTGACATGTGGGCCCCACTAGACCCACAGGTCAGGTTTGACATGGTCAGCCGACCAGTTGACTGCTGACGTCATTCTCTAGTCATGCTGACGTCGTAGCTCCTTTTCGGTTAAAATTAAATAAATTCAGAAAATGTTTAAATCTATATAAATCCAGAGAAAATAAACCGTAGCTTAGATCGAAAAACTTTGTACATGAAAGTTGCTCAGAACGAAGAGACAAATATGACCGTGTTGTGTGTTTCCATGTTGGAACCCTCTACGTAGGTGAAGCCGTAACTTTTAGCCCGATTCCGGTAGATGAATAGTGCAAATACACTGGTTATTAAATCCAACTTTAATCCTAAAGTAACTAAATGACTTAGACATATCTTTAGGCAACCCTGCACTGCACGTTAGCATAGCATACTCTATGTTGCATATGATTACTGTGTATTTATATGTTTCTTCCCCCTCTTCTATCTGGTAGACCCCGAGACCGATGTTGTCCCTGTGATCGACTACGTCACCGACGACACCACCAACGACCCTGCCTTTGCCGCTGAGTAACCAGGCAAGCACCCCCTGTTGGGGAACGTAGCAGAAATTCAAAATTTTCCTACGTGTCACCAAGATCTATCTATGGAGAAACCAGCAACGAGGGGAAGGAGAGTGCATCTACATACCCTTGTAGATCGCTAAGCGGAAGCGTTCAAGAGAACGGGGTTGAAGGAGTCGTACTCGTCGTGATCCAAATCACCGGAGATCCTAGTGCCGAACGGACGACACCTCCGCGTTCAACACACGTACAGCCCGGTGACGTCTCCCATGCCTTGATCCAGCAAGGAGAGAGGGAGAGGTTGAGGAAGACTCCATCCAGCAGCAGCACGACGGCATGGTGGTGGTGGAGGAGCGTGGCAATCCTGCAGGGCTTCGCCAAGCACCTACGGGAGAGGAGGAGGTGTCACGGGAGGGAGGGAGGCGCCAGGGCTTCAGCTATGGATGCCCTCCCTCCCCTCCACTATATATAGGGGCAAGGGAGAGGGGGGAGGCGCAGCCTTGCCCCTTCCTCCAAGGAAGGGGTGCGACCAAGGGGGGGAGGAGTCCATCCTCCTCAAGGCACCTCGGAGGTGCCTTCCCCCTTTAGGACTCTTCCCTCCCCAAGTTTCCTTGGCGCATGGGCCTCTTGGGGCTGGTGCCCTTGGCCTATATAGGCCAAGGCGCACCCCCTACAGCCCATGTGCCCCCCGGGGCAGGTGGACCCCCCCGGTGGACCCCCGGACCCCTTTCGGCACTCCCGGTACAATACCGATAAAGTGCGAAACTTTTCCGGCGACCAAAATAAGACTTCCCATATATAAATCTTTACCTCCGGACCATTCCGGAACTCCTCGTGACGTCCGGGATCTCATCCGAGACTCCGAACAACATTCGGTAACCACATACAAACTTCCTTTATAACCCTAGCGTCATCGAACCTTAAGTGTGTAGACCCTACGGGTTCGGGAACCATGCAGACATGATCGAGACGTTCTCCGGTCAATAACCAACAGCGGGATCTGGATACCCATGTTGGCTCCCACATGTTCCACGATGATCTCATCGGATGAACCACGATGTCAAGGACTCAATCGATCCCGTATACAATTCCCTTTGTCTAGCGGTATTGTACTTGCCCGAGATTCAATCGTCGGTATACAGATACCTTGTTCAATCTCGTTACCGGCAAGTCTCTTTACTCGTTCCGTAACACATCATCCCGTGATCAACCCCTTGGTCACATTGTGCACATTATGATGATGTCCTACCGAGTGGGCCCAGAGATACCTCTCCATTTACACAGAGTGACAAATCTCAGTCTCGATTCGTGCCAACCCAACAGACAGTTTCGGAGATACCTGTAATGCACCTTTATAGCCACCCAGTTACGTTGTGACGTTTGGTACACCCAAAGCATTCCTACGGTATCCGGGAGTTGCACAATCTCATGGTCTAAGGAAAAGATACTTGACATTAGAAAAGCTTTAGCATACGAACTACACGATCTTTGTGCTAGGCTTAGGATTGGGTCTTGTCCATCACATCATTCTCCTAATGATGTGATGCCGTTATCAACGACATCCAATGTCCATAGCCAGGAAACCATGACTATCTGTTGATCACAACGAGCTAGTCTACTAGAGGCTCACTAGGGACATATTGTGGTCTATGTATTCACACGTGTATTACGATTACCGGATAATACAGTTATAGCATGAATAAAAGACTATTATCATGAACAAAGAAATATAATAATAACACTTTTATTATTGCCTCTAGGGCATATTTCCAACAGTCTCCCACTTGCACTAGAGTCAATAATCTAGTTCACATCGCCATGTGATTAACACTGACAGGTCACATCGCCATGTGACCAACATCCAAAGAGTTTACTAGTGTCATTAAACTAGTTCACATCATCATGTGATTAAGACTCAATGAGTTCTGGGGTTTGATCATGTTTTGCTTGTGAGAGAGGTTTTAGTCAACGGGTCTGCAACATTCAGATCCGTGTGTACTTCGCAAATCTCTAGGTCATATTGTAAATGCTGCTTCCACGCTTCACTTGGAGCTATTCCAAATGGTTGTTCCACTATACGTATCCGGTTTGCTACTTAGAGTCACTCGGATAGGTGTTAAAGCTTGCATCGACGTAACCCTTTATGTTGAACTCTTTATCACCTCCATAATCGAGAAACATATCCTTATTCCTCTAAGGATAACTTTGACCGCTATCTAGTGATCCACTCCTTGATCACCTTTGTACCCTCTTGCCAGATAAGCGGCAAGGCACACATCAGGTGCGGTACACAGCATAGCATACTATAGAGCCTACGTCTCAAGCATAGGGGACGACCTTCGTCCTTTCTCTCTTTTCTGCCGTGGTCGAGCTTTAAGTCTTAACTTCATACCTTACATCTCAGGCAAGAACTCCTTCTTTGACTGATCCATCTTGAACACCTTCAAGATCATGTCAAGGTATATGCTCATTTGAAAGTATCATTAAGCGTTTTTGATCTATCCTCATAGATCTTGATGCTCAATGTTCAAGTAGCTTAATCCAGGTTTTCACTTGAAAAACACCTTTCAAATAACCCTATATGCATTCCAGAAATTCTACATCATTTATGATCATCAATATGTCAACAACATATACTCATCAGAAAGTCTATAGTGCTCCCACTCACTTCTTTGGAAATACAAGTTTCTCATAAACTTTGTATAAACCCAAAATCTTTGATCATCTCATCAAAGCGCACATTCCAACTCCGAGATGCTTACTCCAGTCCATGGAAGGATCGCTGGAGCTTAGCATACCTTTTAGCATCCTTAGGATCGACAAAAACTTTCTGATTGTATCACATACAACCTTTCCATATGAAGACTGGTAAGGAAACTCGTTTTGTCATCCATCTGCCAGATTTCATAAATGCAGCTAATGCTAACATGAATCCGACGGACTTAAGCATCGCTACGGATGAGAAAATCTCATCGTAGTCAACTCCTTGAACTTGTGAAAAAACTCTTCGTCACAAGTCGAGCTCCATAGATGGTAACATTACCATCCACGTCCTTCTTCTTCTTAAAGATCCATTTATCTCAATGGCTTGCCGATCACCGGGCAAGTCCACCAAAGTCCATGCTTTGTTCTGATACATGGATCCTATCTTGGATTTCATGGTTTCTAACCATTTGTCCGAATTTGGGCCCACCATTGCTTCTCCATAGCTCGTAGGTTCATTGTTGTCTAGCAACATGACCTTCAAGACAGGATTACCGTACCACTCTGAAGTAGTACGCATCCTTGTCACCCTACGAGGTACGGCAGTGACTTGATCCGAAACTTCATGATCACTATCATAAGCTTCTACTTCAATTGGTGTAGGTGCCACAGGAACAACTTCATGTGCCCTGCTACACACTAGTTGTAGTGATGGTTCAATAACCATATCAAGTCTCCACCATCCTCCCACTCAACTTTCCGAGACAAACTTTTCCTCGAGAAAGGACCCGATTCAAGAAACAATCACTTTTGCTTCCGGATCTGAATTAGGAGGTATACCCAACTGTTTTGGGTGTCCTATGAAGTTGCATTTTATCCACTTTGGGTTCGAGCTTATCAACCTGAAACTTTTTTCACATAAGCGTCGCAGCCCCAAACTTTTAAGAAACGACAACTTAGGTTTCTCCAAACCACAGTTCAGACGGTGTCGTCTCAACGGAATTACGTGGTGCCCCATTAAAGTGAGTGTGGTTGTCTCTAATGCCTAACCCATGAACGATAGTGGTAATTCGATAAGAGACATCATGGTACACACCATATCCAATAGGGTGCAACTATGATGTTCGGACACACCATCACACTATGGTGTTCCAGGCGGTATTAATTGTGAAACAATTTCCACAATGTCTTAATTGCGTGCCAAAACTCGTAACTCAGATACTCATTTCTATGATCATATCACAGACATTTTATCCTCTTGTCACGATGATCTTCAACTTCACTCTGAAATTACTTGAACCATTCAATAATTCAGACTTGTGTTTCATCAAGTAAATATACTCGGTATCTACTCAAATCATCCGTGAAGTAAGAACATAACGATATTCATTGCATGCCTCAGCACTCACTGGACTGCACACATCAAAATGTGTTACTTCCAACAAGTTGCTATCTTGTTCCATTTTACTGAAAAACGAGGCTTTTTAGTCATCCTGCCCATGTGGTATGATTCGCATGTCTCAAGTGATTCAAAATCAAGTGAGTCCAAACGGTCCATCTGCATGGAGTTTCTTCATGCGTATACACTAATAGACATGGTTCGCATGTCTCAAACTTATCAAAAATGAGTGAGTCCAAAGATCTATCAACATGGAGCTTCTTCATGCGTTTTATACCAATATGACTTACATGGCAGTGCCACAAGTAAGTGGTACTATCATTACTATCTTATATCTTTTGGCATGAAAATGTGTATCACTACGATCGAGATTCAATAAACCATTCCTTTAGGTGCAAGACCATTGAAGGTATTATTCAAATAAATAGAGTAACCATTATTCTCCTTAAATGAATAACCGTATTGCAACAGACATAATCCAATCATGTCTATGCTCAACGCAAACACCAAATGACAATTGTTCAGGTTTAATACTAATCTTGATGGTAGAGGGAGCGTGCGATGTTTGATCACATCAAACTTGGAAACACTTCCAACACATATCGTCAGCTCACCTTCAGCTAGTCTCCGTTTATTCCATAGCTTTTATTTCGAGTTACTAACACTTAGCAACCGAACCGGTATCTAATACCCTGGTGCTACTAGGAGTACTAGTAAAGTACACATTAACATAATGTATATCCAATATACTTCTATCGACCTTGCCAGCCTTCTCATCTACCAAGTATCCAGGGTAATTCCGCTCCAGTGGTTGTTCCCCTTATTACAGAAGCACTTAGTCTCGGGTTTGGGTTCAACCTTGGGTTTCTTCACTAGAGCAGCAGCTGATTTGCCATTTCATGAAGTATCCCTTCTTGCCCTTGCCCTTCTTGAAACTAGTGGTTTCACCAACCATCAACAATTGATGCTCCTTCTTGATTTCTACTTTCGCGGTGTCAAACATCGCGAATACCTCAAGGATCATCATCTCTATCCCTGATATGTTATAGTTCATCACAAAGCTCTAGCAGCTTGGTGGCAATGACTTTGGAGAAACATCACTATCTCATCTGGAAGATCAACTCCCACTCGATTCAAGTGATAATCGCACTCAGACAATCTGATCACAAGCTCAACGATTGAGCTTTTCTACCTTAGTTTGCAGGCTAAGAAATCGTCGGAGGTCTCATACCTCTTGACCTGGGCACGAGCCTGAAATCCCAATTTCATCCCTCGAAACATCTCATATGTTCCGCGATGTTTCGCAAAACGTCTTTGGTGCCTCAACTCTAAACCGTTTAACTGAACTATCACGTAGTTATCAAAACATGTATGTCCGATGTTCGCAACATCCACAAACGACGTTTGGGGTTCAGCACACTGAGTGGTGCATTAAGGACATAAGCTTTCTAATGTCCGCATAATCGCTACTTTCAACTTTCAACTATATTTTCTCTAGGAACATATCTAAACAGTGGAACTAAAGCGCGAGCTTACGACATAATTTGCAAAGATCTTTTTGACTATGTTCAGGATAATTAAGTTCATCTTATGAACTCCCACTCAGATAGACATCCCTTTGGTCATCTAAGTGATTACATGATCCGAGTCAACTAGGCCGTGTCCGATCATCACGTGAGACGGACTAGTTATCATCGGTTAACATCTTCATGTTGATCGTATCTACTATACGACTCATGCTCGACCTTTCGGTCTCCGTGTTCCGAGGCCATGTCTGTACATGCTAGGCTCGTCAAGTTAACCCTAAGTGTTTTGCATGTGTAAAACTGTCTTACACCCGTTGTATGTGAACGTAAGGATCTATCACACCCGATCATCACGTGGTGCTTCGAAACGACGAACTGTAGCAACGGTGCACAGTTAGGGGATAACACTTCTTGAAATTGTTGTAAGGGATCATCTTATTTACTACCGTCGTTCTAAGTAAACAAGATGCATAAACATGATAAACATCACATGAAATCAAGTGACATGATATGGCCAATATCATTTTTCTCCTTTTGATTTCCATCTTCGGGGCTCCATGATCATCATCGTCACCGGCATGACACCATGATCTCCATCATCATGATCTCCATCATCGTGTCTCCATGAAGTTGTCTCGCCAACTATTACTTCTACTACTATGGCTACCAGTTAGCAATAAAGTAAAGTAATTACATGGCGTTGTTCAATGACACGCAGGTCATACAATAAATAAAGACAACTCCTATGGCTCCTGCCGTTTGTCATACTCATCGACATGCAAGTCGTGATTCCTATTACAAGAACATGATCAATCTCATACATCACATATATTCATCACATTCTTCTTGGCCATATCACATCACATAGCATACCCTGCAAAAACAAGTTAGACGTCCTCTAATTGTTGTTTGCATGTTTTACGTGGCTGCTATGGGTTTCTAGCAAGAACGTTTCTTACCTACGCAAAACCACAACGTGATATGCCAATTGCTATTTACCCTTCATAAGGACCCTTTTCATCGAATCCGTTCCGACTAAAGTGGGAGAGACTGGCACCCGCTAGCCACCTTATGCACCAAGTGCATGTCAGTCGGTGGAACCTGTCTCACGTAAGAGTACGTGTAAGGTCGGTCCGGGCTGCTTCATCCCACAATACCGTCGAAACAAGATTGGACTAGTAACGGTAAGCATATTGAACAACATCAACGCCCACAACTACTTTGTGTTCTACTCGTGCAAAGAATCTACGCAATAGACCTAGCTCATGATGCCACTGTTGGGGAACGTAGCAGAAATTCAAAATTTTCCTACGTGTCACCAAGATCTATCTATGGAGAAACCAGCAACAAGGGGAAGGAGAGTGCATCTACATACCCTTGTAGATCGCTAAGCGGAAGCGTTCAAGAGAACGGGGTTGAAGGAGTCGTACTCATCGTGATCCAAATCACCGGAGATCCTAGTGCCGAACGGACGGCACCTTCGCGTTCAACACACGTACAGCCCGGTGACGTCTCCCATGCCTTGATCCAGCAAGGAGAGAGGGAGAGGTTGAGGAAGACTCCATCCAGCAGCAGCACGATGGCGTGGTGGTGGTGGAGGAGCATGGTAATCCTGCAGGGCTTCGCCAAGCACCTACGGGAGAGGAGGAGGTGTCACGGGAGGGAGGGAGGCGCCAGGGCTTCAGCTATGGATGCCCTCCCTCCCCTCCACTATATACAGGGGCAAGGGAGAGGGGGGAGGCGCAGCCTTGCCCCTTCCTCCAAGGAAGGGGTGCGGCCAAGGGGGGGGGGGAGGAGTCCATCCTCCCCAAGGCACCACGGAGGTGCCTTCCCCCTTTAGGACTCTTCCCTCCCCAAGTTTCCTTGGCGCATGGGCCTCTTGGGGCTGGTGCCCTTGGCCCATATAGGCCAAGGCGCACCCCCTACAGCCCATGTGGCCCCCCGGGGCAGGTGGACCCCCCCGGTGGACCCCCGGACCCCTTTCGGCACTCCCGGTACAATACCGATAAAGTGCGAAACTTTTCTGGCGACCAAAATAAGACTTCCCATATATAAATCTTTACCTCCGGACCATTCCGGAACTCCTCGTGACGTCTGGGATCTCATCTGAGACTCCGAACAACATTCGGTAACCACATACAAACTTCCTTTATAACCCTAGCGTCATCGAACCTTAAGTGTGTAGACCCTACGGGTTCGGGAACCATGCAGACATGATCGAGACGTTCTCCGATCAATAACCAACAGCGGGATCTGGATACCCATGTTGGCTCCCACATGTTCCACGATGATCTCATCGGATGAACCACGATGTCAAGGACTCAATCGATCCCGTATACAATTCCCTTTGTCTAGCGGTATTGTACTTGCCCGAGATTCAATCGTCGGTATACAGATACCTTGTTCAATCTCGTTACCGGCAAGTCTCTTTACTCGTTCCGTAACACATCATCCCGTGATCAACCCCTTGGTCACATTGTGCACATTATGATGATGTCCTACCGAGTGGGCCCAGAGATACCTCTCCGTTTACACGGAGTGACAAATCCCAGTCTCGATTCGTGCCAACCCAACAGACAGTTTCGGAGATACCTGTAATGCACCTTTATAGCCACCCAGTTACGTTGTGACGTTTGGTACACCCAAAGCATTCCTACGGTATCCGGGAGTTGCACAATCTCATGGTCTAAGGAAAAGATACTTGACATTAGAAAAGCTTTAGCATACGAACTACACGATCTTTGTGCTAGGCTTAGGATTGGGTCTTGTCCATCACATCATTCTCCTAATGATGTGATCCCGTTATCAACGACATCCAATGTCCATAGCCAGGAAACCATGACTATCTGTTGATCACAACGAGCTAGTCTACTAGAGGCTCACTAGGGACATATTGTGGTCTATGTATTCACACGTGTATTACGATTTCCGGATAATACAGTTATAGCATGAATAAAAGACTATTATCATGAACAAAGAAATATAATAATAACAGTTTTATTATTGCCTCTAGGGCATATTTCCAACACCCCCCCTTTGAACTTCTGATATCGCCTGTTCTCTTCTCTCTTATGCTTGCATTAGAAATTGCTGCTGCTACCGCTTTACCTATTCTGGTGCATAGCCTGATCTTGTAACCTGCAATTGTTACCTGCCTGTTTGTCCTAAATTTCTTAGTATAGGCGGGTTAGAGACCCATCAGAGACCCCATGTTGACCCAACTGCCCCGCTGGATTATCTGAAGACCCGATCAACGGGATTGAAGACCAGGCCCCGGCACCGCACAACACTCCCTTAGTTGTACGACACCACAGCGTTACTATCGAGTGCCGAGGGTGATACCTCGTTAGCACTTCTGATGCTAACTCTGTGGAGTAGTTACCCGGTCGTGGTCATCGAGGGTGATTCCTCCTTTTCCACTTCCAATAACGACGCTGTCGTGCAACACCTCAAGAGTGAATGTCGAGGGTGGTTCCTCCTACGTTCACCTTGATGATACATCGAGTGGAATCCATCGAGGGTGATTCCTCGGGGTTTCCCCCCTGATGTTTGGACACATAGATACTTGGACTTTACAACTGTTACTTGGGAACACTACTAGGGAAAACCTTATACACAGCATCTTAGCAGTAGCGCTGGACAAAACAGGGTGCTACTGCTACTTATTAGTAGCGATTTTAATTAGACTGCGCTACTGCTACTACTTTAGCAGGGCGCAGATAGCTAGCCCCACTTAGCAGTAGCTTGTATGCACGACCGGCGCTACTGCTACGTCCCTTAGTAGTAGCGTGTATCTCTTAAATACGCTACTACTTACTTACCTTATCCTGGAGCGGTTCACTACCCCCGACCCTCTCACTCGCTCTCGCCCGCGCCGAACCCGTCGTCTGCCGCCGCCACGCTGCTATCCTCGCCGAGGTGCTCCCTCCTACCCCTCCTCCTCTGGCCGCCCTCCTCCCACCGCTCCTCCCTCCTCCTCCTTCGCCTGCCCTCCTCCCACCATCCCTCCCTCCTCCTCCTCCTCCGGCCGCCCCTCCCTCCTCCTC
>NC_041383.1:816435243-816453016 GCF_002162155.2 Triticum dicoccoides | reverse complement strand
GGTCTGCTCCCCCTCCCCCTCTCTCCTTCCTCCTCCCTCAATCTCTTTTTTTATGTTTTTCACTGTAGTTTTTTACTATTGTATAATGTAGTTTTTTTACGGTTTTTAGTAAGTATTTAAAATAATTAGTAAGTGAAATAATAAACTAGTTGAACTAGTTTGGTTTTAGTAAGAACTAGTTGAATTAATAGAACTAATGTATTTTTAGTAAGAAAATTAATATAACAAGTTGAACTAGTTTATTTTTAGAAAGAACTAGTTTATTTCTATTTATATTAAGTTTATTTTTAGTAAGAACAAGTTGAATTAATAGAACTAGTTGAACATGTCACATTTGTTATTATTTTTTTAGTTTAAGGAATTATTCCCGCATCGACGTCGACGATGCCCATCGCGCATCCTCATTGTCGATACTCGTCGTTCACTATGGTTTTAGTTGTATTAGTGATGTTATATGTATGATACTATTCGGGATGTATTAGTGATAACTTATAGGGTTTTTGTTTTTGTAGAAATCAAGGAGCCCCTCCATCATCCCTGCCGTCGTCCCCCTCACCGACCCCCTCCGACCTCGAGGTGAGACCAGCCAAATCTCCATGTAGATAAAAACATGTATATCTTGTGTTGCTCAAATAGGATATGTGGTTTTCCAAAGTGGCCGGTCATGTTTGCAGGTTACACCTCCGAGTGGCCTATGTTTTGTCGGAGTGTTTATTAATTTCCGTTCTGGCAAATTTCAGGCGCTCGATATGTCCTGTTTTAGCAAAGGTCATGCCGGAATTTTCCGTGAATTTTGGCATGACTTGTGCTAGAATATGTAGGAAATATCGAGTGGCCTGGATTTAGTCAGACCAATAGTCAACCTGTGGTGAATAATAATTATCTAATTTAGCTTTTTAGTACATATATTTAATTGTAAAAGTTTAATCTTTGAATTATGAACATAGGAAATGTCGTCGGACGAACAAGGTCCCGGGGAGTGCTCCTGGTGCGGTGACAAACGGGGTTTCTGCGACAGGCCTCACCTGGACGAAGGTCGGCGCTTCGCATTAAGCTCGAGGAGGCCTTCGATTGTGATACGGTAAGCTATGACGCAAAGTGTTTTTTCGTAATTAAGCTCGACTTCTACTACTTCAACGTGTAATTTTCGTCCTTTACAATTCGACTAGCTTATCCCATGATATGCAAGACGCTATGTCTTGGAGAGGATGGGTTTTGAAGATCATGAGAGGAATGAAACAAAGAAAATTAACCTAAGAACCCATCATGGTATGGATTTTGAGGTAAATCTATACAACTCTGTGAGCGTATCCCATTTTGCAAGATGTATGATTTTCAAGAGGGTATGTTTGTCACCATGGATCTTGGGGATCGTGACATCGACCAAGACAATTTGGACATTTGGGTTCTTGTTGACACGCTTCCAATTCTACCGCTATGTGAGTTCCTCAAACATAGTTATTAAGTAATTTATATTGTTTATTTCAAAATAATTGACATCTTATTTCCATTGATAGCTTATTTTCATTCTTCAAAGAGTGTGCGGAAGATGGTAGACAGAACCAACTACACCGATGGCTCTGAGTTAACTTATCAAGAGAAAAATCATTTGGTCGCATATTGTTCTGACATTGGGAATTACAATGCCTTTTATCGAACTCCTCCAAATTATGGTGAATACGTGCCACTAGTGCACGTGTTGAACAACGATAACTTCCATGGAGATTTCCTGGTAAGATTTTTTACTATTACGACATCCATGCATCTTTTGCATACTTTTAAAACTGAACTACATTGCTAACTACGAAGTTATTACTATGTTTTTCAACAGAAAATCCCGATGGATTGTGTGCCTCATTTGATGTATCAGAATGGTCGCCTTGATGTTTTGAACATACAGCCAGGTCGTCCTACGAATCTCACCTGTGCATACTGGATTTCTAAAAATGGTGAACACATGATAATCAAATAATGGAAGAAATGTATGGACATTTGTAAGGAGGTTCTTGGAAGCAACATTCTGCGAAAGGCAAGAATTGAAGATAGGGTAATCTCCATTCTCCATAATGGAGAGTGAGGGGCTATCTTGTTTTATGCTATTTTACATAAGATAATATAGTAGGTCCTAAGAAAATGTAGTAGGTCCTATGAGGTACAATATGTTTATGAGAGTTGATGATGATAAGTAGTTGTGATTATGTCTAGTGACCAACTTGTATGTGATGTCTCATTGATAAAAACGATGATCAGGAGGAGGTGTTATATGAAAATGATGTATTATGATGATAAGTAGTTAATGATATGATGATGATGATGATGATATTTATTATATCATTGGGTGAAAGAACCGTGGATTAGTTTCAAGTGGATGTCCATCCACTTGAAATTAGTCCACGGTTCTTTCTCCCACTGATGTAATAACTCATTATGATGTAAAACCATTCTCTAAATTGCTGCGGTATGAAAACTTGTATAAAGGTGTATGAATACAACATGAAATAAAAAGAAATATGGAATAATAGTAGTAGCGCGTGCTAGGAGAAGTGCTACTACTAATTACCAGTAGCACTCATTGAAGAAAGTGCTACTACTAAGTCGATATAGCAGTAGCGTGGTCCAACCCATGCTACTGCTAACCTTTAGCTGTAGCGCCTTACTAGTAGCGCTGTTCCCCGCGCCACTGATAGGCATTAAACACGCTCTACTGCTAGGGTTTTCCCTAGTAGTGGAAGGTGGGTCGAGCCTGAGGGGTACCCGCGAGTGATGTGGAGACGGGTTGACCTGGAGGGTACCCCGAGAGTTGAATACGAGGCGTGGCCGGGCATTCTTAGCCCTTGCCACAAGTCCTCGATACGGGGTGACGGGGTCACATCTTTCGTGAGTCTCTGCTCGTGACCGCACTACCAACACAGTAGCGGTTTGGATATTTGATCCGAGAAGGCCTCTGGCCTGATAGCACTAACCATCACGTGGGCATAGTATGGGCGTTCTGTGTCGTATGCATCAGCCGAAACTTAATAGACGTCACCGACAGAGCGGCGCGCGCCGGGTTGGACTGCATAAGCACCTGCCTTTTTTAAGGAGGTTGCTAGGTCTGCTCATCGGGCGCGTACGCAACGTGCATGAGTGCAAAGGGCGATGGGCCCGAGACCCTTGCGCGCTTAGGATGTAGACCGGCGTGCTGACCTCTATTAAGCCTAGGTCGGGTTGTGGCATATCGTTTGGCCGAGGCAGGGCATGACCCAGTAAAGTGTGTCCGTTCGGAGTTAAGAGAGCATGGTGGGTAAGTTGGTGCACCCCTGTAGGAAAGAAAACATCTATCGATAGCCTGTCCTACGGCAACGGGCACTCGGAGTTGTATCCCGATTGATAAAACTAGAACTGGATACTTGTGATGAGAAATGGATAGTATGGCTCTGTGATTGTTTTCTCGCAAGGAGTCGAGGAAGGATCTATGGGCGAGGTTGATGGCACTACTACTACTTTTCTTTATGCTAGTCTGCACTCTTCTAATGCTGCAAGACCGCCGAAGGTGCTAGTCTTCGATAGGACTAGGCTCTCCCCTCTATTCTGGCATTTCTGTAGCCTACTCCACATATACAGCCTTCCTTTGATAATGTTGAATATGTAGTGTAGATCCTTGCTTGCGAGTACTTTGGATGGATACTCACGGTTGCTTTGCTCCCCTTTTTCCACCTCTTTCCATTCTTCTGGGATGCTGCAACCAGATGGTGGGGCCCAGGATCCAGACACCACCACCGACGACTACTACTACCCCGAGGGTGCCTACTACTACGTGGCAGACGCCGACGACCAGGAGTAGTTAGGAGGCTCCCAGGCAGGAGGCCTTGCCTTTTCGATCGATGTTGCTTTTGTGCTAGCTTTCTTAAGGTAAACTTGTTTAACTTATGTCTGTACTCAGATATTGTTGCTTCCGCTGACTCGTTTGTATTCGAGATGATGTATTCGAGCCCTCGAGACCCCTGACTTGTAATATAAAGTTTGTATTATTTTAATTTGTGTCTAGAGTTGTGTTGTGATATCTTCCCGTGAGTCGCTAATCTTAATCGTACACATTTGCGTGTATGATTAGTGTGCAATTGAATCGGAGGCGTCACAAATAGTGTGAAGGCTTAAAGACAATTCGTAATTATTATAGTAAGGTACTCCCTCTGTAAAGAAATATAAGAGCGTTTAGATCACTAAAGCCTATAACCAGCTGCAATTTGGATTCTGGAATTATATGCCTCAGACCCATACTCAAGTAAATCATCTACATAACCAATTCAATTTTGATGAAGGCACAAAAAAAGTATAATATACAATATTGTTGGATTAATAATGTAATTACAACTGAAATAATAAATTCCGTATGGTGAAAATAATAATGAAGTAGATTAAATATTATTAGTACCCCGCAAAAATAGTATTATTACTAATTCTTATAATAATATTAGATTAGCTTTTTCATATGTAAACCATCATTAGTCATAGTACTTCCCTGGAACACATTGTTCACATAGGTCCGCAAAATCTTAATTCATTCCGTGTCTGCCCATGATTTTGCTACAAAATTATGTTTGTTCTTATATTTGTGAAGACTATGTCTCGCCCTCTGGCCAGGCTTGTTCTTGTGCACAAGTTGAGATTGGCATTTTTATTTCATTAAAGGGCAACTAATGGGAAGAGGTTTAGGATTTGACAATCCATGTTCTTGTATACCGAGCCAAGCTACATTACCCTGTAGGTAGGGGCATCCCCGATGCTCGCATTGTCTGACTACTTAGCACATTAATTTTTATTTATTTATTAATATATAAATTAATAAATTTAAATGCAATATATTATTAATTTGTGCACTATTGCTTGATTAGCTCCTTCACACAAATGGTAGCCAGCTACGGCTAATAAAAACAGATGAGAGGATATCAGGTACTTATATTCCAGGAACCGTACTACTATTTATTCAATTGCTCTCTCTGTTCCAATGAATAAGTCATACTCCCTCAGTTAAGAATTACTTGTTGGAGCAATGCATGTAGCTAAATACTCCTTTCGTCTCATAATGTAAGAAGTTTTTTGAGACTACACTAATGTCAAAAAACGTCTTACATTATGAAACGGAGGGAGTATATTTTAGGTCAACATAAATCTATTTATATGACAAGTAATTCCGTACGGAGGTGGCATAAATTTTATCAGATGTCAATGACATCTAGGTTTGACCAATGTTATATACAAAAAAATATTACTCCCTCGGATCCATAATAAGTGTCGGGGTTTTGAACTAACCTTAGTTCAAAACTAAGGTTACTATTGTGCCTTAGTGAATTAGTGAATTACTCGAGACCTAACATTAGGTCACTGTTGTGGCAAGGCAACACCTGATGTAACTCTTGTTCCCAGTAGGATATATAATTGTCCGTCTGGATTGGGGTGAAAGGAGCGCATGAATTGGTAAGGTTTGGGTTCTCGTACGTGATTTATGGGCTGCTCTAGGGAGTTGGCTTGCTTTTTTCCGGATCACTGGCCACTAAGTAGTCGGACGGGTAACTACATAGACAATGACAAGGAGTGATCAATTTTTCAGAATATCGTTGATTTTAGAAACAGGCAGAGAGACGACTGACTTGCTCTGTCGTAGACACACGGCAATTACGCGTACGCGTACGCGTACGCCCCTTGACGTGACATGATGCCCAACTTGCACTCCAGAGGACCCGGCCCTATATATATGTGATACTCACTCCCTATGAACTGTAGGGGGATCCAAGCAAAGCAGTAGTCACCAGCAGGCCAGTGTTCCTCCTCGATCTAGCCCTCTTTTTCCCTTTTCATTTCTCGTTTCAAGTCTTACTGAGTTCGAGTGTATATATTTTTATGTGTTCAGAGTGCTGATTACTACCCCTCGGTGGCGAGGTAGGTGACGGCCCACACGAACCGTCGCGGAGCAAAGCGAGGTATGTGTCTCTCACCTTATCGTCCTTTCCATTGGTGGTTCTATGAGACTGAATTTTCAGCACTCGGGTGCCCCCACGGCCTGCATCATCTATGAACATTAAATTTTAAAAAAAATCAAACTTGATCAAACTTTTGATGATTTTGATAGTTTTAGTTAAAAATAACATTCGAGGAGCCCTCACCTGAAAAAGAAAAATAACTGTTCAAAGTTTATATAAAATTTTGAGCAGTTATTTTGTTTTTGTTTGTGAGGGCTCCACGAAGGTTATTTGTTGCTTAAACTTTGCAAGGACATCAAATCTTTGATCTCTGAAAGTTTTAGAATTTTTTTTTGTTTTTCACGAATTTACTGTTTATGAGGGTGCAGAGGCATCCGGGAGCTGTTACACCTTTCTCGTGGTTTTATACCTCTTCCTCGGGGTCTTGCTAACCTAAAATTGTGCTAGCTTGATCGCCTCGAGATGGTGGACCCAGTGGGCCTGGTGGGCATGATCCTAACGATGGTGCAACTGATCGCAAAGGCCGCGGAGACGGCACAGCAGAACAAGAAGAAGTGCTGGGAGCTCGCCCAACGCGTGTGCACTCTGGCCAACGTACTGCCCAACTACACATACCCGGCGACGAACGACCAGGAGACGGAGACAGTGATGAGGAGGCTCAAGGAGACCCTCGACGAAGCGTTGACTCTCATCCAGTCCTGCCAGACTGTAACTGTATTCTCCCGTAGCCGGAAGGCGGTCGAATTAGATGGGGTTAATAGAAAGATCAACGACTGCATCACGGACCTCAATTTCATCAGACAAGTTCGCACAAATCACATAGCAGCATCTACCTTCGCCCCACTCCCAGCTCAAACTTATGACCACAGCTCCTACTATCTGGCACAAGGAGGAGGAGGTGCCTCCAGCAGCGCCTGTGTTGGCTACCCCCCGCTGCCTCAGCACGCACCCGTCAATGTTCACTGGACTCCGGCTCCGTCTCCCTACCATGCTTATCCAGCCCCCTCGGCCTCGGGTTATAATCTATCTTCCCTTTACACCCTTCCAACTGTTAACAAGATCTTTGACAGTATGTGTAATGGATTCCGCTAGTGCTCGTTCGTTGCGTCTGGCGTAATATTATCTTCCTGGATGACAAATCTGTATCCATTTGTGCACTTGATTTGTGCAGAGACTATGAATGATAAATCATTTATTTGCAGCAAGTATATATGGTTATGTGCAACGAAACAATTGATGCAAAGGATCGATGGGGATACCCCCTTTTCGAAGAAGATAAAAATATCGTCCCTTTCATTTTGCTATCAAGTTAGTTGAATTTGTATGTATGCCTGAGATTCTTTTTGTTTTTGTTTCATATAAGGTATTTCCTATGTTTCCATCATCGTTTCCGTGAATTTGTCAGTTTTTGGATGTGTTTCAACTTTGGACACATGGTTTGTCCAATGGACACCAATGTTTTTCCTGCAGAAGGGGCGTGACAGCAGGGGCGGCTCTAGGGGTATTCTTCGGTCTTCATGTGAATACCCATGAGTTTTATAAAACAGTGTTGATTTTAACAAAAGAGTGACAGTTTTCAAAAAACAGCAATGATTTTGGCAAAATGAATACACATGAATACACAATTGCAAATTCCTGAAGCCGCCACTGCGTGACAGCTACTCATCAAGCAATGCATTGGATCAAACAATGGCATGGATTGTACGTACGTACACATGTGTATGCGCGTTTTGGTGCATGAGATGAGGGCGCGCACGAGTGCACACCCAGCACATATTCCCAAGGGATGTTCTTCCTTGCGGGACCGGCTGACTGAATTTCCAATTTGGGCCAGTAACTTTTTTTAAAGTCGGCTAACTACTCTACTTGCCCAATTCGGCTGCCACTCAAGTGAGGCCACTACTAAAAGCATCTCCAACAGGCGCCTAAAAAGAGCTCCGTGCACTAAAATGTTGTTTTTTTGCGCGCCACACAGCTCCTGCCGAAGATGTAGCGCTAAAAAATTTTGGACGCGCGCTGAAAAATGCTATCGCGCGCAGCATATTTTGGGCTCCGGATTGCGCGCGCTTCATAATTTGCACTGCGTGTTTTTTGGGTGCGTGTTTTTAGGCGTTTGCTAAAGCAATATTGGTCCCGACGCTTTAAAAGTGCTACTGTGGCGCACTATAACTTTTATTGGGCGCAATATTTTTGTGCGGCAGTTGGAGATGCTCTAAACGCATGCATGCGACTGGGAATACAGGTGAGTAGTGCATGCACGCAAGCGAGCTAGTGCTGGTTTGTGTTAGACGTAAGAAACACAGTTTTCAGCTTTTTTTGGTTACACTGACATGCATTATTTCACAATTTTTAAAGAATAGACGCCATAAATAAAAAAATAAAATGTAAAAAATTGACTTCCATTTTCCTAATTTTACTGATTTAATATTGCCCTTTAACGATGATCAAAGACCTCACTTGTGCAATGCACCGCAAAAAAAATCTTGCATATAATTTACACATAAATTTTGCTTTTTTTTAATATGCAAGAATAAGCTTATAAGATCAAAATAATGAAGTTCTCTAAAATAGAATAAATTAGTGGCACCATTATTACCCTTCAGGAAGAAAGAAAATGAAACAAAAAATAAAACAAAATCAAAATAATGAAGCCTGGTAAGAATGAATGAATTAGTAGCATTGATTCTACCCTTTAAGAAGAAAGAAAATAAAAAAATCAAAACAATTGCACAAAGTTTACATACACATACATATATTTGGAAAATGTATAATTACTATGCAAAACTGAGCATACTATAGTGATATTTCGACCAAAAAGTGCTTTCTCAAAAGTAATGGATTAGTGACATCCATATTACCCTTACAAAAGAAAGGGAATGAAAACTAAAACAAAATCAAAAAATACAATAAAAACTAGAAAAAAATATGAATTTTTCTATGAAAGAATGAATTCGTGGCATTGGTATGGCCCTTACAATAAAAACAGAGAACCGAAATAAAAAATTAAGAAAAAATACATACAAAAGAAAGAATTAAATTTCCTTGGGAAGAATTAATTAGTGGCATTGGTATTACCATTTAAAAGAAAGGAGAAAAACAATCCAAAATAAACACTGACAAAATTTGCATGAAAATATACATTAAAAATTGTGCTTTTTAAAAATATGCAAGAATATGAAAAAAATGGAGCTTTTGCAAAAACAAAATCTACTCCGTCCGTCTAGGTGAGTAAGTCATCTTAGGCTGTGCATCGTGACCAAAGAGAAGGGGAAAACGAGAGATCTTAATGTTTTTTTGCTAATTAATAGCATTGCATGTAATGAACTAACCACTGCATGTCGTGTTTGGTAGTCTCAAGTCATTAAAGGCATGCACACCTCTCGTCTCTTATTGATTGATATGTGAAGAAATAAGAAACGAGGTAGAAGTTAATGCACCGCGCCTAAGTGTTTTGAAATTATTTGGTTTTCGTAAGATGACTTACACACATAGACAGAGGGAGTAAGAACAAGTGAATAGTGGCATTGGTTTTTCTTTTTGCGGGGAAATAGTGGCATTGGTATTAACCTTAAAGTAGAATGAAAATGAGGTTAATACTAAAAATATATCAAAATAATGATTTGTTTTTTCAAGAAAAGAATGAATTAGCGCCGTTGATATTTCCTTTGAGAATAAATAAAATGTATAACAAAAAATTGCGCACAACTTTGCACCAAAATTTCACTTTACTGTAATAAGCGAATATAATCATAGAATCACGATATTTTGGCACATATTATATAGTATTTTTATGTATATAATTACGCTCAGCCAAAAACCCACAAAAACAAAAAATACAAGAAAGAAAAATGAAAAATAAAAACGCAACCCAGAAGAGCAAAAACGAGCCTAACTAGCAATTTGCCCGACCCAAAATAGGGGTCAATCGGTTCCACGCAGCCCAACTCACCACCAAAATGACACAAGAAAAAGGAAAACAACACACGTCTCAAAGCAGAATCGGACGGCCACAAAATCGACTGACCCAAAAAGAATGCTTCGAGATGCGTTTGTATTTTTTTCCTCCCGTATGTCAATTCGGCTTATCTTGTCGGCAGCCGCACAACACTACTTTTTGTCCCCACGCAAAGAGAGAATAGTAAGCGTGCATGCGATCTATCCCCACGCCAAGTCCATACACTTTAATTCCTATTGATATTTCAGAACATTCATATCTTTGAAACTGAAATTCTGTTTTTGAAATGTCTTATATATGTGAATTCCTGGCGACGAGACCTTTAGAACAAGATGAATCTCCGATACATTTCAAATTAGTCTAAATTTCAGTATTTCAATCATTTTTTAATTAATTAAAATGAGTGATTTTTTATAAATGGCTGTAATTATTATTTTTGAATGAAGTGAAATCAGTTTTTTTTTATAAATGACTGGAATTATTATTTGGGACGTGGCTTCATGCAGTAGACATACACACAGCCAAACATATTCGAATAGGGATATGTTCACTATTATGGGCTATATGGAACACTAACACGGCAATACGCGTACGCCCCTTTACATGGAGTTCTTATTCGACAACGACTAGTAAAGATCAGGATTCCGGTTGGCAGCCTGGGATTACAGGGTGGACGTCATTTATTTATCTCGCCTCTTAGGCAACATTTGCTTCTATCGCTCGGGCGCGTGTTTCTTCCGCTGCATTAATTATGTAATGTTGGGTCATGTTGACCTTTGAATGGTGTTATATTATGAGATTGGCAAATGTTTTCCCTATTGTTTCAGTCTTATTTAAACTCTTTTATTCACGTGTAGTTATATTGGGTGTGATCTTCACCTTGTATAGTGACATATGACAATAAATGTATAATATGAAGTCATATGCTGGGGAGGTAAATGTGTGCTTCTAGCCTCAACAAGGATTGCAAAGTCTTCCTGAGGACTAGGACCACATATTGAGCGTTGCACATACTTTACCAATTCCTCACTAGGAGAACTAGTCCAAATAAAACGACAGGAAAAATTACACACTTCAATAGGGACACAACTTCCTTGACAACTCCTGCAAGTCGAGTCAATACTTTCTCCATCTCCTTATGTTCTTTGCTAACATTTTTGCTTTTCTCTGTTGACTTCTCTAGCTTGCACACTTGTTTCTTCTCTGCCTCCTAAAACTTGGATATTGCACTCCGTAATCTCATATCTTGTGACTGGTGCACCAACATGCAATAGACCTCTCTTGATCAAAGGATCAATGTGTTCTTTCTTCCCAAAACCAAAATTTGCAACCTTTTTGCATAACATTAAGAGTACAATGAGCTCAGATTGCTTTGAAACTTTGAAACCGAAGAAAAACCACAGAAAATTGAACTCAATATTTCCATTTCACACTTGTAGAAAACCCCTCCAGGATGTTCTCCAGTCTTCGAGAACAAAAGCAGCACCACCAGCCGCCAACACTCAACATAATTGAGGATCGGCAGAGGCGAACCGACGAGTTGTTGGACGAGAGCTTAGTTTGGCCGACCGGCGGACGAGGATGTGTCATTAGTCGGACGAATGGCGAGATGTGATCGCCGAGAGGTGGAAAGCATACCGTGAGGTGACGCAGGGGCCTAAGTGCGCCGAATTCAGCAACAACAGTGACATGCGTAGATGCGTTAGTTCTGGTGGCGTCAGCGACTAGCGACCGAATTGAAGTGGGGCGGAGGAGCTATATGTGATATAGGGTGTCGGCGGTGAGGCGTGATGGCTAGCAGAAGCAAGGAGGGTGGCGCGCTAGAGTGGAGCAGCCGAGCGAGGAGACCGGCGGGCACGCGGTGAGGGTAAAATTTATCCTGAGAAGGAGCCGCGGCCGACGCGGCGAGTAAACTTTTTGAGGAGTTAAACCGGACATGTGTTCAGCTAGGCCCAATTTAACTTCTCAAAATGAAAATTTCAAGGAGTTAACCAGTTTTAAGGAATCAGCTAGAGATGCTTAGTATGAGATGATCAAAAAGCAAAGTTGTTTGACTCCACGAAACACACAATTTTTATGTTAAGCATTTTTCTGTTTGAGTTCATCGAACGGTTTTGTGAGTTAAAAACTGGTGTCAACGTCTCTCTCTCTCTCTCTCTCTCTCTCTCTCACACACACACACACACACACACACACACACACACACACACACACGAATTGTTCCTCACGTAATACAACAAATCCGGACGTGGACATTTTAAGCTACGGTCCAATTAACCTGGAGCGTTTGGACAGCCACAAGTTGAACCTTGCGTCTAATCCCAAGTCTCCGCCAAAGTCGCAAAATGGACTTGCCGTGTGCTCCAGCACACCTCGTGGGAGGAAGGTCGCAGGCACGTGAATTTAGAAGCTTCTTCCGCCTAGAAGCACAAGCATTGTACTATAAGTGCGCTATGTCAAGAAACGTTCTTATATTATGGGACGGATGGAGTAGTATCTTGCAACATCTTGTTGGGAATTTTTTGGACAAGTTGATCCGTATTTATGTGTTTGGGGAACAATATGCTTATGTGGTATGACCTGTCGGCCTATATTATATCCTGATTCTAAAAGGAAGTTTTCATCACCATCCGCCAGTACTTCTCAAATTATTTTTACTCTCGGCCTCTACATTCTTTTACCCACATTCCTTGTACTATATGCAATTTGCTGAGTACTCTGCGCTCTTGCTTATACTCTTGCTTATACAAGCGACAATAGGTTTATGTCATCCCGGGTGTATTTGCACCTAATACTTCTAAAATAGGTGAGGCAAAACAAGAAGCTTCCGACCATGGGCAGCAAGTGCAGAAGCTTTGATGCAATCAAGCAACTGGCTAGAAAGGATGTCTTCGTTCTGCGACCACACTCCGGATGCTTGGTTGACAAGCTAGCTGCTATCCGCCGTGAGGTGGCGGCAGAGCCCGCAGATCTGGCTCGTGAAGGGATTATCGGTTTGTGTGACGAGCCAACATGTGGAGATGGAACGATCCATGTGCAATGAGAGACGACATGAACTATGGAGCTGTATCAGATGCTCTAGCGAAGGCCACAGTGCAACCAAGGAAACCATGTTGAACCTCAGCAAAGGACATGACTAAGATTGAAAGGAACATGCTACCATGAAGGCCTCATGCTACGACTCCGGTGCTTTCCTCCTAGCACAACTCAAAACCTCATAGCAAGAAGGTGAGGATGATGACAACTAAGCAAAGGAAGTTATGCACATGTGAGCTATGGGTGAATACTTTATCATACTGATTGTCAATTCTATTCACGTAGACCTCTAAAAATTTACGACGATGGCACCAGCCAGTTCCGCCGTATCGTTCATGTGTGTAATAAGAATTAATGGGTAACAATTTTCTGCGTGGAGAATGGAGTGAGCAATATGTGTGTGCATCTCCTTGAAAAGAAATAATTGCATGTATGGGTAGTTTCCTTTGGTCACCAGACTCACCACTATAAGACTCCCGGTTTTTGCAATCAGAGAAGGATCATGTTGTCTATTCCTTGGGCCAATGGAGAATTCATTTCAGTGTACAGTATTAGGTGCCTGCACCAAGTAAATCTCAGCTCCAAGACATGGTATTGAAGTCTCTTGAAAATATTATATTACAAATACAATGATTTATGATATATGTTGATGAAGTAGGATTTTCTATCATAGCTTACCACAGAACTAGTTAAGGTTTTTGATGGTGTAAAAATTCCTAAAACTTTGGAAAAAAATACTGAAAAAACGCATTTATAATATAACATGATCCAACGTGGCGATTGAAAAAGAGCCTTGCTATACGTACGACATTTTTGCGTCCGAACACCCATACATTGTTGTTGCATGTACTTTGGTCCAATCAATCAGCTCCATCGGGAAAAGAAAAGGAATGCAGCATCGAGTCTGGTAGAGACACATCAGATCGTATGTACAAAGATCGTGTGCAAAGCAATTTCGATTGAAAAAATACGACTGTATGTGTCCTTGACATAAAAAGGCAAATGTACGTGATTTATGGGCTGCTCTAGGCAGTTGACTTGCTTTTTTAATCACTGGCCAGTGGCCACTGAGTAGACGGACGGATAGCTACGTAGACAAGGAGTGATCAATTTTTCAGAATAATAACAAGATCCATTTTAGAAACAGTCTAACAGACAGAGAGACGACTGACTTGCTGGGTCGTAGACACGGCAATACGCGTACCAGTACGCCCCTTGACATGACATGCATGTTGCCCAACTTGCACTCGAGAGGACCCGGCCCGGCCCTATAGATATGATACTCACACCCTATGAACTGTAGGGGGATTCAAGCAAAGCAGTAGTCACCAGCAGGCCAGTGTTCCTCCTCGATCTAGCCCTCTTCTTCTCTTTTCATCTCTCGTTTGAAGTCTTACTGAGTTCGAGTATATATATATTTATCTGTTCGATCAGTGTGCTGATTACTACCCCTCGGCGGTGAGGTAGGCGACCACCCACACCGACCGTCGTGGAGCACAGCGAGGTATGTGTCTCTCACTCTGTCTGCTTATCATCATTTCCATTGGTGGTTTCATATGTCTTCCTCGACGTCTTGCTAACCAAAAATTGTGCGAGCTAGCTTGATCGCGCGCCTCGAGATGATGGTTGACCCAGTGAGCCTGGTGGGCATGATTCTAACGATGGTACAACTGATCGCAAGCGCCGCAGCAACGGCACAGCAGAACAAGAAGAAGTGCCGGGAGCTCGCCCAACGCGCGGGCATTCTGACCAACGTACTGCCCAACTACACATACGCGGCGGCCAACGACCAGCACACGGCGAGAGTGCTGCACACGCTCAAGGAGGCCCTGGACGAAGCGCAAACGCTCATCCAGTCCTGCCAAACTAGAAGCACGTTCAGTATATGCTCCCGAAGCCGGAAGGCCGCCGAATTAGACGCCGTTAATGGAAAGATCAACCAGTCCATCTTCGACCTCAATTTCATCAGAAACGCTCCAATAAATCACGTAGCAGCAGCTAGCCCAGTCCCACTCCCAGCTCAAACTTATGACCACGGCTCCTACTATCAGTATCAGGCACAAGGAGCCGGAGGTGCCTCCAGCAGCGCCTGTGTTGGATACCCCCCGCCTCAGCACGCTCCCGTCAATGTTCACTGGACTCCGGCTCCGTCTCCCTACCATGCTTCTCCAGCCCCCTCGGCCTCGGGTTATAATCCATCTTGTTTTTACACCCTTCCAACGGTCAACAAGATCTTTGACCGTGTGTGTAATGGATTCCGCTAGTGCTCATTCGTTCGTTGCGTCTGGCGTAATATTATCTTTCTGGATGGAAAATATGTATCCATTTGTGCACTTAATTTGTGCAGAGACTATGAATGATACATCATTTATTCGCAGCAACTATATATATATATGGTTATGTCCAATGGAACGATTGATGCAAAGGATCCATGGGGATAAAAAAATCGTCCCTTTCATTTTGCTATCAAGTTAGTTGAATTTGTATGTATGCCTGAGATTGCTCCTGTTTTTGTTTCATATAAGGTATTTCCTATGTTTCCATCATCGTTTCCGTGAATTTGTCAGTTTTCGGATGTGTTTCTTTCAACTTTGAACACAAGGTTTGTCCAATGGACACCAGAGTTTTTCCTGCAAAAGGGACGTGACAGCAATGGCATGGATTCTACGTACGTACGCTAAGGCTTAACGTATGTGTGTTTATGCGCGTTTGGTACATGAGATGAGGGCGCGCATGAGTGCACACGCAGCACATATACCCAAGGGCTCACTAGTACAGAACCGGCCTTTAGTGCCGGTTCGTGACGGGCTTTAGTGCCGGTTCTCTAACCGGCACTAAAGAGTGGGGACTAAAGGTCCCCTCCCTTTAGTACCGGTTCGTCACGAACCGGCGCTAAAGTGCCACCACGTGGCACGAGCCAGGCCCGTTTGCGTTGAGGGCATTAGTACCGGTTGGTAACACCAACCGGTACTAAATGTTTGTTTTTTTAATTTTTCTTTAATTTTGTGTTTTCAATTTAATTTAGTGATTGTTTTACATTATAATGAGTTGTTAAATCATTAAGTAGGATCCATTAGTTTCGACTGGATGCATTATTGGATATCTCTACTAGCTAGCTAGAGTATATGCCATATCCATATTATACTTGATCAACTATAATATATACGGATATGGCATATACTTGATCACTTAGGTAGGATCCATCCAGCTGAAACTAATCTGCTGTTTCTTTCATTAAATGATATAATAATTAACTAGCTATCTAATCACCACCAGCACTACTAGCTTAAAGAAGAAACATTCATTTGTACCAGAAGCAAAAATATTATCGATCGAGTTCAACATGATTGTCATGATATTATTATAAGCGTTCATATATAACACCACAAAAGCAAATCACGTAAGTTCAGAACGAAGAACACGGACATGAAAGGACAAGTACTAATTCAGAGCAGCATGAAGAACTAGAGCTAAATCACTCCTGCTAGCTACTCTCTCTCTGGTAAAATAGCATAGAACATGTATAGCTCTCCTGATTGATCATACTGGAGCATGCCGATGAACCTGTCTCCTAATCGTGGGCTGCGCTTCTCATTGCTGCCCCCTAGTACTTCTCTGCGATCATTAACAATTTTCCTCCAATCTTTCACTATTAAGCATTCATCGCTTCTAGAAATCCTGAATGCATTCATGTGCAATGCAGGATATCTTGCTCGTAAGCTAACAATTGACTTCTAACCTTTAGTCTCGATCCCTTGAGGCACAACTGTCACCGGGAGTCCCTGTTCAAGAACATTGTATAGTACTTAATTAATATACTTAGCAATAAAAGTTTAGCAAAAAAAATTATGTAAACAAAATATGCACTGAGGACAAATAGTAAAAATCTTACCATCATTCCTAAATAGATGTGACCGTAGTTCAATACCATCACTATTGGTCGCACGTTTTGAGTACTAACATTTCTAAGTGCAGGAAGAAAATTTGTCTTGACAGTATGAAGATCCTCAAGCCATGAAACATAATGACTTATCTCCTAGCAGTTTAGTTCAGCTCCGGGACAGTAGTAGGTCCTGTCTACCAAGCGCTGGACATGTTTGGTTGAATGGAGATAAGCTGTCAATAGAAATTAGTTGTCAGTTATTTTTGAATAAGCAATATCAAAGACAAAAATATAGTTGAGAACAACTCACATAATGGTAGAACTGGAGGCGTCTGCAAATCGACCCATATGTCTCTATTACCTTCAATATCATCTTCCGGACGAATATCAAAGGTGATAACCATACCAGGATCAAATGCATAAGGCTTGCATAGTGCTCGCCAAGTTTTGCATTCAAAATAGGTGTACGTGTGTGCATTGTATACTTTGACGTTGAAAGTATAACCATCATGCTCAGTTTTCAGGTAAGCTCTTTTTACCTCCATAGTTTCCATATCTTTGAAACCTATCTTATCCAAGACAAAAATTCTTGCATGGCGGGGATGCGCTAGTAGAATAGTGAAAATTAAAAATTATAAGTCAGGCAAATGAAGCATATATAAGTCATGCTTAATTACGAAAACAGACTTGTCGTTGTGACTTACTATATCGAATTCGAAAGTCTCATCCAGCTTGATGCTGAATTGCCTACCATCAACAAGGAAATTTCTGTCGCACTGGCCGCGCTGGTCTTCACAGTATTCGCACATAATGAAATTTTTTCCGTCGTCAGACGACATTTCCTATGTTCATATTAGGAGAAACATTAAACACTTACTAATTCAATTAATTCAACTACTTCTATTAATTCAACTAAGACACAAATCAACCAAAAGCCCA
>NC_041383.1:816433400-816434266 GCF_002162155.2 Triticum dicoccoides | reverse complement strand
CGGCGACGACGACGACGGGCGGCGGGGGCGGCGAGGTCGACGGCACGGCGGCGCGGCGGCGACGGCGTCGTCGAGATCGAGACTCGCGCGCGCGAGAAGTGGAACGAATTAGTGGCGACGATAACGAAATTCTCGTAAGTGCCATATATATAGGAGGAGCCTTTAGTACCAGTTGGAGCCACAAACCGGTACTAAAGGCCAATTTTGGCCAGCCCAAGCGGCAGGAAACGAGGCCCTTTAGTTGGTGGCTCCAACCGGTACTAAAGGGCAACACATGGATCCAACCGGTACTAATGCCCGTGCGCTGCCACCCGCAGTGCGCTACGTTTAGTCCCACCTCGCCGAGCGAAGGGCAGCCGCACTGGTTTATAAACCCAGCCGCGGCTGCCCTTTCGAACTCCTCTATATAGCAGGCTTCTGCGCCTAACTAGGGCGCGCTGCTCTGTGAGCCTGCTGGCCCTACTGGGCATGTATTTGCACACCCAAGGTCTGGCAGGCCCACCGGGCAGCGCCCCAACATATTTTTATAATTTTTTCTCTTTTCAGCATTATTTATTTTCTTCTATTTATTTTTGAGTAATTTTTTATATAGTTATTTCTTTTCTGCATTATTTATTTTCTTCTATTTATTTTTGAATAGTATTTATTATTGAGTAATTTTTTATATAGTTATTTGTTTTCTGCTTTATTTCCTCTTCCTCTTCTTTTTCTTCCTCCTCTTCTTCCTGGGCTTCTTTTTCTTCTTCTTCTTCTTCTTCTTCTTCTTCTTCTTCTTCTTCTTCTTCTTCTTTTACTTCTTCTTCTCCTTCCTCCTCCTCCTCCTCCTCCTCCTCCTCCTCCTCCTCCTCTTCTTCTTCTTCTTCTTC
>NC_041383.1:816411277-816431102 GCF_002162155.2 Triticum dicoccoides | reverse complement strand
TTCTTCTTCTTCCTCTTCTTCCTCTTCCTCTTCTTCTTCCTCTTCCTCTTCTTATTTTTCTTCTTCTGCTGCTTCTTCTGCTTCTTCTTCCTCTTCTTCTTCTTCTTTATGTATAGAGTTCAATGAAGACCAAATGCTTGTGATAGTTTGAAAAATAACATATTTAAATTGTGCATCTGAACACAAAAAAAATACATTGATCAGTACCGCCTTTCAGCCAAAACTCGCTACTACTACACAGAAGTACATATAAAAAATACATTGATCATCAATGATCGTTTTGTATAGAATCTAAATCGTCAATAGGAATCTACCACCGATTTAAGAACCGGCGAAGACTCCTATTGCAGCCACAGATCCTACACATAGAGTTCAATGAAGACCAAATGCTTGGGATAGTTTGAGATGTAACATACTTAAGATGGTCAAATTCTTGTTAGGGGAGCGAGGTGGGACTAAAAATAGCGCCTGCCACAACCTCTTTAGTACCGGTTCGTGGCACGAACCGGTACTAAAGATTCCCAAAAAACCGGTACTAAAGGTCACCTCCCGCCAAGTCATTTGAACCGACACTAATGGGCGCATTAGTGCCGGCTCATATGCAAATCGGTACTAATGTTTCTCATATTTGATCCTTTTTCTACTAGTGGCTGTTCTTCCTCATGGGACCGGCTAGGGACCAGCTGACTGAATATCCAATTTGGGTCAGTCGCTTTTCCTTTACAATCGGCTAACTTCTCTACTTGCCCAGTTCGGAGCTAAAAGGGCGGGATTAAAAGGCCAGCTGCATGCATGCGACTGGGAATAAAGGTGAATAGTGCATGCACGCAAGCGAGCTAGTGCTGGTTGGGTTTGATGTAAGAAACACAGTTTTCAGCTTTTGTTTATTGTGCCGACATGCATTATTTCACATTTTTTAAAGGATAGATGCCACAAATCAAAAAAAAGAAAAAGAAACAAAATTGACTTCTGTTTTCTTATTTTTACAGATTTAATATTACACTTTAACGATGATCAAAGACCTCACTTGTGCAAAGCATAATTAAATATAAAAAAATGCATATAATTTACACATAAATTGTGTTTTTTATAATATGCAAGAATAAGCATATAAGATAAAAATAATGAAGTTCTCTAAAAAAGAATGAATTAGTGGCACCAGTATTGCCCTTCAAGAAGAAATAAAATGAAATAAAAATTAAAACAAAATGAAAATAATGAAGCCTGGTAAGAATGAATGAATTGGTAGCATTGGTTCTACCCTTTAAGAAGAAAGAAAATGAAAAAATGACAAAATTTGCACAAAGTTTACACATAAATATATTTGAAAAATGTATAATTACTATGCAAAACTGAGCATACTATAGTGATATTTCGACCAAAAAGTGCTTTCTCAAAAGTAATGGATTAGTGACATCGATATTACCCTTACAAAAGAAAAGAAGTGAAAACTAAAACAAAATCAAAAATACAATAAAAACTAAAAAAAATATGAATTTTTCTATGAAGGAATGAATTCGTGGCATTGGTATGGCCCTTTCAGAAAAATAACTGAAACAAAATCAAACTAATGAAGTTTTCCAAGAAAGAATGATACCCTTTAAGAAGAAATGAAAAGAAAGAGCACAACTTGCACACAATTTGCACTGAAATTGCACTTTTTGAATTATGCAAAGAATTATGCAAAGAATAAGCATATAATAGTGCATTTTCGCGTTCTACTATAATTTACACATAGTAACTGAAATAATGTATTTCCTTTAAAAAATAAAAAAACTAACGCACAACTTTAGACCGAAATTGCACTTGATGGTAATATGCAAAAATAATCATATAATCACAAAATGGCGCATATTATCGAGTAATTTTGTGTATATAATTACACTCAGCCAAAACCCACAAAAAACAAAAAATAAGGAAAGAATAAAAGGAAAAAGGAAAACTATAGTAACAGAGAAACGAAATAAAAAATTAAGAAAAAATACACACAAAAGAAAGAATTAAATTTCCTTAGAAAGAATGAATTAGTGGCATTGGTATTACCATTTAAGAAAAAGAAAAGAGAAAAACAATCTAAAATAAACACTGACAACATTTGCATGAAAATATACATTAAAATTGTGCTTTTTAAAAATATGCAAGAATAAGCATAAAAATGGAGCAAAATTGCGCACAACTTTCCACCAAAATTGCACTTTACTGTAATAAGCGAAAAATAATCATATAATCATGATATTTTGGCACATATCATATAGTATTTTTATGTGTATAATTACACTCAGCCAAAAACCCACAAAATCTAAAAATAACAAGAAAGAAAAATGAAAAAAGAAAAACGCAACACAGAAGAGCAAAAACGAGCCTCAGTAGCAATTCAACCGACCCAAAATAGGGGTCAATCGGTTCCACGCAGCCCAACTCACCACCAAAATGACACAGAAAAAAGGAAAACAACAAACATCTCAAAGCAGAATCGGACAGCCACAAAATCGACTCACCCCAAAAGAATGCTTCGAGATGTGTCCGTATTTTTTTCCTCCCGTATGTCAATTCGGCTTATCTTGTCGGCAGCCTCACAACACTACTTTTTGTTCCCACGCAATGAGAGAATAGTACGCGTGCATGTGATCTATCCCCATGCCAAGTCCATACACTTTAATTTCCTATTGATATTTTAGAACATTCATATCTTTGAAACTAAAATTCTATTTTTGAAATGTCTTATATATTTGAATTCCTGGCGACGAGACCTTTAGAACAAGATGAATCTCGGATACATTTCAAATTAGTCTAAATTCCAGTATTTCAATCATTGGTTTACTTTGCTGTCGATGCAGGCAATAATAGATAGATTTATGTACATAGTTGGGCCCAGGCTAAGAAATAAATAATAAATGGATTCCTCCCCCTTTAGCATATGCTTATGTAGCACTCCTATTTTCAATTAATTGAAATGAGTGATTTTTTTTATAAATGTCTGGAATTATTATTTTTGAATGAAGTGAAATCAGTTTTTTTATATGAATGAACTTGGTTTTTTGAATGAGTGGATTAGTTTTTTTATTGAAGTGAAATCAGTTTTTTTAGATGAGTGAACTCAAATTTTTTGAATGAGTGAGATCAGTTTTCTGAATGCAGTAAAATCAGTTTTTTTAGATGAATGACTCGAGTTTCTTTAAATGAGGGGAATTCGTTTTTTGAAATTACCGAAATCAATTTTTAATATAAGTGTTCTAGCGTCCCCACCTCTGTTGAAAGTTTTTCCTTTCTCACTTTCAGGTCACTGCCAGAACCATTATTTCGAATTGGATTGGAGCTTCGATGGTAGGATCGCAGATGAAAGAATCTTAGCCATCGAGATCGTAGAAATGTAGATTCCATGAACTATACTCGCAGAGTCAGAGAGGTCAGTTTGGATCATAAGATCGTAGAATCATATAACAAAATCACGATTTTGATAACCTTGCTGGGAACGTTTGCTCCCCATCCCTAAGGCGACGGTGAAGCCGCCTAATGCAATGCTACCACACATCCGTTCCATCACAAAGTGGACCATACGATGTGGCAAACGCCCTCTGTCGGACTCCCAAAATGTGATGAACCGTCTTCATAAAACCTGGCTGCAACAACCATTGCCGCTCAAAGAGGTATCGCCGCGTCGGGCGTCCACGCAGGCAATCACTGTGATATATAGTAAACTTTTCTCTAAAAATAATCATAGTTGTATGACTTCGGCTTAATTTGTTTGGCAAAACAAAAGCGAAGATTGCCTTGGCAGTATCTAGCAGTATGCATTCAACTTCACAAACTTGGACCAAGTTTGTAAATAAAATTATGTATATCTACATCACCAATTATGCATCGTACAAAAATATATATGCCATGATGAATTTGATGGCATTGATTCATATTCTAGATTTTGGTAAATAATTTCATAAAATTTAATGTCATGCTAAATGTTTTTACATGAAGTGGAATATCTCGTTACATGTGAAAGAAATTTCTGTAAGTTCCAAAATATACAGGATTTAAGTTCTAAACAACAAAATATATGCAGATCCTACACGTGTCATTCAGCCGAAACGAAACAATTAAACACCTCTTTCTTGAATGTCCACTTGCAAAATTGTTATGGCAATCCATTCATATAGCTTTTAATGTTAAGCCACCAATGAGTATAAACACGTTATTTGAGATGTGGCTTCATGGAGTAGACATACACACAGCTAAACATATTCGGATAGGGATATGTGCACTATTATGGGCTATATGGAACACTCGAAATGATATGATTTGTAATGGGAAAAAATTCACTAATTTTTTGCAGGTTATCTACAGAGCCACAGCCTGAATCCGTATGTGATCGTTACTCACTCATGCGGACTAAGCTTATGGTTATTGGATTCAGCCGATGGAGGACGGTAGCACAGGCTATCTTCAGCCGATTTGAATGGCGAGCTAATAATATGCTAGGTGTGTAGGCATTGTAGCCTGTTTTTTATCACCAGATGTGGCGCTTTCTCACCAGGTGTGGCGTTTTTCAGATTTATGTATTTTTTGGCTCAGATTTGGAGTTTTCGTGAAACTTAAATCCTTGTTTTGATTTATAATAATATGACTGCATGCATCAATTGATGCTCCTCTTTTTTAAAAAAGATGTGCCATTCAGCGGCCAGTGGCTCTTGGCTGGTCTGTCTTGCCCAAACAGAGCACCGCTTCCGCCTTTCCCCTCCCCCCGCCGCCGCCGCTTCTGCCAACGCCGTGCGCCGTTCTCCATGTGGTCTCCACCGCCCCGCTTCCTCCCTCCCTTTCCTTCCCCGTCGCCCGCCTCCCCTCGTTATCGCGCCGGCCCCCAAACGGCGCACGGCCGGATCCTCCTTTGCCGGCGAATCGGAGGGGACCAAGCGTCCAAGCCCCGGATCCAGCATTGTCAGCCGATGGAGCTCACGGCGTCCACGTTTCCACCAGTGGCCGGAGGAGACGAGTCCGCAAGGTATAAGCTGGGTCCTGCCAACTCGGTTGTAATGCCATCTGCTAATTAGGCCCTGCTTCTTGCGATGTGAATTTTTGGGACATGCAGCCACGCGCTGCCGAAATCCTGGGCGTCCGTCTGCGCATCATGATTACTACTTTTTATAGCCCGTTTGCAATACGTGACACGTTAATCACCAGCTTTTGCGAATACGCCGTGTTTTACGCCACATCAATGGCCTAGGCATCATTCAATTCTCAGTATGAATACAAGGCCCACGTGATGGCTTAGGAGATGGAATAACTGCTCTCGTTGCTGGGTGGATGTAAATGAGCTCTCGCACTACTTAAGTAGAAGACGTTTGATCCTGATGGAAACGGGCCAGATCCTCTGCTGTAACTGTACCACATTTATGGCCATTGTCGTGTAGTTTGGACCCCATATGTCATTGGTAGTACTGCACATAAAGTTAGCGCAGAGGAACCTGATGGAAACCTAACTAGCGTATTGTGGTAAAACCCCGGGGAAAATGCCTCCATGTATTGTAAAAAGGTTATATGTTAAATTGATACTAAAAGGGACGGTTTTATCGGCAACCAATATATGTCATGGTTATAGTTTGATTGCACCACTAGCAAAATGAAAAAAAAAAACAATCGGACCCAAACTTGTTTCATTACTCTATCAGGCCGAAGTAATATTATATGAGGTGGGGCACAAACTAAGCCATTGTACTTTTTTGCCAGAAGTAAAATCAATATAAAACAAAGCATTTTTTTACTATTTTGCAGTAATCAAGGGAGAATAACTCCACTGGGTATTTGGAATTGGCCTCCATGTGTTGTGCCAAAAAAACATATCTCAAAATGGTATACAAAATGTTGAATATCTTTTCATGCAATGATTATTCATTTTAGTTGATAATTTTTTTTACCCCAACGTGTGGAAATGCCAACACAGGAAATGCTCAAAAGATTTATATGTCAATTTGATACTGTGGTGGGCGGCACGGTTTCATCGGCTACCCATATATGTCATGGTTTTAGTTGTATTGCACCACTAGAAAAAAAATAGTCGGACCGAAACTATCGAATGCATCGGTTAAATTCCTTTCATTGCTCTGTCCGGCGGAACTAATGTTATATAGGAGGGAATATAAACTAAGCCATTGCACTCTTTTGCCGGAAGTAAAATCAATAATGTTTTTTCTTTGAAACAAGGCAATTTGTTTGCCATTTTCCAGTAATTAATGTTTTAATATGGTCAGAGAACCTTGGTCATGGTCCGATCACGCCCCCAGTGCCCCACCGTGATGATGTGGCCGCTTCATGGAAACAATGTATGGAATTTTGAATTAGGGACGGGTACACGGTTGGATGGGTATAGACGCTGGTGCTCCACCCATGTTGGTGTGTTTGCATGCAAGAGTTTGTTCCTTCGATGGGTCTTGCTCTCATAAAAGTCCAGCTAACTTTTAAATGCTCCTGAGCTAATTAGAGCGAGTTATGGTGCATGTCAGGTCATCTGGTGCGCATGTCAGGTGAAAAAAATGTGCAGCTATACTGAATGATCTACATGGGCTTGAAATCATTATACGGCTCACGCGTATTCAAGTTGCCGAATCACGCGAAGACATGCGGTGTGGATTCCAGCCGCGCGTGGCCGCATGTCCACTCGCGATTATTCGCTGCTTCTTGGTATTTTCTTATTAGGGGAATTGATGATATACCTTTCGTGCTCCAAACTAAAAATTATGCCTTGCTTCGAGCAGGACGGACATGCTCTTGTCCTCGCAAGATTCTGGTTCTGCAGCGGCACAAGCAAACGACTAGTTTATGTTCTCGCTGATCTTTAGTACTTTGCTTGGCAGGTAATCTTGCGATTAATCAACTAATCACCGGCAAAGCAAAGAGGAAAAGCTTACAAGAGGCTAATGGGCTCGGCAAGAAGGATGATTCTTCAGCATCCTCTGATATAATGGTCCCGGGGCACAAGTGGCCAGTTTGCTGATCAACCACAATACCCAAATCAACTGGTGCTGCATCTTTGTCTGACGGATACTTAGCGAGCTAATTAGGATCGGGAGTCCTGCTGCCATTGAGGTGAATCTCTCTTACATGTTTATTTAAGATCCTACTACATTACCTGCAAATTAGGTGCTCTACAAAACGGCAAACTGGTAGAACTATGGTAGCAGGGTATTTTCTGCATCTGCAAACAATATAGAATTGTACAACATAAGGAAAATGCCTCATATCATCATGAAATTTTGTCTTGAGAAAATCTGTTACAAGTGGAGCTCTTGGCAATACAAAATATTTGTTTGAAGCATTGTAGGAGAATTACTAGCCTAGCACATCGGTCGAGCACAAAATGACACACATGATTAGTTCTATTGTTCCTAAGAAATATGTACTCCCTCTGTTCCGTTTCCTCTGTCCCCATTTGTATACCCAATTTGCACTACCATAGTTCTCCCTCCGCGACAAGAAAAACGGGACGGAGGGAGTAGTACTGTAGGTGATATGACGCTCTTCAATGTGTTCCTCATTTGCACATACCTTTAATAAAGATTTGAAATGTCAATAAGAAATTTTCTAGACCATTTGTTTGGCAGGCCGAGCTAGTTTAGGTCAGGTTGAGTCTATGGTCTGTACTAGGAGTTGTGTTTGATTAGGCTATAAGTTTCCGACTAGGATATCTAGGACGTGGAGGTGTAAGTCCGAGTCATAATATGTGTTGCGTCTTGGCCCGCTATGTATATATACACAGGTACGCCATGGATTTGTAACGCCGCGGAGTGGAAAAATCGTGAGTTGAGAAAATAGAAATAAAGGAAAACAACGGGCATGACAAGGGCCCTTGGCTATCAGTTTTGCGCGTGTGTGTTCTTCGTCTACTTAGAGGTCATCAATCGATGGGCGGAATTCCAACATGTGTCACTAGGTTGGTCTAGAACTCTAGATTACCATAGAATTATTATGATATTTAAGAAATACAATATATATTTTGAAATGAATTTCATAAACTCCTTCATAACTTTTGAGCATACTCTCTAGACTCTACTAATTAAAGGATGCTCCATTGTGGGCTACATAAAGTTGCAAACGGGCCCATAGTTTTTAGCATGTTCTGGTTATGTCCTCATGCTTGCACCACTTAGAAAGGAGTATATCTAAACAACTGCACATACGAAATTTGAGATAGTACATAATACCACCTAGGTGGTTTTCTATACTTATGGATTATGCGCATACCCTCGACTGCACACTATGCTACCTATGATATGAGATACAACGCAGGGCGTAACTACACTCAGCATTATTCCTAGAAATGCATACACCTCCACTCCTTATATACCGCATAGATGTATGTCTCATGCTGGTTTTATCACTTCATATCCTTCGTAGTTATTGTAAGATTATTGTAAGATACACAGAGGAGAACTACATGAAAAATGATTGAAATAAATGGTTTGTGCATATACTCATCTTAAGCATGGAGTAGGATATATGGAAAAAGGGGCTCCATCTTTGAATTACTATCAAGTGTAATGCATGCGATAAATAAATGTAACACTTCTATTTAGCGGTATAATTTTTTGACCCTGAAACGGTAGGAGAGGATTTAAGCAATATAATTTATTCTTGAGCCTCTAGATCTTGTAGAATTCTAAAAAGTTATAAACCAGGAAGTATGTACACTAGTCATTAATTAAATGGAAGTTTGGAACCATATTTTTTCCACTAGTTATAAATAGATTGCCTAACGACTTTCATGGTAGCAAATCGTATATGCATGTAAATTCCATTAGCATAGGGTCAATTTAGTAGTTTAATTCCACTGTCATGTTGGTTATAATATTATTTCTGTGGTTGCGTGTGTACTTCTTTTGAAGTAAATATATGTATGTATTTCAACTAATTTGTTTGTAATATGGCGATCCTCGTGTGCATTCAGTGGCCACTGATGGCTGGAGTGGTGCGCCTATGGAACAACTGGGAGGTCCAAATCCTAGTGCTTGTTAGCTTCATGCTACAAGTGTTCCTGCTCATGTTCGCCAGGATGCGGCGGCGGAACATCTCCATCGTCCCAAGGACCCTCCTCTGGCTAGCATACCTGCTGGCCGACTCCATAGCGATATACATCCTCGGCCACATGTCCTTCTATGGTAAGTCTCACGGGCACCAACAGCTCATGGCTTTCTGGGCGCCATTCTTGCTAGTGCATCTCGGTGGCCAGGACAACATCACCGCCTACTCCATGGAAGACAGCAAACTCTGGCCGCGCCACTTGCTCTCTTTTGTCGTGCAGACAGTGGGAGTGGCTTATGTCCTCTACAAGTATGTTACTGGCAGCTGGACCTTGGTCACAGCCTCAGCATTGATATTTGCCAGCGGTGTTCTCAAGTATGGGGAGAGAGTATGGGCACTCAAGTTGTCCAGCATGGAGAACATGAGTAGGTTCCTCGACAGCGAGAAGTTGAGTGAGGCTAAAAGAAATCGGCATGCACTAGTTGGCGAATGGAACATATCTGTGCAGTGGGGCCGGGGGAAGAACTTCGAGCCTGAAGAGGTTCTGCATGGAGCTCATGACCTGCTTCCCATTTGCATGGCTCAGTTTGTGGACTATAAGTTCTGGCCATCTGCATCCCAGAGTAAAGCCATAGAGCAATTCGATAACAAGGGCCAAATGTTTGAGTTGGTTGAGATGCAGCTCTCCTTGATGTATGATTTCCTATATACCAAGGCAGCAGTGGTCTTCACATGGTATGGATGCCTCATTCGTGCCATTTCAGCAGTTGCCAGCATCACCAGTTTCTTCTTATTTCAATCAAGCGTTGGCAAAAATGACTTCAACAGAGTTGATGCCATTGTCACATACATCTTGATAGCTGGGGCTGTCCTCCTAGAGATGGCAACATTGTTGAAGGCAATGGGATCAACATGGACATGTGCACTGTTGCATGCTAGAAGATGGCATCGGCTTCACAGCATAGTCATAGCTATTCGGCGGCATGTCAGGGCTGCGGAAAGAAATAGAAGATGGTCAGGTTCCATTGGACACCCCATGTTGCTGAACTCGTCCCATGGAAGTGGAGGCTGGGTGCAGAGCTTGGGATGCAAAGATTTGTGGAAGAAGCTGCACCACTCCCTACCTATCATTTCAGATGGTACTAAGAAGTTGGTGTTGGAGGAGGTACGAAGAATGGTGGGGAAATGTGAAGGCAAAGAGGATATCATGAGGAGTTATAGTGGTCAGTGCGCACTGAATCCATGGAGCGGATTCTTCAAGGATCCCACCTCACACGCGGGCATCGATTTTGATGATAAAATCATTTCCTGGTACTTTGCGACCAAAATATTCTTCGCATGGTCTTCTTGTGTGGAAGAGCAGGGTTATGTCGAGGCAATCACGGCAGTGTCAAATTACATGATATTTCTCCTTGCTGAACGTCCTTACATGATATTTCTCCCTGTTCGCCCCGGATTGTATGCTAGTACTGAAGTAGCATATGTGGGGATTGATTTTTCTGACAGGGAAAGCATCTGCAAAAAGTTGGGGCTGGACAAAAGAAAAATAATGTGGAATATGGACACAAGAACAGATGGGGGAAAGCTGCATAGAGCAAGGAGGAGGCTGGACATAATAATGGAGGATCTGATTGTAATAACGAAGGGTCTGGACAGGAAAATGGATGATCTTGGCAGAAGGTGGGATTTGGACAAGAGTCTGGAGCTGAAGATAATGAGGAAGGAGTTGGACAAAAGAGGGCAGGAGCTTGAAGATTTAATGTTACAGGTGGGTGGTAGAAGGGAGAAGCTGGAGGAGCCGGACAGAAGGTCTGAACTCTGAAGTTGATGGAAGAAGGGAGGAGAACCTGGACCTGGACCCAGAGGAGTGGAACAAAATAATGGAAAAACTGGAGGAGCTAGACACAAGAAACAAGGAGCTGCATTTCGGACCTTCACCTCCACCACCTTCCTTAGTCCGTGGAACTGAACTTGCTATTCGGCTGCTAGAGGCGGAGGCGCGGGGCTAGCGGGAGGTGCGGCGGGTGCTACTTGGGGTGTGGGTGGAGATGATGTGCTATGCGGCCTACCACTGCAATAAGGATTCCCATGCCAGGCAGCTCAACAGTGGTTAAGACAGGCGTGCGAATCTTCGTCTGGCTTCTGTCCACTGCCATGTTCAATCGCCGCTACTGTGACGAAGATTGGTTTAAGACAGGCGTGCAGAGGTTCTTCTGGGGACCATTCCATCTCGAGGAGGAGGATGACATCGCCAGATTGTTCTGGAGGAGGAGGACGACATGGACAGAATGGCTGCACTTGAGGAGGAGGAGGACATGAGGAAGACAAATGATTCCACTATACTTTATTGGTGCGGTATCCCCACTAGCCGCCAGTGGGACAGATTGGAGTATTGTTTAGTGATTTTATACGCAAAGGAGGAGCAAATTTATGACTTGACAAGTCCTTGATGTTTGTTGTACTATTGTATAATCTTATTGGAGATGAGTGTCTTTAGGTTCAATTTTTCCTATACAACTATAACTAAATGTCTTCCATTAAAAATGTAAGGATTAGGACCTTAATTAGGTCTGCAAGTAAGACTAGTTTCCTTATGTGGTATATACTCGTTTAGGTCAATCAACCAGCAAGTGCATGCAGCTAGGTAGGGACTCCAAACTACTCCCTCCGTTCCTAAATATTTGTCTTTTTAGAGATTTCAAATGGACTACCACATACGGATGTATATAGACATACTTTAGAGTGTACATTCACGCATTTTGCTTCGTATGTAGTCATTTGTTGAAACCTCTAGAAAGACAAATATTTAGGAACGGAGGGAGTACAAGGTTGCGTGTGATTCTATTGGCTTAAATATTTTATTAATATTTGTTCCACATTGTAGATGATGTGTTCAATATATATCCGAGGCTACTGCAATGATAAAACCAGAGCAACTAGCCTAACCGGTCGAATCAAAGTTCTTTTCTCATTCATTGCATCTTTTTTTCTAATTTTATTAATATATGTTCCTCATTGTAAATAATGTGTTCAATATACTCCCTCCATTTCTAAATATAAGTCTTTTTAGAGATTCCAATACAGAGGATCAAAATGAGTGAATCCACACTCTAAAATACGTCTACAGACATCCGTATGTAGTCTATATTAAAATCTCTAAGAAAAACATATATTTAGGAACGGAGGGAGTATGTCTGAGGTTACTGCAATGATAAAAATGTGAAAATTTGTTATCTCAAACGAATTAATTAAGTTTTTTTTTCATATTTGTCCCTGGTTTCCTATTGGCCAATCCGAATATTCAAAATTTTACCAGTCAGTTGGTAAAAACCAAACGGAGGCCTCTCCTATTTTGCTTAAAGTTTTGGTTCCACTGGTTGGGCTAGTTGCTCTGGTCATGGCAAAACTGAAGCCTAGCAGCGCCGCTAGAACCGTTGGCAAATGTAGTAATGCATGCTGACATATGAGAGATTTGTTGTTGGTCGAAAATGCGCAGAGGGAAAGAAGGCCCTGAAAGATCACCTTCTGTATGCAAAGTCAACACCTTCAGATGTCATTTGAACTTTCTTATCATTCCTTGACTAGTTTAGTAAATGCTCTAGTTTACGACTCCACTTATTGTTGCTATGGCATCTGAACTTCGGTAATACACTTGTGTTCCCTCGAGGGTGAAAGTATGTGCAGCTTTGCTAATTTCGTACGATATTTTGCGATTCAAAACCTTCAGAAAAAGACCTCAGGGCACAGTTCTTCAAAGTTCCCATAGGGATTGCAGCATCAAGGAAAGTATATATGGTTCTCTCTTAGAAAAATAGACCGCATATTTTGCATTTCTTGTCAGTGCAGAATGGTTAGGTCTGATTGCATTATGTGGCAGAACAGAACGAGCGTGCTGTTAAATGTTGGTATTCATCACATCATAGTGAAATGAAACATAAACAAGTGTGTTCCTTTTCCGGAGAAAAAAGACGGCGAAGTTCTGAACCTTCTCTATGAGGCCCATTGCATGAATCGTGAAAACATTTTTGAAACCATCTTGGGTGAGCATCAGGGTTTTCACTTGAAAGATTCGTCATTTTGGGTTTGGACAGGCTGGCGAATCAGAATGAGAAGCCAGTCACGTCGATTCGCCTTGGCCTGCCTAAATTACGTGCTGCCTACAGGGCTCTTCAGGTGTATGCATGAGTTTTACTCTTCCTACTTACTCCTAATACCTAACCTCCTAACCTGATACCCTAACATTGTGTATATAACAATGGCTGTCTCGAGTCCAGATACCTGGTAAATTAGCGATGTAGATGTTCTCTAGAGAAAATAACATTGCAGATGGCCTGTGTTGTTCATTGACATGAGATTAGCTCAAAACTGATGCCTAACCTTGTGTATGATGATGATATGCAGGGGGTGAAATGGGCTGCATACCCTGTCATGAATTAAGCTGAAGAACCCCTTTATGCTAAGGCACGGTCCTCCAGTTCTATAGTGACCAAGATAAATGGCACCAAATTCGTGATAAATGCCTGTCATTCTGAAGATAAATGACACCATTCATTGCTGTTCATCGTGTTAGTAATCTTGGGTCGCTTGGCATGCCTGCGGGGACAGCACAGTTATTGCGGAAAGAAATCCGACAAGTTTCAAGCTATTCATGAATTGCGAGTATTTAACCAAAAACTACCACATTTCATGGAAACGTGTCAAAAAACTCCCAGGGTCACAGCGGGGAGCGAGCCACTCTTAACAGCCAGCATCTTCTTGTCTTCAGCAGCAAGCATCAGGCGAACCTCTTTGATCTGCTCCAGGATTCCCCCCTTCATCTTCTTGAAAGGTTGCATCGGGGTGCCAGGCCAGTCAAGCGGCGAGGCAGGGCTGGAGTTTGCTTGAGCTGGTTTCTTCTCTGGGGCCACGCTTGGTCTTGAGCTGCCTGGGTTCCTGAAGCTGCTCCTGTGGATCCCCAAAGCCAGCTTGGGGAGGAAATGTGTTGGCGAGACACCTCCAGTGTCCACCAGACCCATTTTACCCCAAAGTCAGCTGCAAGGGGGCTTTGAGGATGCAGGATATCCAGTACTGTATCCTCTGCATTTTCTCCTGCGAATCCTTTGAGTACAGAACCATCCACCTTTTGAGTGTCCCCCAGACCAGCCACCAGATCTGCTTAATATCAAACCACATAGCATTATCAAAAACATGTTTATTGCTAACTTTCCATAGGCACCATAGTACACAAGCACAAAAGGCATTTAGCACTTCATGATTTTTAACTGCCGGCCAAAATTTGGCAATGGTGAAATAGCTAGACCCTAATTCAACAGAAAAAAAGGAGGAGACCTCAGTCTAGATGCTTTTTGCTACTACACAATCAAAAAACAAGTGATCTACTGTTTCCTGGTCAGAGCAGAATAGGCATCCAGGGGTTTTGTCAATCCCCCTCTTAAGCAAATTTTCTTTAGTCATCAGTTTGTTATGAGCCAGAAGCCAGAGAAAAACTTGAACTCTGGGTGGCACAACAATAGACCAAACTGAAGGTATAAAGACATGTTTCACTCCTCTTAAATTAATGATGGTGTACAATGAACTGGAAGAGTAAACCCCCTTGGATTCATATTGCCAGATCATGGCATCTTCATCTCCAGTGAGGATAATCTCTTTAATGTTTTGTTCAAGGCAGTACCATTCTTCCATCATAGCAGGGGAAAATACCCTTCTAAATGTAAGTTTGATAATATCCCCATCCCAAACATCAGAAACTATAACACACTGTTGATGACAGATAGCATAAAGTGGCCAGAACTGGACAGAGAGGGGGGAGGTGCCAAACCATATATCCTCCCAGAATCTGGTCTTTCTCCCATTCCCTACTACCCATCTATAACCAAATTAAGAGCTTTAGCAGCCCACATAACTCCTTGCCAAAACTTGGATGAAGCTTGTGGTTTACAGGCAAGTATATTAATTAGGAGAGTTCCTAAGATATTTGTTGTCTACAATCCTTTTCCAGATCTTGCCCTCATCCCGGGCATATCTTTTGATCCAGCTGCCTAACAAACATAAATTGAGGTCTTTAATATTAGGGCATATCTTTGGCTAGATGGAGCTTTCTGTTCCCCTCAAAGTCACTCCATAAACAGTGAGCAAGCTGACTATTAATTAAGTCTAGAGCCCATTTGGGAAACTTAAAGAAGGACAGTATGTAGACAGGAATACTAGCCAAACAGGCCTTGATTAGAGTTAGTCTAGCTGAATAGGAAAGCAGTTTTCCTCTCCAACCAGCCATCCTTTTCAGAATTTTATCAATGAGGGGTTGAATATCTTCCCTTCTCAGTTTATCATAATGTAGAGGAATTCCTAGGTATTTTATTGGAAACATACCTACAGTACATCCAAAAATATTAACAAAAGGGGGTAGGCTGTCCCCCTCAACACCTAATGGAATGAGTTCACTCTTTGCATAGTTTATTCTCATCCCTGAAACTTTTTCAAAGCAAGTCAGGATCATTTTCAAGTTGGATGCTTTAGATTCATCCTCATCCATGAAGAGGATGGTATCATCTGCATACTGCAAACAGACCACCCCTCCAGGGATGACATCAGAGCAGAGCCCTCTAATTAGATCATGAGATGTAGCTTTGATGAGCATCCTAGTCAAAACATCTACTACAATATTAAAAAGAAGGGGGGATATAGGGTCCCCTTGTCTTAGACCTTTGTTGGTAATGAAGAAGTCACTCTCCACCCCATTCACCTTGACCCCTACAGAGCCATTGTGTGTGATTTGATGAATCCATTTGATCCATACAGGACTAAAGTTTCTTTTATGGAGGATCTCTAACAAGAAATCTAGGTTGACCTTATCAAAGGCCTTCTCATAGTCTAGTTTAAGCACTAGCCCTGAGTTGTCGGAATGAAAAGTGGAGTGTAGCACTTCATGTGCAGTCACTACACTTTCTAGAATATATCTCCCTTTAATGAGAGCAGACTAGTTACTAGAGGTGAGGAAGTTCATAACAACAGCAAGCCTATTGGTCAGAACTTTTGTAAAGACTTTAAAAATAAAAATCAGTAAGCTAATAGGCCTAAACTTCCTCATGTTGGTAGCATCCTCTTCTTTAGGAATGAGGGAAATCATGGCAAAATTTAGTCTATAAATATCTAGGTTGCCAGCATGGAAGTCATCAACCAGAGCCATAACATCATGTTTGATGATCTCCCGAAACTCCTATAAAAAGAGGAAAGAGAGGACATCTGGATCAGGTGCTCCTTCAGAGTATGAACCAAACATGGCCTCCTTTACTTCTTTTTCAGTGAATGGGTCTTGAAGTGACTTATTGATGTCTTCAGAAATCTTTTCCTCAGATGAGAAAAAATCCCGATTCAAGCTAAATCCCCCTATATCTTCTTTTTTAAAAAGATCTTTGTAAAAATCAGAGGCTATATTTAACATTTCCTTGCGTCAGAGGTAGGGCCATTGGGACCATCAAGGGAATGAATGAGAGATTTCCTTCTCCTCTGATTAGCTATTGCACTAAAGTACTTGGTGTTTCTATCACCTTCTAGAATGTCTCTATCCCTAGACCTTTGCCCAGCTATGGTCTCTTCTTTAATCCAAATAAACTGGAGTTCTAGTAAGATATTTTCCATCCAAGCATTCTCCACATCAGAAAGACAAGTTGTTTCAGATATGATATCAAGCTCATCATATTCTTCTGTGAGGGCAGTTTTTTTCTTCCTAATTGCTGCTTCTACATTCTTACTCCAACCCTTGGAAAATTTCCTAAATCTCCTAACTTTCTCTTGCCAAATATCTATTGGCTTAACCTTATTAACTGGGGCAGTCCAGTTCTTAATGGCTAGCTCTTTGAATTCACTATGTAACAACCACCATTTTTCAAACTTGTAACTAGAGGGCCTAGGCCTGCTTCCTAGTCCAGAATCCCATAGAAGGGGGGGGGTGATCACTCCCAGTTCTAGGGAGAGCTTGAGAAGTACATAAAGGGAAAATAGCCTCCAGCTCAGTGGTGCAGAAGATCCTATCTATTGTAGTCATAATGTTATTCTCCTGGTTGTTAGCCCAGGTGAATTTCCTACCTGACATCCTAATTTCTAGTAGGCTCCATATCTCCACCCAGGCATTAAATTTGCCTGCCCAATGGTGATTGATATTTCTATTAGGCTTATCCTGCTGGTATCTAACTAAATTAAAATCCCCTCCTATTAGAGTGGGCATTTGCTCATCTACAAAAAGGCTATGAAGCTCAGAGATGAAATCATCTTTGCCTTCCTCATATGGGGAACCATATACCTCTATAACTCTAAAGCATATCCCAATAGATTTGACTTTAAGGTTGCACGTGACAAAAAAATTCAAGGAGCTCCAATGGAGGACCTCAAATATATCTGCATCAACACCCACCAGCACCCCTCCAGAAGTGCCCACAGCAGGGAGGTGATGCCAGAGAAAGTTTTTATTACCACTAATGGATTTGAGGAAAGCAGGGGATAGCTCCTCTTTTTTGGTCTCTTGAAAAGCAACAATACTAGCATTTGTTTTGGCTAGGGTATCAACAATGCATGTCTTCTTACCTTGGGTAGTAATCCCCCTAATACTCCAGAACAAACAATTCATCTAGCAAGGTTTTTCTTGGGGTGCTTGCCCCGCCCATATTTGGAGATTTTAGTCCAGATGACACACTGATCATCTACAGCATTGGAGATCCCTTTTAACCCTTGAGGTGTAGTAGGGGATCCTATGTCAGATCCTAGCTTATCTAGCCCAGTAGACTTATTCAGGGACTATTTTCCAACTACATGTTCACCCTCTAATGAACTATGACCAGGGTTATTCATTGTATCTTTATTATTATCTAAATTTTTCCCCAGGAGAAATGGCCCTGCATGCCTTCTAGGGATCATATTTCTAGAGACTACAGAAGCATAAGTATCTATATGTTCATCAATTTCTACTCCAACCATCTTAGCTACAGAAATAAATGCAGGATCCTGAAAGTTTTCAAAGGAGTTTTTCTTAATCGTACCTTTGTGTGTAGCTTTAGGCTCTTCCAGGTTTTGAACTTTTTTTTTATTTCACAGCAATTTCCATAATGGTTCTTCCACCTATATCAATCCTGCTGCTCTTCCTTTGTGCTTGGACTGGGCCCCATTTGTGCTGCACTGGTGGCTCTTGAACAACATTGGACGAGAGATTTGGACTGAACACTATCTCTTCTTGATTTTCACTAGTTTTTTCAACTCCAATCTGATCCTCAAGCATGCTGATATTATCTTCATCTTCCTCATCCCCAATTTCCATTTCTTGCAGCATTTTGAAACTTTCCTCCATGGAAATGGGGTCTTGGAGTTGCTGAAGGTATGCCAACACATTCTGCTTGCCCTGAAGAGATGTCCCAGGTCTGGAGCCACTTCCTCCAGATTGAGAGGATGTTGCATTAATAGTGTGATGAGAGCCTCCAGCTCCATTGTCACTGCTGGTTTTTTGCTGCACTTCCTTCTCTTTGCTTTTGTCAATATGCTCATCCAGAAGATCATGCTGGTCCAGTTCTTCTACTGGTGGCTCCACAACTATTTTAATCTTGTATAGCTTATATCCTATCCCAAAGATCCTTTCAGATGGAATTTTGGTAAAGTCCTTACACCTAATCTTGATCCTAACCACTTCAAAGAAGGTTTTGAAATTACCTTGCCAGTCTACATCTATCAAAGTGCCTAAGACAAAAGCAAGTTGTTCCAACACTGACCATTCTACCCATTTTGGAGCCACTCCTCTCAGATGGAGCCAAACAGACTGGAGCTCAGCATGGTACTCCATATCTCCCTTCCATACTTCCACATTGACTGTTACTCCAGCAATCTCAGGTAGTCCAAAATTGGGGTAGCCAGCCACTGTTTCCACTGGGATATGTGGGGGAAACTTGACCAAGAAAGTCCAATTGTCTAACATTCTAATATGCCATGGCCAGTTGGTTTTGTAGATGACAGAGAGGTTATGAGCCAATTCTTCTTTAGTTACTTGACCAGCCTCAATGTACACTATCCCAACATTCTTTGTGTTTCCAACATGTTGCTCATTGACATCAGGGACATCAATTTTGAAGAAACCAAGACCAGAAGCAGCACTGCCTACATACTTAGCATAGTTCCTAGGCTTTTTCCTGATTGGGCAGTCGTCCACCTTGTGTGTCACCATCTTACAGATGAAGCAGGATTGAGGCTTGGGGCACTGAGCTTTGTGGTGCCCAGGTTCTCCACAGGTATAGCATGTAACATCACTGTAATCAGCTCCTGAAGTATCTTTGGCCTTGTTGGCATTCTTGTTTCTGCCCTGTGTCTGTTTCTTCTTTTGCTGCTGTACTGGATTGATGTTGTCCTTGTTTCCCTCCCCTCTTGTCTGCACTGGGGTGTTCTACCCTTGATTCCCCTGCATCTGCACCTGCGGAGGCATCTTCCCTTGATACCCCTGGGTGCTGCTCGAATGTTGCTGCTGATTCTGCATCTGATTCGGCCCCCAGTTGCCCCCCCACTGATTCAGCATTGGAGGTGGTTGGAGGAAGGGCCCCTGGTACCATGGAGGAGGAGGAGCACCTTGGTGACCAAAACCAAAGGGGAATTGCTGCGGTGGGGGCCAAATTGCTGGGGCGCCCATTGGTTCTGTCCACCTCCTCCGCGATCAGCTTGATCCAGGTGCCCTTCGCCTCCTCCACGATTCCTGCTGGGGTCGCGTCGACCACGCCCACACCCGCGGCCTTGAGCATTAGCCATGGCGGTCCTCTCCGAGGGATCGGGTCGCCCGCCGCGGCCTTGATCT
>NC_041383.1:816345532-816410971 GCF_002162155.2 Triticum dicoccoides | reverse complement strand
GGGTTGGCTGTTGGAGAGGGCTGAGTGGGGATTAGGTTTTGTAGATTCGCCTCCCCCCACAGCTGCCCGTAGTGCGTCCTGATGGCATCGTCTTTGTCCTCATGTGGACACTCCACCTCAGCATGTTCATCCACGCAAGCACGCACTCCGAACCTCGTCTGTCTCCCCTCACTGACCAGTGGGACCGGGATCAGATCCTCTCTTGCAAAGCAGAGGATTCCGCCCACCATGGCTACCGGAGTCTTCACCAGCGGGGGGCAGCCCTGTCCGTCTCTGACCTTGCGCCGCAGACGGCCAGCCTCCCCCCCCCACCGTATGAATCGTCGGATCCACAGCTCTCCTAAGGGAGGAACCAAGCTCCGAGGCAGCCTGATGGAGATTCGAGACCTCACCAGCAACTCTCAGGGGAGCAGAGGTTGGAGAGACCAAAATGATCTCCACTTGGCTCTGCTCGCCGACGAGGAAGAGCCCATCTCCGCGCGCGCCGACGCAACCACCTCCTCCGACGAGATCTCCTCTCTCGACATCATCATCCGCCCCATCTCTTCCTCCGACGCCTCCGAACAGATCTTGGTGACCAATTTGACCAGCAAATCTCCTCTGGTTGGTAGCCGCAGCATCCTCCGCATACGCGCCTGATGCATCTCCTTCGCCATTTCTGCCCCGTCATAACGCATCCCTCTCCTTCTCCCTTCCATAACAGGGCAGGCCAGGGGAATGGGCAGGGGCGGCCGACAGGGGGGCTACAGTGGGGCGGCGCGCTAGGTTCATCGGCGGGAGGCACCGGATCTGGTGGCTACGGTGGTAGGGAGACGGGGCGAGGCACGTCGCGTGAGCGAGGGTGAGAGCGCTCATTTCAAATCCTTTGTGCCTTTCCTTTCAAAGAGGAAAGGCATACGAGGGCACGGCAAGAAGGGTCATTCCTGAGCAGCCTCTCATATAATTGTCCCGGGGACACAAGTGATCAATTTGTTGCTCAACCACAACCACAGGTGATCAATTTGTCTGATGGATACTTAGCGAGCTAATTAGGATTGGGAGTCCTGCTGCTCTTCTGCAATAAGCCTCCCTTGTGTCTTCTTCTGCCATTGAGGTGAATCTCTCTTACATGTTTATTCAAGATCTACATTAATTGCAAATTAGGTGCTCCACAAAACAGCAAACTCTACATGTTCTTTGTCTTGGATCAAAAATATGCTGAATTACAGTAGTGGAGTATTTTTCTGCATCTACAAATAATATAGAATTGTACGGCATAAGGGAAATGCCTCATATCTTCTTGAGAAGATGTATTATAAGTAGGGCCCTTGTCAACATGAACGCCCTGTTCGGAATCGCGCCGCTCCCGGAGCGAGCGGAGCTGCAGTTTCCTTGCTCCGCAGATTCCCGGAGTCGGTGGATTGCCGAACAGGGACGAAATATTTGGTTGAAGCATTGTAGGAGAATTACTAGCTTAGCACATCAGTCGAGAACAAGTGATTCACATGATTAGTTCTATTGTTCCTAAGAAATATGTAGTAGGTTATATGGAGCTCTCTGACGTGTCGTCATTTGCACCTACCTTAAATAGAGATTTAAAATATCAATAAGAAATTGTCTAGACGGTTTGTTTTGCAGGTCGAGATTGAAATAGTGCAGATTACGTTGAATGGGTCATTAGGTTGGTTAAGTATATGTGCAATTTACTAGTTCAATTCGACTGTCATGTTGGCTGTAATATTGTCTTCATGGTTGCGTGTGTACTTCTTTTGAAGGAAATATACGTTTGTACTCTAATTTGTTTGTAATATGATGATTCTTGTGTGCATTCAGTGGTTACTGATGGCCGGAGTGGTGCGCCTATGGAATGATTGGGAGGTCCAAATCCTAGTGCTTGCTAGCTTCATGCTGCAAGCGTTCCTGCTCATGTTTGCCAGGATGCCACGACGGAACATCTCCATCATCCCAAGGACCCTCCTCTGGCTAGCATACCTGCTGGCAGACTCCATAGCGATATACATCCTCGGCCACATGTCCTTCTATGTAAAGTCCCAGGGGCACCAACAACTCATGGCGTTCTGGGCGCCATTCTTGCTGGTGCACCTCGGTGGCCAGGACAACATCACCGCCTACTCCATAGAAGACAGCCATCTGGCTGCGCCACCTGCTCTCTTTTGTTGTTCATACAGTGGGAGTGGCTTATGTCCTCTACAAGTATGTCGTTGGCAGCTGGACCTTGGTCACAGCCGCGACGCTGATATTTGTCGCCGGTGTTGTCAAGTATGGGGAGAGAGTATGGGCGCTCAAGTCGTCCAGCCTGGAGAACATGATTAGTTTCCTCAACAACAAGAAGTTGAGCGAGGCGAAACGAGAACAACATGCACAGCAGGGCCAAGGGGAAAAGATGGATCCTGAAGAGATTCTGCAAGGAGCTCGTGATTTGCTCCCCATTTGCATGGCTCAATTTGTGGACTATAAGTTCTGGCCATCCCAATTTCAGAGTAAAGTTGTAGAGCTATTCGATAACAAGGGCCAAATGTTTGAATTGGTTGAGATGCAGCTCTCCTTGATGTATGATTTCCTATATACCAAGGCAGCGGTGGTCTTCACATGCTATTGATGCTACATCCGTGCCATTTCGTCAGCTGCCACCATCAGCACTTTCTTCCTATTTCAATCAAGCATTGGCAAAAATGTCTTCAACAGAGTTTGATGCCATTGTCACATACATGTTAATAGCTGGGGCTGTCCTCCTAGAGATGAAAGCATTGTTGAAGGCAATGGGATCAACATGGACATGCGCATTGTTGCATGCTGGAAGATGGCACTGGCTTCACAGAATAATCATATCGGTCCGGCGGCGTGTCAAGGCTGCGGAAAGAAATAGAAGATGGTCAGGTTCCATTGGACACCCTGAGTTGCTGAACTCGTCCCATGGGAGTGGAGGCTGTGTGCAGAGCTTGAGATGCAAAGGTTTGTGGAAGAAGCTAGGCCAGTCCTTACCTGTCATTTCAGATGATACTAAGAAGCTGGTGTTGGAAGAGGTACGAAGAATGGTGGAGGCATGTGAAGGCAAAGAGGATATCATGAGGAGTTACAGTGGTCAGTGTGCGCTGAATCCATGGCACGGATTTTTCAAGGATCCCACCTCGCACGCTGGCATTGATTTTGATGACAAAATCCTTTCCTGGTACTTTGCCACCAAAATGTTCTTCTCACAGTCCTCCAATGTGGAAGAGCGAGATGATGTTGTGGAGGCAGTCAGGACAGTGTCTAACTACATGATTTTCCTCCTTGCTGAACGTCCATACATGCTTCCTAGCCCTGTTCGCCCGGGATTGTATGCCAATACTGAAGCAGCATACGTGGGGCTAGATTTTTCTGACATGGAACACCTCAGCAGAAGGGGGGAGCTGGGTAGAAGAAGAAGAATGTGGGATCTGGACACAAGAAGGGACGGGGATGAACTACACGGAGTAAGGGGGAAGCTCGACATAATAAGGGAGGATCTGGACGTGATAAGAGAGCATCTGGTCAGAAAAAAGAATGATCTGGGCACTAAAAGGTGCAATAGAGCGGAACTGTACAATTCAATGGAGGCCCTGGATAGAAGTTCGGCGGAGCTGAACATGAGATGGGAGGAGCTGGACGATTTAAGGTTAGAGGTGGGCACTAGAAGGGAGAAGTTGGAGGTGCTAGACAGAAGAAGTGAGAAGCTAGACAAAAGAAGGGAGGAGCTGGGCAGAAGAAGCAAGCAGCCTCCAACTCTTGCTAGAGGGACGATGCTGGATGATCTAGAGGAGCTGAATAGAAGAAGGGAGGAGCTGGACAAAAGGAGGTCTGAAGTTGACGGTAGAAGGGAGGAGAACTTGGACGTGGACCTAGAGGAGCTGAAGAGAACAATGAAAAGACTAGAGGAGCTAGACAGGAGAGTGCATCTCGGACCTCCACCTTCCTTGGTCCGTGGAGCAGAGCTTGCTGTTTGCCTTCTAGGGGCGGAGAAAGCGCGGGGCAAGCAGGAGGTGCGGCAGGTGCTACTTGGGGAATAAGAGGAGAAAATACAATTGCAATAGCTTAAATCTCATTGGTGGAACCAGTTGTGGCATGGATTGATGACATGGCTCACATCTATCCATCCATCTCTCCACGCCACATGCCACATCCACCCATCAAAAGAAAAGGAGGAAAAAAAGAAAAAGAAAAACAAGACAGAAACCCACCGCACGCCTCCCCCTCTCCCTCTCTCGCTCGTCTCTCCCTGCTCCCTCCCCCCACCCACGAAACCCTCGCCGCCGCTGTCTACGCTGCTCGATTCCGGCGTGCTCCGGCGGCCCTCGCCAGCGCGCAACAAGATCCGTGCTCCCCTGCCGCCTCTCTTCCCTTCCCTCCGGCCAGATCCGCCTTTGGCGGCCCCGAGAGCTCACCGAAGACCCCCTCCCCATGGCTAGGGTTTCGAGGGTGGCGTCCCCTTCAACTCCGGCGTGTCGCTGGCGACTCTGGTCCACCATCTTCGACGCCCACCGCAAGTCCCACGGGTGGCTCCGCCTCGTGGTCGGTGCTCCTGCACCCGGTGGCTGCGAGGCGGACACACGCGGCGGGTAAACTCCGGCGAGACGGTGGCCCCCTCCACGGCGTGACGGCGGTGCACTGTATCGGCTAAAGCATCCCCATGGTGAGCCCCTCTGCACTCCTCTGTTCCCCCCTTTTCCTTGTATAATGATGCTTCACATTGCTTGATATGAATGTGATTTTGGTCAAACTTCACTTCCGCCTAGCTAGCTAAAAGAAACGTGTGTTTGTTTATGTATGCTATAACAAATCACGTACGTGTATGCTAGCTAAAAGAAGCAACCAAGCTAGTAGCTTAATTGATATACAGGAAACTAGCTAGCCTCTTAACAATGTGTTCATCAGGCTGCTCTCAGGTATCGTTTGAGTGCGCCTATTAGTTCGGCCAGCCTCTATGATTTATTCTGATAGTTGCTGGTACTTCTATTTGTGAAAAATTCGACGCAACAAAAAAATGTTAATCAGTCCGCTCTCTCAAAGTCAAGTTTGGGCTGCTGCATATGAATGGATTTTTTTTCTCAGTTTGGGAGCTAGGTACTGGTGGAGTTTGGTGTATCCATAGTCCGCTCTCTCAAATGTTAATCAGCCTCTGTGATTTTTTTCTCAGTTCTAGCGATGCAGGGAGGGAGGGACGTCCATGGATTGGACTGCAAGGATTGGATGCAAACCAATGCACATGAGGAGGAGAGATGCAAGCCATGCCATGACTTGAAGGTCCCTGCCGTGAACCCCTTCCCCTTCACGTGTATAATCATGCTCAACATATGATTTTTTTAATCTTCAATTCAGCCTAGCTAGCTGTTGTAGTACTTGCTTGTCTCCTTCCAAATGTTGCCCCAGTCCGTTGAGCTTCTTATTGCTCCAAGTAGTACTGCTATTTTTCTGCTCTGCGATTTGATGTGCATGGTTCCAGGATCCCAGTCTACCACTTTTGTTGCTGTGATGTCGAGCTCTGCTTTCTTTATTATCACTAGTTGCAAAATTAGTAGGAACTAAACTTTTGTTAACTTGTTGGCTGAACCAATGGAACTACTGTTATATTTGATTTGTTGCTCAACTAGTTCTGCAATGATTGGATCGAATGATGGCATGACCCTACTGTTATCATTGCAATTATCTTGGTCTTATAGATGTTATTGTTCCAATCATATAGCACATGCTACTTTCTTTATTAGTTGGCTGCTGGTTCTATTTGTTCATATGTACAAGTGCTAATGTTTCTTTGTTATTTTATAAAGGATATAGTCCTTCATTTGTATATAGCTGTAACTCTCTTATTGATCAACATATATTGATTCGTCTCTTTACTGCAATTACTCTGTAGTTCATGATTTGCTCCCGTAGTGGTATAAAATTATAGTTTCTCTTTCAAGCTGGTACTGTGTTTGATATATACTAGTCTTTATCTAAATACCATGTACTGGTATTTCTTGTATGGTTTAGTACATCATCTACTGGTGGTTTAGTTGTATATTGTACATGACATAGTCCTGATGGTTGCATGTAGTGATAATTCTTTCTTTGCATTAGCTATTTCATATGTTTCAGATGATTTAGATGCATGCTTATACTCCTATCTATACCACGTGCATGTGTTGTGCTTGTGTACCTGTATACAGAATAGTACCCATGTGTAAGTGGGTGTATGTGTTCTGCTTACAGCAGATGTTTAGTAAATGTGCTATCAATGGCCTATTTCTTCTTGCAGGTTATGGACTATATCTTTTCTTGCCAATTCCCTCTCTCTTAAATCTGATTTGAACAGATGCTACACTGGTCTCTTCACTTTCTTTCTTTCTCTCCTACTCTCACTGATAAGAACATGTGCTCCTTCATCTTGCCATGCCAATGATGGTGTCCTGAGGCTCTCATCATTACTTAACAACAGATGCTGCACTACTTGATCCAATGATGCAATAGTCCTAGCACTACTAGGCTACCTGAGGACAATCCCTACTTCAAACCCTACCTCTGGGCTAGTTGATTAGTAGTGGGTTAGTTGGATTTCATCTGAAAACTAACCCAAGCTTAATTGAGGGACCCCCTAATCATGGAGTTAGTGCTAGTTTGAATTGATCTTTGGGTTTGGCTTTGATCTATACTTTGCTGGCTCTACTTCTGTCTTGGGCTCTCTTCTACTGTTTCTTTGATCAACTTAATCTGATTGGGGTTTGACTAATGTTTCCAAATTCCTACAGTAGAGGCATTTTGCTAAGGGGAATGCTGCATTTAAACCTTGATCAAGTTTTTCCTGTTTGCTGTTTCTTGTTTTGCAGGTTGATGAACTGCAAGAAAGAAGCAGAAGATGAAGAACTAGATAGTTTAGTATAGGCTTAGTTTAGGACTTTTTCTTTCTTCTTTTATTTCTTTTTCCTCTAAGTGTAATTCCTGAATGCTTGTAATTGACATTTATATTAATAAAGTCTATTGTTTATTATTCAGACCAAATAATTGTAGTGTTCTATATATTATGAATATAGTTTCTTCTATCCAGTTTTTGCAATATCACTTGTATTATTTCTTCATCAATATAGGTTTGCATATATGCCTACGTTCTCCTAGTTTAGATGATGAACTGTCACATTTCTGCATAATCCCATATTATTCTGCTTTGAAATGCTGTCAAATGAACTGAAAAAGAGAAAACAGGGGAAAAAACCTATGCCTACGGCAAAGCCGTCGGCATAGATCAGCCCAGGGCTACCCAGGGCGTGCCATGTGGCAAGGATGTACACCGGAGCGACACGTGGCAGAAAAAGGTCGACGGCTTTGCCGTCCGCATATATTTCCATCTATGCCGATGGCAAAGCTGTCGGCATACCTCTGCCACATGTCGTCCCCTGGTTCGTCAGCGCTTTTGACGGCGCCGTCCGTTGCCGTCAGGCGGAAAACACTGCCGACGGCTAAACTATGCCGTCGGCATAGGCCCCTATGCCGACGGCTATACTACGCCGACGGTCTGACACATATACGCTGACGTGATCTACGCTGACGGGGCTATGCCGACGGCAGCCGTAGGCATAGATCTATGCCGACGGCAAATGACCTATGCCGACGGCCCTGGGCCGTAGGCATAGGCCGCGAGTCCGGTAGTGTTTGTGCCAAGTGTGCTTGTTTAACTCCCATTCAGATATTACTTCCAACAATATATGAATCAATTGTATACTAAAAAGCACCATACATAAGAAAGAGGAGATCTATACTATAAATTCCTACAAAGTTTGTCCATCGTATCACATAGATCCATACAGATACAAATCAAAATTATTTTCCAATTGCGCAATGTCAATTCAAGGTTATGAACCAACAAGGCAGCACAACCTTAGGCTAGTCTTTGTTGTATATATGACTACCGCTACATATTCATACGTTACAACTACCTAGTGGATGTGTCATGTCATGATCGATCTGCCTGTTTACACGTTACAACCACCTCCAGTAGTGGTTGCATCTTGACTCCTTTTTTGTTATACTTGCAGGCAATCGACGCCACTTGCTCTATGCATTATTGGTCGACGTTGGCGACAACTTTGTCCAGATACCAAGTTTTGATACCCTTGCTGTCATATTAGATTTCATACTTCCTCCGTTCAGATTTACAAGCCTCATCGGAAAAATGAGACATTAGCATATGCAAGACTAGCCTCACTTCTCTAAATCTTGACATTTAGTTGCGAGCCAATGCATGCACCTATTGCAACTGAAAGCATCCATGCATATCATTGCAATTTAACGCATACATGCATTTGATCAGAAAACACGAGGGAATACAATGCCGTGATAGGCTAGTTTGCATGAGAGTTATGAGATCTAATACATAATCAAACCTTTAGGCTATTTATAGTGGGAAGCAACTTATACTAGTAACATGCATATTCTTCTTCCCGCATCCATCGACGACGCTTCGTGAGCAAAGCTCGATGCCATCTCTAAGCCTCCGCCTCGGTGGAGCAAAGTATTTTAAACTAGGATCGTCCAGAAGCGATGGCCAAAAAGTTAGCCTAACATGTGTCTATTACAAGAGCAAAGTATTTTAAACTAGGGATCTTGTAGAAGCAACAGCCCAAAAGTTAGCCTAACATGTGTCTATTACAAGGGCAAAGGTTTTTAAACTAGGGATCTTATAGAAGCAGCGGTCAAAAAGTTAGCCTAACAAGTGTCTATACAAGTGCTCAAATGTGTGAGGGTTAAGCTTGGCACCCCCTCTAGTTGAATTCAAGATCCGCCACTGGTAGAGACCGACGCTACATTATAGAATAGAGGGAATAAGTTGCTTCGACTGATTACATAATAACTCTTAATTATAATGGTGAAAAATTGAAATCGAACATCAAGTCTACATCAATTCTTCTTTACATAGGCCAACAAAATGGTGTCCCTGGTGACCATGTCCTCATCAGCCGCAGCGAGACATGAGACCCAGGAGACTAGGCCAATTGCATGATGACAAGGAGCCACTTGCCGGCGAGGACTGCCCGTGGCCGCAGGGCAAGGGTGATGGGACGCCTATTGGCCACCAAGACTTGGTCACAGCGCAAAAGTCACGTCTCCGTCCATGTTATGCAATACTCCAATAGAGAACGGAGGTGAAATTTTCTCATATTTACAACCCATGTGTCGTAGACAGGAACACGTCACCCAACGACAATTCTATCATTTTCATAGTTGCTGGTCTTGGACAGTGCATGATGGAATTTTACATGTCAGGACACATGGGAAATGGTAGGAAACGTCAACAAAAACCTTGGAAACACATTGGCAGACTTATTGCGCGCGTGCTTATCCAAGTTCACGAAGAAGAAATATGTATTGCTGTTTGTTCGGTTGGTTCTCTTTTAAGATAATCAAAAGCAGCGATCCAATGCCAGATTCAATACAGCTTAATAGTTGAGTGTTTGACGGGGTTCGGTCGTTATGGCAACAACCTCCGGTCCCCACTACGAAGGTAATAACATGCATATGTTACTAGTTTACAACCTAATAAATGAAGTCTTGCATATGACACTGCACTTATGTTTTTACCTTGCGTACTTCCCCCTTCAGAGGCTCATATCAAAAAGGAGAAATTTGAATATACATGGTTTGTCTTACATATCCAAGTCTTTTTCTAGTGGAACACATATCCAAATACTAACATGAATTGCAAGCCAATGCATGCAACTGTTGCAACTAAAATCATGCATGCATCCATTGCAATAAAAATACATTCATGCATGCGAACAAAAAACGAGAGAATGCACACTATGCTAGGTTCCTTTGTATAGATTCCCTCAAAAAAGGTTGCTTCTTATAGAGGTGTGCGATTTAATATATTTTTCTATAAAGGGTGTTTTTATTGACTCAAAATGTATCATCAAGTGGATATAGAGCATGATGAGCGGCACCCTGCCTCTGCATATCTAAAATGCACATATCCAACACTAGCAGTCTGACAATAATAAAAAAACCGATATATCAACAATAGAAGAGTCATATGACTGACACTATGCCTATGTCAAAGGAGGTGGTGGACAGATCCGTAGATTACTGTGCCACCCATGTTGGGTAACAACCTCCATGCCCCCCCCCTCTCCCAACCCCCCGGTCAGTCTCCCCTCATACCTCGATTGAGGGAGACCAATTGACTTAAGGTCAGGAATGAAGTCAACAAAAGACCCAATGAACTCCTCTGTTTGATGGCCCGTGGGGATGCTTCCTTCTGCCTAGCACGGTTAGGAACATATTTCTTTAATACTCCCATGAACCTCTCAAAGGGGAACATATTTTATAGAAGTACAGGGCCCAGAGTGGCAATATCGTCGACTAGATGAATTAGGACGTGCGTCATGATATTGAATAAGGATGGTGGGAACACCAGCTCGAAACTGACAAGACACTGCACCAAATCATTCTTTAACCCTGGTAGAATTTCTGGATCGATTACCTTCTGAGAGATTACATTGAGGAATGCACATAGCTTCACAATGGCTAATCGAACGTTTTTTGGTAGAAACCCCCTCAATGCAACCGGAAGCAGTTGCGTCATAATCACGTGGCAGTCATGAGACTTTAGGTTCTGGAAATTTTTTCTTTGGGATATTTATTATTCCCTTTATATTCGACAAGAGTCCAAACGGGGCCTTCATACTGAGCAGGCATTCAAAGAATATTTCTTTCTCTTTTTCGGTAAGAGCGTACCTGGCAGGACCTTGATACTGCTTTCAATGCATTCAGTCTTTTTCGTGCATACGTTGCTGGTCCTCCCATGCCTTCGGTGTATCTTTTGTCTTCCCATACACTCCCAAGAAGCCTAGCGGGTTCACGCAAAGATTCTTCGTCATGTGCATCACGTCGATTGTAGAGCGTACCTCCAGGTCTTTCCAATAGGGTAGGTCTCAAAATGACCTAAAATTTTGCGGAGATTTATTTTGGAATATATAAAAAAATACTGAAATAAAGAAGTACCATAGAAGATCAACCGTGGGCCCACAAGGGAAGGGGACGCGCCCTACCCCCCTAGGCGCGCCCTCCCCCTTGTGAAGCCCATGGGGGGGGGCCTGGTTCACATCTTCTGCTATATGAAGCCATTTGCCCTAGAAAAATAAGGGAGAGACTTTCGGGAGGAAGCGCCGCCGTCTCGATGCGGAACCTGGCAGGAGCACTTTTGCTCTCTGGCGGAGTGATTCCGCCGGGGAAACCTTCCTCCGGGAGGGGGAAATCGAAGCCTTCGTCATCACCAACTCTCCTCTCATCGTGGGATGACTCATCTCCAGCAACATCTTCACCAGCACTATCTCATATCAACCCCTTGTTCATCTCTTGTATTCATTTTTTGTCCCAAAACCTCAGATTTCTACCAGTGGGTTGCTAGTACTGTTGATTACATGTTATAGTTGATGCTAATTGGTTTACTTGATGGAATATCATATGTTCAGATTATTAATCATATAGTTATCTCCTCTGATCATAAACATGAATATGATTTGCGAGTAGTTCCATTTGTTCTTGAGGACATGGGAGAAGTATTATTATAAATTATCATGTGATGTTTATATTCGTTCAATACATTGATGACATGTATGTTGTGCTTCCTCTAGTGATGTCGTGTGAACGTCGACTACACGACACATCATAATCTTGGGCCTAGGGGAAAGCATTGTGTTGTAGTAAGTAGATGATGGGTTGCGAGAGTGACAGAAGTTTAAGCCCTAGTTCATGCACTATTCCGTAAGGGGCTGATTTGGATCCATATGCTTCATGCTATGGTAAGATTTATCTAAAGTTTTCTTTCGTAGTTGCGGATGCTTGCGAGAAGGGGTAATCATAAGTAGGTTGTTTGTTCAAGTTAGAATAACACCTTAGCACCTGTACAGCCACATTACAATGTATCATAGTGAACGCGAATCAACTAAAAAATGATGATCATGACTACACAAAATTTCCATGTGTCCTCGAGAACGCTTGGCTCGTTATAAGAATTACTCTTGGCTTGTCCTTAGAAATATAAGGATTGGGCTACCTTGCTGCACCTTGTTACATTGGTTACTAGTTACTTGCTACAATTTGTCTTGCTATTAAACTATCTATTACTACACTTTTATAGCACTTGCTGACAATACCTTGCTGAAACGGCTTATCAATTCCTGCTGCTTCTCGTTGGGTTCGACACTCTTACTATCGAAAAGACTACCATTGATACCCTATACTTTTGGGTCATTAGTGTCGATCCGAGTGAGGTCTGCTCCATCTCCTAGCGTCGATCTCGCGTGTCCTGGATGGGCTTGGGTGGATTGACAGCTCTAGGACGTGGCTGCAGGCTGGCGTGGTGGTTCCTGACGTCGCTGGTTGCTAGGCACCTGGCCTGGTGGCGGCAGGCTAGATCGGGGCGGCGTGGGGGCCTACTGCCATGATGTTTAAGGTGGCCGTCTTCATGCTCTTCTCACATCACGGCAACGGCCTGCATGATCGGTCCTCCCCGATCTGGCCATCGACGTGTTCCAGGACGGCCGCAGGAGATCTTGCTCATGATATTTTGATCGGTTAGATTCTGGTCGTGCACACCCATATCAGCCTAAAAGGTTCTGAGGGCGTTGCGTGAAGCTATGTTGGTTGATGAAACCTCGGGACATGTCGGCTTCTCGATTTCCAAGGTAAATACAGCGCTGGAGAAGGTCATGGTGGCCGAGATCAGAGGGTCACTTAGACGGACGGAGCCTTGGAGGCCATGGAGTCAGCCAGGTGTCAGATAACTCTCATGAGCAGCAGTGATAAGTGGGGGCGGCAACACTGGAGGATTTCATTTTTGGTGGTACTCCTCCGGTGCCGAGTTGTGACTTTCAGAGTGAAAACCTAAGGTCTGTCCTTCATTGATTGTACCTAGCGATTGCCTTACTGAAGGAATTGTTCTGAGAGCGCGGACTTTCTCCAGTGTAAAAAAACCTGAGATCTTGGATCGGGCAATGACGTCGCTTGTGCAATGTTCCCTTCTTGCAGGCGTTGCTTTTGCAGACCTTTTATGTTTTTCAGGTGTTGTATTAGGTGGTGATAGGTGTTCTACTGTTGAGAGGAGTAGATCGCTGTGGCCAGACCTTTCTATTTATTTTCTTCTTTGGATGTGTGCATCCTGAATGTCTTTGTGACATCATGTAGGGTGCAGAGGCTGGGTGTAATTAGTATCTTAGCAATATTCATATATTCTTTTTTTTGAGGATCCATATATTCTTGTTTTAACAGTCTACGTCAATTCGTCTTTACATAGGCCAACAAAATGGTGTTCCTGGTGTACCTGTCCTCATCAGCCGCAGCGAGACAAGAGAACCATGACCCAGGAGACTAGGCCAATCCGCATGATGACAAGGAGCCACTTGCCGCTGAGGACTGCCCGCGGCCGCAGGGCAAGAGTGATGGGACCCCTATTGGCCACCAAGACTTGGTCACAGCGCAGCAGTCATGTCGCCGTCCCTGTCATGCAACACTCCAATAGAGAGTGGAGGTGGAATTTTTCTCATATTTGCAACCCTTGTGTCGTAGACAGGAACACCTCGCCCAACGACAATTCTATACCTTTCATAGTCGCTGGTCTTGGACATAACATGATGGAATTTTACATGTCAGGACACATAGGAAATGGCATGAAACACATTGTCGGATTATTGCGCGCGTGCTTATCCAAGTTCACGAAGAAGAAATATGTTTTGCTGTTCGTTCGGTTGGTTCAAAAGCAGCGATCCAACGCCAGATTCAGTACAGCTTAATTGTTGAGTGTTTGAGGGGGGTCGATCGACATGGCAACAACCTCCGGTCCCCACACGCTTCGCGATCTCTGCTGCGACCTGCAGGCGCAAAGGCACGCCCGGTGGCTGCTAAAATGCCTGCTCTTCACCCTACCGGGCATTGCCGTTCTGGCCGCTGGCGTGCTCCTTCTGCTACGCTTCGCCGTCACCCCGCAACTCAAGGCCTACATCGAGGACGCCCGTCTCACCAGCTTCGTTCCGGCTGGCATCCCGTCACCGTCCGGCTCCGCGGCGATGTACAACGTCTCCATCTCAGTCGCCCTCACAGTTCGTAACCTCGACGGAGCCATGGAGATCAAATACACCAAGCCCCTCGTGGCTGCCTTCCTCTTCGACGACCGGCGCCTGTACAACGTCACCGTGGCGGGCGCAGGCCACAGGCACAGGCCGCTCAAGAGGGAGGTGCACCTCCTCCACACTGGCGGGGAGGTCCCGTACTTTCTCGACACTGCAGCAGCGGCGGAGTTCACGAAGCAGAACGCGACGGGGGTGATCAAGGTGGAGATGCGCCTCTCCGGGCAGATAACGCTCTCCATCGGCAACAGCCGCGTGCTGGAGCTCAGCTGCCTGCTCACGCTGCGGCGCCCGGCACCACCGCCGGGCACTGATCTTGATGTCGTTGTATTCCCTGAGGTCGACTGCATACCTGACAAGCCCAAGAAAATCGTCTTCTGACGAAACATAAAGTGTCTATTGTTTACAGCATTTGATAAGCATTTCAGCATATATATTTAATCGACATCATGCGTAGTGGAAGTAGCAATGGAGACCAGAGGATCAAAAGTGGTTCGGGGAGTACTTTGTCAAACAATAGCCGGTCACTGGACTAAGTTAGTGACCGGTCAAGTTGAGTGACTAATATGCACATTTGTGCCAAGTGTGCTTGTTTAACTCCCATTCAGATATCACTTCCAACAATATATGAATCAATTGTATACTAAAAAGCACCATACATAAGAAAGAGGAGATCTATACTATAAATTCCTACAAAGTTTGTCCATCGTATCACATAGATCCATACAGATACAAATCAAAATTATTTTCCAATTGCCCAATGTCAATTCAAGGTTATGAACCAATAAGGCAGCACAACCTTAGGCTAGTCTTTGTTGTATATATGACTACCGCTACATATTCATACGTTACAACTACCTAGTGGATGTGTCATGTCATGATCGATCTGCCTGTTTACACGTTACAACCACCTCCAGTAGTGGTTGCATCTTGACTCCTTTTTTGTTATACTTGCAGGCAATCGATGCCACTTGCTCTATGCATTATTGGTCGACGTTGGCGACAACTTTGTCCAGATACCAAGTTTTGATACCCTTGCTGTCATATTAGATTTCATACTTCCTCCGTGCAGATTTACAAGCCTCGTCGGAAAAATGAGACATTAGCATATGCAAGACTAGCCTCACTTCTCTAAATATTGACATTAGTTGCGAGCCAATGCATGCACCTATTGCAACTGAAAGCATCCATGCATATCATTGCAATTTAACGCATACATGCATTTGATCAGAAAACACGAGGGAATACAATGCCGTGATAGGCTAGTTTGCATGAGAGTTATGAGATCTAATACATAATCAAACCTTTAGGCTATTTATAGTGGGAAGCAACTTATACTAGTAACATGCATATTCTTCTTCCCGCATCCATCGACGACGCTTCGTGTGCAAAGCTCGATGCCATCTCTAATCCTCCGCCTCGGTGGAGCAAAGTATTTTAAACTAGGATCGTCCAGAAGCGGTGGCCAAAAAGTTAGCCTAACATGTGTCTATTACAAGAGCAAAGTATTTTAAACTAGGGATCTTGTAGAAGCAACTGCCAAAAAGTTAGCCTAACATGTGTCTATTACAAGGGCAAAGTTTTTTAAACTAGGGATCTTATAGAAGCAGCGGTCAAAAAGTTAGCCTAACATGTGTCTATACAAGTGCTCAAATGTGTGAGGGTTAAGCATGGCACCCCCTCTAGTTGAATTCAAGATCTGCCACTGGTAGAGACCGACCCTACATTATGGAATAGAGGGAATAAATTGCTTCGACTGAATACATAATAACTCTTAATTATAATGGTGAAAATTGAAATCGAACATCAAGTCTACGTCAATTCTTCTTTACATAGGCCAACGAAATGGAGTCCCTGGTGACCATGTCCTCATCAGCCGCAGCGAGACATGAGAACCTTGACCTGGGAGACTAGGCCAATCCGCCTGATGACAAGGAGCCACTTGTGGCGAGGACTGCCCGTGGCCGCATGGCAAGGGTGATGGGACGCCTATTGGCCACCAAGACTTTGTCACAGCGCAAAAGTCACGTCGCCGTCCATGTTATGCAATACTCCAATAGAGAACGGAGGTGGAATTTTCTCATATTTGCAACCCATGTTTCGTAGACAGGAACACGTCACCCAACGACAATTCTATCATTTTCATAGTTGCTGGTCTTGGACAGTGCATGATGGAATTTTACATGTCAGGACACATGGGAAATGGTAGGAAACGTCAACAAAAACCTAGGAAACACATTGGCAGATTTATTGCGCGCGTGCTTATCCAAGTTCACGAAGAAGAAATATGTATTGCTGTTTCTTCGGCTGATTCTCTTTTAAGATAATCAAAAGCAGCGATCCAATGCCAGATTACAGCTTAATAGTTGAGTGTTTGAGGGGGTTCGATCGTTATGGCAACAACCTCCGGTCCCCACAATGAAGGTAATAACATGCATATGTTACTAGTTTACAACCTAATAAATGAAATCTTGCATATGACATTACACTTATGTTTTTACCTTGCATACTTCCCCCTTCAGAGGCTCATAAAAAGGAGAAATTTGAATATACATGGTTTGTCTTACATATCCAAGTCTTTTTCTAGTGGAACACATATCCAAATACTAACATGAATTGCAAGCCAATGCATGCAACTGTTGCAACTAAAATCATGCATGCATCCATTGGAATAAAAACACATTCATGCATGCGAACAAAAAACGAGAGAATGCAACACTATGCTAGGTTGCTTTGTATAGATTCCCTCAAAAAAGGTTGCTTCGTATAGAGGTGTGCGATTTAATATATTTTCTATAAAGGTGTTTTTATTGACTCAAAATGTATCATCAAGTGGATATAGAGCATGATGAGCGGCACCCGGACTCTGCATATCTAAAATGAACATATCCAACACTAATAGTCTGACAATAATAAAAAAAGATATATCGGCAATATAAGAGTCATATGAGTGACACTATGCCTATGTCAAAGGAGGTGGTGGACAGATCCGTAGATTACTGTGCCACCCATGTTGGGTAAAAACCTCCATGCCCCCCCAACCCCCCGGTCCAACCGCATACACACCACCTTGAACAACGATTGACACTCCATTCGGTTTAGCATAGATCACGTATGAAGCGAATGCGTACACTAGAAAATAACCTGCAAAGGGGAACCCTTATTAATGTTTTGAACCTATTTTGAATAACATCTAACGAATGCCAAAAAATATTGGCAACACTTGTGGGTACATGCAAATTGTACGTTGGACGATTGACCATGTAGAACACACAAACCTTGGACTCAAAAAGGAAGTGTTTGATTATCTCATCCTGAGAACAAAAACTGCACTTCTTGCTTCCTTGCCAATTAAGATGGGCGAGGTTATCTTTTGTTAGCAAAACTCCCCTCTGAAGATACCATATTAAGATTTTAATTTTTAGTGGAATCTTTGGCTTCCAAAGTTCCTTGTTATTACCCAGTGGAACCTCTGAATGCGTGAGTGGAAGGTACATACAATTGACTGTGAAGGACTCAGATGTAGTGAGATTCTAAGAAAACTCATCTCGTCCTGTGTCAGGTTAATGCACTCCAATCGGGACAAAAGACTTTGCCATGACATAAGACGGGGGCCAATTAGATCCCGTTGAAAGCAATTGCTTCCATGGACGAACTGAGCACCTGTGTAAGATTATCCTTCTTATCGTGAACAATGCCATATAAATATGAGATATAACTGCAAAAGTAATTGACTTAGAGAAATAAATAGGAACTCTACTGATATAAATAATGTATCAGGCCAAAGGATAGAAGAACAACTAAGTAGAAATAGATGTAAACTAGTTGAGCATACAAGCATACAATCTGAAGTACTGCAAGAAATAACACAAATACTGGTATTGTGAGATGCATATATGTAAAGACTTAGCAGTTTCAAAGAACTGATCATAGAGAGAAATGTAGAGAGAGAGAGAGAGAGAGAGAGAGAGAGAGAGAGAGAGAGAGAGAGAGAGAGAGAGAGAGAGAGATGTTCTTTCTGAAAATGAGGCAAACGACATAATGTAAATGCTGGAAGTAAAATAACGGTGATCGATGGCCACTTAGGAATTGTTCGCCTAGTTCATTCTTCTGGTGAAGTCCTGCGTCTGGCTGGATGGACTTGTGATTAAACACAGGAACAAATCTCTCTCTGCCCTATTGTCCTAAACCTAAAGTCCCCTGCACTCTAGCCATTTACTCTTCATAGATAAAGCAGATTAGTTAGCTATAGAAGTTGGGTACTAGCAGATGTTCATATCCGTAAGCATAAAAAATACTTTTTTCTTTGGGCTTTGTCTGCTTGGATTAAGCTTATAAATCCAATGGGCGTATGCTTTATGCCAGACCGTATAGGCCCTAAGGTTGGTGTCAGTATGCCTCAATGCCAGACAAACCTTGTTTTCTTCAGTAATGCTGTGTTTGTATATATATTGCCTCTTATCTCTATTATCAATGTATCATATGAAGTCATGCAACACCTGGTTCGTACCTGAAACAGTTTTAGGCGATATCTAGAACTTCACATAATCGTCAATGGCGATCTACAGTGATTGTTGGATGCTCTGAACCAAGGCACTGAGGCCGAACCGTCTATTGGATGCACAATCCATAGAATAATAGGCACAAGTGAAGCTTCAACTTAATTCTTTGTGATGCTCAATCACTTAATATTTTTTTGGCTCCGGGATTTTCTCTCTAGGGTTCTCTCAATTCTCTCGGTGGATGGTTTTCTCAGACAAACTCATGTCAAATCGAATGGAGAGGCCAACCGTCTCTGGGTGGGGTGGCTATTTCTAGCCAGATAAATTCTAAGGTGTGAAATTACCAATAGGGGACTGGTCACCAAACGGTCAACCGACAAAGTGGCATAACGCTCAGATTTCAAATTTACACAATGACTTGCTTGAGGAACAAGTCAAGTCGACTCAATTGCAAGTGATTCTTTCTCTGCGTCCAAAAGAACATCATCTCGGACTGGAAGAATAAATACTCTGCATGAAGAGAACTATGTCGTCTTCACTCGAAGAAATAGGTAGTGGATTGAGCATGCGTCGAAGACGTAAATCTCAACTACACTTGGGTTTCCCCCTCTTAATAGTTCGGTTTTCCCTATGACTCAATAGAGAAAAATGAAACTAGAAAACACTATTGTCTTCACATCCACTTCATTCTTCTCGCCGTAGCCAATTGTTCCTCGAACAACACACCGAAAGTATTGCTTGTCTACACAATTTTTAGGGGTCATCTTACACATGATAAGCAATCTCCTCTTAACTCTTCAGGGGGCTACTTCATGTGTATACTCACAAACATATTAGCCCCTTAATTGTTTTGTCCAACAATCTTCAAAACGGCACTAAATGCACCTACACCTTAGTTATGTGTACAGAGGCTCGTGCATTGAGGCTTGCTATGCGGGGTATTGGGGTGATACCAGAGGAGGACTTATTTACCAAATCAGGGCCAGACTGGTTACTATTTTTGCTGGATAATGTGGATGAGTTGCCATGTGTGAAGATATTGTTCAGTTTCTATAGATCTTGGCGTCTACGCAATGATGTCATTTTGGGTGATGGTAAGATGGTTATATTAGCTTCTGCCAATTTCTAGGATAATTACTAGAATGTTGTTGGTTGGAACTTTCCAGGCTATTACACTAGTAAAAACAGGGCATTAGTCCCGGTTCCAGAGGGCCTTTAGTCCCGGTTCTGCAACCGGGACAAAACAATCGGGACTAATGCCCATTAATTTTAGTCCTGGTTGGCTTACGAACGGGGACTAAAGGAGCTCCACGTGGCCGCTGTGGGGCGCCTAGGCAGGAGGACGTTTAGTCCCGGTTGGTAACACCAACTGGGACTAAAAGGTAGCCACGCGTCAGCAGCTCCCAGACGCTGAGTTTTTTGTTTTTATTTCGAAGGGGGGTTTAGGGGTTTTGGAGGGTTTAGGGGTTTCATATTGTGTGAGCTAGCTACTAGAGAGAAGTGACCTCTCTTTCTCCGTGCTTGGTCAACTCTAGCTACTACATAGAGAGAGAACTCGACACTAGCAAGTAAGCAAATGAAGGAACCATTGATTACACAAGATCGACATGAACATATATAGAGAGAAGTGACCTCTCTTTCTCTGTGCTTGGTCGAACAACAAGTTTTCGTATATATATCCGACGCTACTACATATATACAATATAACATCCCTGACATCATCACGCACCAAAATCCCATTCAATTTTTGTATGGTATTCTCCCTTTTCATGTATGACGTGGTCAAGAAAGAATCCCGCCAATTCCTTTTGAATTGCTCATATGCGATCATGTGGTAGGAGTTCATCCTGCATCTGCAATATCTAATTTAAAGAAGGGGTCAATACCTATATATATGAATGAAACTCAACACAATTGATGGTAATAAAAAAGAGTTTACGTACTTCTAATTGTTTTGGAGTTATGCCCCGCTCGATCGAGTTGCGAATGAACTCGCAAACGTAGTATCCACATAAATCAGTCCCGGGTGCCTGCCACAAGCACTTTACGAGAATAGAGTTCAATCAAACTGATAATCAAGTATCATAATGGTATTGAGGAAACTAGAACAAATGGAAGATGCACGGAATTAGCTAGTACTATTTACTTTCGGGTGTGTAAATTGCAGCTCCTTCTTCAGACCCCGGACCATTCTGGTGAAATTTTTCCAAACCCTGCCCAGCAAAGAAAATGATAACTTGATATCATGAAATGAACAACTTAGTGATATGGTGCGATAATGATTGAACTTACCTCTAGAGCATTTTACTCATGTCCGCCCACTCCTTTTGATCTTTACGTCTCGAGTCCAAGACAGTTACTATTGCCCCGTCAAGCTTAATGGATAGCAGAATAAAGTGGAACCTATGCACGCATAACTCATCAATTACACTTACCTCGAGTAAGCGAAACCGAATATGCACAAGACAGTAACACTCACTGGAAGTTGTAAGGAAAGAGTACTTCCCTTTTGTTTTGATGTCGAAGGAACATTTTTAGCAAGTTATCCTCGGTATCTTCAGGTCTCTTTTGTACTGCCCATTCATTTACGGTATTTGGGCTAATGAACCCCATGTCATAGATTTGTCCTCTTTTGCATTTAACGGTCTTCAATATGCATAACATAGTGACGATAATTATATATACATGCCATGGACGAGCTGAGCTAGAGACTTAATTACAGAAATAATACTTATAGACAATAACAAGTCATGAGTTGTTTGTCAAGGGCCTGTTGATTCAATAACTGAAATAATTCCACAAATTCAACAAGCATCAGGTCGACTCCAATGAAGCCGTGCTCATATTTAATTCCCAGCATCATACTGTCGGTACCAGACTTCCTGCAGGTTTCCAAGTACCACTCATGCAATCTTCGCATCATCGTTGGTAGATGCGGGACCTAATTAGGTTTGATGAGAGGCTTCCCGTGCTTGTATATATAGACCTCTACTACCTCGGTTGTTTCAAACTGTACATCATCGCCCACGTAATCACCAAGAGTGGTACCGGGCAGTAGCCCTGGATGATTAGCGATATCGCTAGACACCTTGAGTGGGGGGCATGATTGCTTCTCCTGTTCGCCGAGATGGGGAATTGCTTTAGCACTTCTTCGCCTTGCATCGCTGGTAGTATTTCCCGACCGCCGTGCTTCATCATATGTCATTTCAATACAGCGGTCATAGTTGGATTGCGGCGGAGATGGTGGTGGTCCCTTCAGGGCATGCAGAGTGCGCTTCACTTTCATCAGATCTATTGTTTCCTTCAGAGGTGGACGTTTTCGTTCAAAATTGGCCTGCACTTTGGCTTCCACGATGTCCTTGTTTTCCTGTTCAGTTCTCTCATATGGTAACTTTGGAGGAGCCTTGAGGCTTGGACCAAATTTAAATTTCTTCCCGCCTGTACTACTAGGTGCTGGAGCGGCGGCAGCTCTCTTCCGTCGTTGCTGAGGCGGTGGAGTCCACTGATGCGCCGGAGGAGGCAGAGTCTGCTGATGCACCGAAAACTGCTGAGGCGGAAGAGGACTCTGCTGAGGGGCCTCATCCGGCTGAGTCTGCTGAGGCGGCGTCTAGTTTGGAATCTTGATGTTCTCCTTTCTCCATAGATAGGTACTCCTTAAAGCATTTTCCAGAAGAAAATCCCCTTCACCTGTAGGGTGGCCAAGCTCCAGCCCCTCAAATCCCTCCATTATTTCATCCACTGTGACAATAGCATAGCCATGTGGAATCGGAAGGCAATGGAGAGTTCCCTCAGCTCGAGGAGGTAAAATAGGGCCGACCGCTGCCTTCAAGGTCAGGTTTTGGCATTTCGCCATTAGCACACAATGTTCATCTGTCTCCGTGATACTATCCACGGGGTAGCGAGGAGCCGTGAAATCAGGATGAACAAGCTCCATGGAAGCCACGATGCTTCTCCGCTGAGATGGTGGGGGTAGCTTCTGGAGGAGTGTCGAAGGAAGGATCTTCGTGCCGCTGAGATGGTTGGCCGGTAGCTCACTGGCTGTCAAGTTCCTCTAGTTTCACTAATCTTGCACTGAGCTTCTGCATTTCGCTTGCTTCCTCTTTCTTCTTTCTCTATCGCATTCTATAACCACCACTGTCGGGAAACCCATGCACCTACGGAACGAAGCTTGATGTGCCTCGTGTTCATCCAGGGTGCTCAGGATTCCCGAGGACCTCTGTCAGCTCGTCCTTCTCTCTTTCGGGAATGAATGTTCCTTCCTGCACTGCCTTGATTACTTCCTCAAGCTTTGTGACTGGTATTGCAAGTTGATCGTAAGTCCAAACAGACTTCCCTGATTCTGGGTCCAAAGTTCCCCCAGCCCCGAAGAACCAAGTCCTTGCTCGATCTGGCCAGTGCAATGTCACTGGTTGGACTCCTTTAGCAAGCAGGTCTTGCTCAGCTTTACCCACGTAGGCCATGGTTTGTTGTAGCTAGCCACCTGACCCCGTAGTATGGTGATACTTCTCCTTTGCAGCATTTTGCTTGTTTGCCAGTGACCTTTGCTTACCCTTCTCTGATTTCTTGTAGGCCACAAATGTGGGCCAGTGATCTCTTATCTTCTCATATTTACCGATGAATTCTGGAGTCTCGTCTTTCTCGACAAACTTTTTTGTTCAAATATTTCTTCTAGTTCTTGATTAGTTCTGCCATCTTCTTAAGAGAAAACCCTTGACCTTTCGCTCTATAATTGGGTTATTTGCATCCTCCTCTGGTGGTAGGCTGAAATTTTTCATCAGCGAGTTCCAAAGATCATCTTTCAGTCTATCCTGTACATAAGAAACTTCAGGGTCCTTCTTCTTATTCCATTCTTGGATGCTGATCGGGATGTTGTCCCTAACAATAACTCTGCACTGATGTATAAATGTGTCCTTGGTCCGCTTGGGAGCAATCGGTTGGCCATCTCGAGCGACTTCAGTGATCCTGAACCTTTCATCAGGGCGCAACCTTTTCTTTGAGCCTCGTCTCCTTACGAAAGTTTGGCTCTATCCGGAGGGCTAAAATAAGAAAGAAGCATTAATACATGTACATACAAAACAATTAATGCATCAAGTCAGCACAAGCTTAATTTATACACACACACACACACCTCGCTGGACTTTTCAACAGTTAAGGCTCCCTCCTTCGTTCGGTCACCGGAGCCGTCATGGTCTCCTTCCTCCGCTATTCGGTCACCGGAGCCATCATGATCTCCTTCCTCATCCATTGGATCACTGAATCTGTCATCCTCTTTTTCCTGACCATCGGTGTCGTTGATAAACGACAAGGTGATATCACCTCCGTCGCGGATTATATCCCCCAATAAGTCTTCTTTTTGAAGTCTCTATCCATAGTTTCTGCAAATATTAGAACATGGCAATATACAACCATGAGAGATGGATTAGTGGCAAACGTGGACCTAATCACAACAAGGAATCATATGCATATGAGCAATGGATTAGTGGAAAACACCATGCAAAGTTGACAAGTTTTGTAATAGTCAATTTCAGACAATCGTTGAGGACTCCTCCCCCTCATGTCTGATGAGCATGTCCGAAGTCCACCCTCATGTCAAAGTTATCAGTATTATGTTTTAACGACCCCCCTCATGTCTGAAGTTAACGGGGTTATGTTTTAACGACGCCCCTCCTCTCATGTCGAAGTTATCGGGTTATGTTTTAACGACCCCCCCCCCCTCATGTCGGAGTAATCGGGGTTATGTTTTAATATATGCTACAACCGTTTTATATGGAAACAAAGAGCATGGCAAGCATGTAGAAATTACCCTCAATAAGAAACCCTTACTGATCATGATCCAAAGATGCACATATTTGTTGCAAACCTGAAGGCAAAATGCAAAGTATTAATACTATCAGTTTCAGACTTAGAGAAAAATAGCATGGCACTTCAAACTAGGTCAGACATAAAGCATTAACACTTCAAACTAGCTATCACATTGAGTATATATATCTAAAAACCTAATAAAACTACATAAAACTTGACATGGCAAAAAAACACTTGACATAGCAAAATAACATTTTTTATGAAGTTTGGCCACAACATTCTACCATGGCAATACTAAAGTTTGCCACAACATTACTAAAGATTGCCACAACTTTGACATATAAGGTCAAAAGCTTGCCTCAACATTAGTAAATTTCATAACTTTGCCACAACAAAAATTTCTCTTCCACCTCATCTCATCTTCACAAAACATCTATATATCTATCTATCCATATATGTTCCATCTCATCTCATCTTATCTCACCTCATGTTCACAAAAATTCTCTTCCATCTCATCTCATCTCATCTTCACAAAACCTAAAAAAATTGTGTACCAAATATATTTTCTCCACATTTTACTTTGTTACATTTCATCCATATATCTATCTATTCATCTAACATGCATCCATCTATCTATCTATCAGATACATCTATCTAATAAAAAAGAGCAGCGCATATGAGCAGTGGCGGCGGCGGCAAGAGCACGCAGCGGTGGTGACCATGAGCAGGGGACCTTGGGAAGGGGGTGAGCTCACTGTGGGCAGTGAGATGGACCTAGAGGGCGTTCACGTGGCCGACCGGCGGCGAGGAGTAGGCTCGATCAGGGGCGGCGACGGCAAGGAGGGTCCGACGACGAGGCCGAGCGGTCTCGGGGGCGGCGATGCACGGGGAGGACGGCTCAGGCACGGGGAGGAGGGATCGGATACAACGGCAGGCAGGGGCGCAGCGATGGCGTCGGGGCAGCCTAGCGGTATCGTCGAGGGAGAGGAGGAGGAGAAACTGCAGTGGTGTTTGCAAAATTTTCTAAGTCCGCGCTTATACAAAACCCTTTAGTCCCGGTTGGTGGCTCCAACCAGGACCAAAGGCCCCCCTTTCGTCCCGGTTGGAGCCACCAACCGGGACTAAAGTGTTGGGGAACGTTGCAGAAAATTAAAATTTTTCCTACGGTTTCACCAAGATCCATCTATGAGTTCATCTAGCAACGAGTCAAGGGAGAGTGATTGCATCTACATACCACTTGTAGATCGCATGCAGAAGCGTTCAATGGAACGGGGTTGATGGAGTCATACTCGCCATGATTCAGATCACCGATGACCTAGTGCCGAACGGACAGCACCTCCACGTTCAACACACGTACGGAGCGGATGACGTCTCCTCCTTCTTGATCCAGCAAGGGGGAAGGAGAGGTTGATGATGATCCAACAGCACGACGGTGTGGTGATGGATGCAGCAGAACTCCAGCAGGGCTTCGCTAAGCAACTACGGGAGGAGGAGGAAGTATTGCAGGGAGGAGGGAGGCGCCAGGGCTTATTGCTGCAGCCACCCCTCCCTCCCCTCCCTTTATATAGGTGCAAAAGAGGGGGGGAGGGCGCAGCCTTGCCCTTCCTCCAAGGAAGGGGTGCGGCCAAGAGGGGGGGAGGAGTCCATCCTCCCCAAGGCATCTCGGAGGTGCCTTCCCCCTTTAGGACTCTTCCCTCCCAAGTCTCCTTGGCGCATGGGCCCTTTTGGGGCTGGTTCCCTTGGCCCATATAGGCCAAGGCACACCCCCTACAGCCCATGTGGCCCCCCGGGGCAGGTGGACCCCCCCGGTGGACCCCCGGACCCCTTTCGGCACTCCCGGTACAATACCGATAATGCCCGAAACTTTTTCGGCGACCAAAATAAGACTTCCTATATATAAATCTTTACCTCCGGACCATTCCGGAACTCCTCGTGACGTCCGGGATCTCATCCGGGACTCCGAACAACATTCGGTTTGCTGCATACTCATATTCATACAACCCTAGCGTCACCGAACCTTAAGTGTGTAGACCCTACGGGTTCGGGAGACATGCAGACATGACCGAGACGGCTCTCGGGCAATAACCAACAGCGGGATCTGGATACCCATGTTGGCTCCCACATGCTCCTCGATGATTTCATCGGATGAACCACGATGTCGAGGATTCAAACAACCCCGTATACAATTCCCTTTGTCAATCGGTATTTTACTTGCCCGAGATTCGATCGTCGATATCCCAATACCTCGTTCAATCTCGTTACCGGCAAGTCACTTTACTCGTACCGTAATGCATGATCCCGTGACCAAACACTTGGTCACTTTGATCTCATTATGATGATGCACTACTGAGTGGGCCCAGTGATACCTCTCCGTCATACGGAGTGACAAATCCCAGTCTCGATCCGTGTCAACCCAACAGACACTTTCGGAGGTACCTGTAATGCACCTTTATAGTCACCCAGTTACGTTGTGACGTTTGGTACACCCAAGGCACTCCTACGGTATCCGGGAGTTACACGATCTCATGGTCTAAGGAAGAGATACTTGACATTGGAAAAGCTCTAGCAAAACGAACTACACGATCTTGTGCTATGCTTAGGATTGGGTCTTGTCCATCACATCATTCTCCTAATGATGTGATCCCGTTATCAACGACATCCAATGTCCATAGTCAGGAAACCATGACTATCTGTTGATCAACGAGCTAGTCAACTAGAGGCTCACTAGGGACATATTGTGGTCTATGTATTCACACATGTATTACGATTTCCGGATAATACAATTATAGCATGAATAAAAGACAATTATCATGAACAAGGAAATATAATAATAATACTTTTATTATTGCCTCTAGGGCATATTTCCAACAGTCTCCCACTTGCACTAGAGTCAATAATCTAGTTACATTGTGATGAATCGAACACCCATAGAGTTCTGGTGTTGATCATGTTTTGCTCGCGGAAGAGGTTTAGTCAACGGATCTGCGATGTTCAGATCCGTATGCACTTTGCAAATTTCTATGTCCCCATCTTGAACATTTTCACGAATGGAGTTGAAGCGACGCTTGATGTGCCTGGTCTTCTTGTGAAACCTGGGCTCCTTGGCAAGTGCAATAGCTCCAGTGTTGTCACAGAAGAGTTTGATTGGCTCCGACGCATTGGGTATGACTCCTAGGTCGGTGATGAACTCCTTCACCCAAATTGCTTCATGCGCTGCCTCCAAGGCTGCCATGTACTCCGCTTCACATGTAGATCCCGCCGCGACGCTCTGCTTGCAGCTGCACCAGCTTACTGCTCCACCATTCAACATATACACGTATCCGGTTTGTGACTTTGAGTCATCCGGATCTGTGTCGAAGCTAGCGTCGACGTAACCCTTTACGACGAGCTCTTCGTCACCTCCATAAACGAGAAACATGTCCTTAGTCCTTTTCAGGTACTTCAGGATATTCTTGACCGCTGTCCAGTGTTCCTTGCCGGGATTACTTTGGTACCTTCCTACCAAACTTACGGCAAGGTTTACATCAGGTCTGGTACACAACATGGCATACATAATAGATCCTATGGCTGAGGCATAGGGGATGACACTCATCTCTTCTTTATCTTTTGCCATGGTCGGGCATTGAGCCGAGCTCAATTTCACACCTTGCAAAACAGGCAAGAACTCTTTCTTGGACTGATCCATTTTGAACTTCTTCAAAATCTTATCAAGGTATGTGCTTTGTGAAAGACCTATGAGGCGTCTCGATCTATCCCTATAGATTTTGATGCCTAATATGTAAGCAGCTTCTCCAAGGTCCTTCATTGAAAAACTCTTATTCAAGTAGGCCTTAATGCTATCCAAAAGTTCTATATCATTTCCCATCAAAAGTATGTCATCTACATATAATATGAGAAATGCTACAGAGCTCCCACTCACTTTCTTGTAAACGCAGGCTTCTCCATAAGTCTGCATAAACCCAAACGCTTTGATCATCTCATCAAAGCGAATGTTCCAACTCCGAGATGCTTGCACCAGCCCATAAATGGATCGCTGGAGCTTGCATACGTTGTTAGCATTCTTAGGATCGACAAAACCTTCCGGCTGCATCATATACAGCTCTTCCTTAAGGTAACCGTTAAGGAATGCCGTTTTGACGTCCATCTTCCATATCTCATAATCATAGTATGCGGCAATTGCTAACATGATTCAGACGGACTTAAGCTTCGCTACGGGAGAGAAAGTCTCATCGTAGTCAATCCCTTGAACTTGTCGATAACCCTTAGCGACAAGTCGAGCTTTATAGATGGTAACATTACCATTCGCGTCCGTCTTCTTCTTAAAGATCGATTTGTTTTCTATCGCTCGCCGATCATCGGGCAAGTCTGTCAAACTCCATACTTTGTTTTAATACATGGATCCTATCTCGGATTGCATGGCTTCAAGCCATTTGTTGGAATCTGGGCCCGCCATCGCTTCTTCATAGTTCGAAGGTTCACCGTTGTCTAACAACATGATTTCCAGGACAGGGTTGCCGTACCACTCTGGTGCGGAACGTGTCCTAGTGGACCTACGAAGTTCAGTAGCAACTTGATCCGAAGTACCTTGATCATCATCATTAATTTCCTCTCCAGTCGGTGTAGGCACCACAGGAACATTTTCCTGAGCTGCACTACTTTCCGGTTCAAGAGGTAGTACTTCATCGAGTTCTACTTTCCTCCCACTTACTCCTTTCGAGAGAAACTCTTTTTCCAGAAAGGATCCATTCTTGCCAACAAAGATCTTGCCTTCGGATCTAAGGTAGAAGGTATACCCAATGGTTTCCTTAGGGTATCCTATGAAGACGCATTTTTCCGACTTGGGTTCAAGCTTTTCAGGTTGAAGTTTCTTGACATAAGCATCGCATCCCCAAACTTTTAGAAACGACAGCTTAGGTTTCTTCCCAAACCATAATTCATACGGTGTCGTCTCAACGGATTTAGACGGTGCCCTATTTAAAGTGAATGTAGCTGTCTCTAGAGCGTATCCCCAAAATGATAGCAGTAAATCAGTAAGAGACATCATAGATCGCACCACATCCAATAGTGTGCGATTACGACGTTCGGACACACCGTTACGCTGAGGTGTTCCAGGCGGCGTGAGTTGTGAAACGATTCCACATTTCCATAAGTGTGTACCAAATTCGTGACATAAATATTCTCCTCCACGATCTGATCGCAAGAATTTTATCTTTCGGTCACGTTGATTCTCTACTTCATTCTGAAATTCCTTGAACTTTTCAAAGGTCTCAGACTTGTGTTTCATCAAGTAGACATACCCATATCTACTCAAGTCATCAGTGAGAGTGAGAACATAACAATATCCTCCGCGAGCCTCAACACTCATTGGACCGCACACATCGGTATGTATGATTTCCAATAAGTTGGTTGCTCGCTCCATTGTTCCGGAGAACGGAGTCTTGGTCATCTTGCCCATGAGGCATGGTTCGCATGTGTCAAATGATTCATAATCGAGAGACTCTAAAAGTCCATCAGCATGGAGCTTCTTCATGCGCTTGACACTAATGTGACCAAGGCGGCAGTGCCACAAGTATGTGGGACTATCGTTATCAACTTTACATCTTTTGGTATTCACACTATGAACATGTGTAACATTACGTTCGAGATTCATTAAGAATAAACCATTGACCATCGGAGCATGACCATAAAACATTTCTCTCATATAAATAGAACAATCATTATTCTCGGATTTAAATGAGTAGCCATCTCGCATTAAACGAGATCCTGATACAATGTTCATGCTCAAACTTGGCACTAAATAACAATTATTGAGGTTTAAAACTAATCCCGTAGGTAAATGTAGAGGTAGCGTGCCGACGGCGATCACATCGACCTTGGAACCATTCCCGACGCGCATCGTCACCTCGTCCTTCGCCAGTCTCCGTTTATTCCGCAGCTCCTGCTGTGAGTTACATATATGAGCAACGGCACCGGTATCAAATACCCAGGAGTTACTACGAGTACTGGTAAGGTACACATTAATTACATGTATATCAAATATACCTTTAGTGTTGCCGGCCTTCTTGTCTGCTAAGTATTTGGGGCAGTTCCGCTTCCAGTGACCCTTCCCTTTGCAATAAAAGCACTCAGTCTCAGGCTTGGGTCCATTCTTTGACTTCTTCCTGGCAACTGGCTTACCGGGCGCGGCAACATCCTTGCCGTCCTTCTTGAAGTTCTTCTTACCCTTGCCCTTCTTGAACTTAGTGATTTTATTGACCATCAACACTTGATGTTCCTTCTTGATTTCTACCTCTGCTGACTTCAACATTGAAAATACTTCAGGAATAGTTTTCACCATCCCCTGCATATTGTAGTTCATCACAAAGCTCTTGTAGCTTGGTGGGAGCGACTGAAGGATTCTGTCAATGACCGCCTCGTCCGGGAGGTTGATGTCCAGCTGGGACAGGCGGTTGTGCAACCGAGACATTTTGAGTATGTGCTCACTGACAGAACTATTTTCCTCCATCTTACAACTGTAGAACTTGTCGGAGACTTCATATCTCTCGACCCGGGCATGAGCTTGGAAAACTAGTTTCAGCTCCTCGAACATCTCATATGCTCCGTGTCGCTCAAAACGCTTTTGAAGCCCCGGTTCTAAGCTGTAAAGCATGCCGCACTGAACGAGGGAGTAATCATCAGCACGAGACTGCCAATCGTTCATAACGTCTTGGTTCTCTGGGATGGGTGCTTCACCTAGCGGTGCTTCTAGGACATATTGTTTCCTGGCAGCTATGAGGATAATCCTCAGGTTCCGGACCCAGTCCGAATAGTTGCTGCCATCATCTTTCAACTTGCTTTTCTCTAGGAACGCGTTGAAGTTCATGGTGACATTAGCGTTGGCCATTTGATCTACAAGACATTTTGCAAAGATTTTAGACTATTGTTCATGATAATAAAGTTCATCTAATCAAGTTATTTAATGAACTCCCACTCAGATTTGACATCCCTCTAGTCATCTAAGTGATACATGATCCGAGTCGACTAGGCCGTGTCCGATCATCACGTGAGACTGACTAGTCATCGTCGGTGAACATCTCCATGTTGATCGTATCTTCCATACGACTCATGTTCGACCTTTCGGTCTCTTGTGTTCCGAGGCCATGTCTGTACATGCTAGGCTCGTCAAGTTAACCTAAGTGTATTGCATGTGTAAAAATGTCTTACACCCGTTGTATGTGAACGTAAGGATCTATCACACCCGATCATCACGTGGTGCTTCGAAACGACGAACTTTAGCAAAGGTGCACAGTTAGGGAGAACACTTTCTTGAAATTGCTATGAGGGATCATCTTATTTACTACCGTCGTTCTAAGTAAACAAGATGAATAAACATAATAAAGATCACATGCAATTATATAGTAGTGACATGATATGGCCAATATCATATAGCTCCTTTGATCTCCATCTTCGGGGCTCCGTGATCATCTCGTCACCGGCATGACACCATGATCTCCATCATCATGATCTCCATCATCGTGTCTTCATGAAGTTGTCACGCCAACGACTACTTCTACTTCTATGGCTAACGCGTTTAGCAATAAAGTAAAGTAATTTACATGGCGTTCTTCAATGACACGCAGGTCATACAATAATGAAGACAACTCCTATGGCTCCTACCGGTTGTCATACTCATCGACATGCAAGTCGTGATTCCTATTAAAAGAACATGATCTCATACATCACATATATCATTCATCATTCATCACAACTTTGGCCATATCATATCACAAAACACTTGCTGCAAAAACAAGTTAGACGTCCTCTAATTGTTGTTGCAAGTTTTACATGGCTGCAATAGGGTTCTAGCAAGAACGTTTTCTTACCTACATGAAAGCCACAACGTGATTTGTCAACTTCTATTTACCCTTCATAAGGACCCTTTTCATCGAATCCGCTCCAACTAAAGTGGGAGAGACAGACACCCGCCAGCCACCTTATGCAACTAGTGTATGTCAGTCGGTGGAACCAGTCTCACGTAAGCGTACGTGTAAGGTCGGTCCGGGCCGCTTCATCCCACAATACCACTGAAGCAAGATAAGACTAGTAACAGCAAGAAAGTTGACAACATCTACGCCCACAACAAATTGTGTTCTACTCGTGCAATAGAGAACTACGCATAGACCTAGCTCATGATGCCACTGTTGGGGAACGTTGCAGAAAATTAAAAATTTTCCTACGGTTTCACCAAGATCCATCTATGAGTTCATCTAGCAACGAGTCAAGGGAGAGTGATTGCATCTACATACCACTTGTAGATCGCGTGCGGAAGCGTTCAATGGAACGGGGTTGATGGAGTCGTACTCGCTATGATTCAGATCACCGATGACCTAGTGCCGAACGGACAGCACCTCCGCGTTCAACACACATACGGAGCGGATGACGTCTCCTCCTTCTTGATCCAGCAAGGGGGAAGGAGAGGTTGATGATGATCCAGCAGCACGACGGCGTGGTGGTGGATGCAGCAGAACTCCAGCAGGGCTTCGCTAAGCAACTACGGGAGGAGGAGGAAGTGTTGCAGGGAGGAGGGAGGCGCCAGGGCTTATTGGTGCGGCCACTCCTCCCTCCCCTCCCTTTATATAGGTGAAAAAGAGGTGGGGAGGGAGCAGCCTTGCCCCTTCCTCCAAGGAAGGGGTGCGGCCAAGAGGGGGGAGGAGTCCATCTTCCCCAAGGCACCTCGGAGGTGCCTTCCCCCTTTAGGACTCTTCCCTCCCAAGTCTCCTTGGCGCATGGGCCCTTTTGGGGCTGGTGCCATTGGCCCATATAGGCCAAGGCGCACCCCCTACAGCCCATGTGGCCCCCCGGGGCAGGTGGACCCCCCCGGACCCCTTTCGGCACTCCCGGTACAATACCGATAATGCCCGAAACTTTTTCGGCGACCAAAATAAGACTTCCTATATATAAATCTTTACCTCCGGACCATTCCGGAACTCCTCGTGACGTCCGGGATCTCATCCGGGACTCCGAACAACATTCGGTTTGCTGCATACTCATATTCATACAACCCTAGCGTCACCGAGCCTTAAGTGTGTAGACCCTACGGGTTCGGGAGACATGCAGACATGACCGAGACGGCTCTCGGGCAATAACCAACAGCGGGATCTGGATACCCATGTTGGCTCTCACATGCTCCTCGATGATTTCATCGGATGAACCACGATGTCGAGGATTCAAACAACCCCGTATGCAATTCCCTTTGTCAATCGGTATTTTACTTGCCCGAGATTCGATCGTCGGTATCCCAATACCTCGTTCAATCTCGTTACCGGCAAGTCACTTTACTCGTACCGTAATGCATGATCCCGTGACCAAACACTTGGTCACTTTGAGCTCATTATGATGATGCACTACCGAGTGGGCCCAGTGATACCTCTCCGTCATACGGAGTGACAAATCCCTGTCTCGATCCGTGTCAACCCAATAGACACTTTCGGATATACGTATGCACCTTTATAGTCACCCAGTTACGTTGTGACGTTTGGTACACCCAAGGCACTCCTACGGTATCCGGGAGTTACACGATCTCATGGTCTAAGGAAGAGATACTTGACATTGGAAAAGCTCTAGCAAAACGAACTACACGATCTTGTGCTATGCTTAGGATTGAGTCTTGTCCATCACATCATTCTCCTAATGATGTGATCCCGTTATCAATGACATCCAATGTCCATTGTCAGGAAACCATGACTATCTGTTGATCAACGAGCTAGTCAGCTAGAGGCTCACTAGGGACATATTGTGGTCTATGTATTCACACGTGTATTACGATTTCCGGATAATACAATTATAGCATGAATAAAAGACAATTATCATGAACAAGGAAATATAATAATAATACTTTTATTATTGCCTCTAGGGCATATTTCCAACATAAAGGTCAATTTCAATAGCCTAAAGGGCGGGAAGCATAGACCTTTAATCCCGGTTGGTGTGTCAAACTGGGACGAAAGGGGGGCCTTTGGTCCCGGTTGGATCCACCAACCGGGACGAAAGGGGGGTGTTGCCGCAGCCAAAAGTTGAGTCACACCTCGCTAGTTGAGAGGGGCTCGGAGTGGTTTATAAGCGCCGCTACCATTACCATCTCGAGCTCCTCTCTAATGCAGGCAGTACACGCCTATCTGACGCAATGTTGGGCCTGCTGGGCCCGCGGGCCTGCATCCTAGCCCTTGCATAGATGGGTTTCTAGTCGTATGCAAGCAGTGGTGGCCTAGTAGGCGGCAAATTTTTTATGAAAATTCTTTTTGCTATTTAAGAATATTATAGTTTTGTTTTAGTTGATCATAACAAAATATTTTAATTGATTCTTTTTAGTTCATTCTTTTTAGTTAATGTTTTGGGTGATTCTTTTTAGTTAATAACTTAGTTGATTCTTTTTAGTTCAATCATTTTAGTTAATATTATTTTGATTCTTTTTAGTTCATTCTTTTTTGGTTAATGTTTTAGTTGATTATTTTTAGTTCATTCATTTTAGTTAATGTTTTAGTAGATTCTTTTTAGTTAATGTTTTAGTTGATTCTTTTTAGTTCATTCTTTTTAACAAATAAATACTTTGATAATTTTAGTTAATATTATTTTGATTCTTTTTAGTTGATTCTTTTTGCTATTGAAGAATATTATATTTAATTGATTCTTTTCAGTTCATTCTTTTTGCTATTAGAGTTTTACAAAAGCTTTTTAGTTCAATATTTTTGCTATTAGAGTTTTATAAAAGTTTTTTAATTCATTCTTTTTGCTATTAGTTCATTCTTTGAGCTAAGTGACCCTGAAATTGAAAAGCAGTACAAATGAACTCTGAAAAGGTTGCAAGTTGGCGTGGTATCATCATTTCACCCACATAGCATGTGCTAAAAACTTGAGAGGGTTGCGGCAAAAACTGGATGCACTTCGTGTACAAAATGGACAATCTCTTCCGAATCACGGTTTCGGGTGAAAGCTTATCTGTTACAAAGGCATTTCATTTTTTTCACTTATTTCAACTCCAGACTTTTTGTGCATTCAACATGCACCATTCAAAGCCACATCATCAATTTTCAACCCTTTCTGACTTCATTCTCTATTTTTAATGCATTTACTGATTTTTTAGCTAAATGACCCTGAAATTAAAAAACAGTGCAAATGAATTCTGAAAAGGTTAATAGTTGGCATCGTATCATCATTTCACCCACATATCATGTGCTAAAAAGCTGAGAGGGTTACAGCAAAAACTGGATGCACTTCATGTATAAAATGGACAATCTCTTTCGAATATCACGGTTTCGGATGAAAACTCATCTGTTACAAAGGCATTTCATTTTTTATATTTCAACTCCAGACTTTTTATGCATTCAACAGCCACCATTCAAAGCCACATCATCAATTTTCAACCCTTTCTGACTTCATTTTCTAATTTTCATGCATTTACTAATTTTTTTAGCTAAATGACCCTGAAATTGAAAAGCACTGCAAATGAACTCTAAAAAGGTTGAAAGTTGGCATGGTATCATCATTTCACCCAGCATGTGCTAAAAAGTTAAGAGGGTTACGGCAAAAACTGGATGCACTTTTTGTACAAAATGGACAATATCTTTCGAAGTATCAACGTTTTGGACGAAAACTCATCTACTACAAAGGGATTTCATTTTTTCTTCGTGTAATTAGAGCGATCATCAGAGCCATCATCAGAATAGTTGTGGAGAGAAAGTCTTCACTTTTTCTTTGCGTGTTTCCCTTGCTTATTGTGCCATACCATGGATAATCTTCATTGTTTAGTAGGGTGCTTGGGTCAGCCTTCACTTTGAAGGGAGGAATTTCATGATACTTTTCATAATCTTCAGACATGTCTGTCTTACCTCCACTCCGACGATGTCTCTTTTTCCGGAAAGAACTATGTGGCGCTTTGCTTCATCGTATGATGTATTCGCTTCGTTATCTTTTCTTTTTCTTGGTTTGGTAGGCATGTCCTTCACATAGAAAACCTGCGCCACATCATTGGCTAGGACAAATGGTCCGTGTGTGTACCCAAGATTGTTCAGATCCACTGTTGTCATTCCGTACTGTGGGTCTACATGTACCCCGTGATACGTCCATTTTGCATCATGCTTTTATATTAATATTTAGTGCATTATGGGTTGTTATTACACATTATATCTCAATACTTATGGCTATACTCTCTTATTTTACAAGGTTTACCATGAAGAGGGGGAATGCCGACAGCTGGAATTCTGGCTGGAAAAGGAGCAAACATTGGAAACCTGTTCTGCACTGCGCCAAAAATCCTGAAACTCCACGAAACATGTTTTTGGAATTAATAAGAATTATTGAGCGAAAGAAATACATCAGGGGGCCCACACCCTGGCTAGGAGGGTGGGGGGCACGCCCACCCCTACTGGGCGCGCCCCCTATCTCCTGGGCCCCCTGATGGCCCCCCGGTGTCCATCTTCTGCTATATGAGGGCTTTTACCCTGGAAAAAATCATGGGCAAGCAAGCTTACGGGACGAAACTCCGCCGCCACGAGGCGGAACCTTGGCGGAACCAATCTAGAGCTCCGGCAGAGCTGTTCTGCCGGGGACACTTCCCTCCGGGAGGAGGAAATCATCACCAATGTCATCACCAACGATCCTCTCGTCGGGAGGGGGTCAATCTCCATCAACATCTTCACCAACACCATCTCCTCTCAAAACCCTAGTTCATCTCTTGTATCCAATCTTGTATCAAAACCACAAATTGGTACCTGTGGGTTGCTAGTAGTGTTGATTACTCCTTGTAGTTGACGCTAATTGGTTTACTTGGTGGAAGATCATATGTTCATATCCTTAATGCATATTATTACTCCTCTGATTATGAACATGAATATGCTTTGTGAGTAGTTATGTTTGTTCCTGAGGACATGGGTGAAGTCTTGCTATTAGTAGTCATGTGAATTTGGTATTCGTTCGATATTTTGATGAGATGTATGTTGTCTTTTCCTCTAGTGGTGTTATGTGAACGTCGACTACATGACACCTCACCATTATTTGGGCCTATAGGAAGGCATAGGGAAGTAATAAGTAGATGATGGGTTGCTAGAGTGAAAGAAGCTTAAACCCTAGTTTATGCGTTGCTTCGTTAGGGGCTGATTTGGATCCATATGTTTAATGTTGTGCTTAGGTTTACCTTAATACTTCTTTTGTAGTTGCGGACGCTTGAAATAGGGGTTAATCATAAGTGGGATGCTTGTCCAAGTAAGGGCAGTACCCAAGCACCGGTCCACCCACATATCAAATTATCAAAGTACCGAACGCAAATCATATGAACGTGATGAAAACTAGTTTGACGATAATTCCCATGTGTCCTCGGGAGATCCTTTCTCATTATAAGAAATTGTCCAGGCTTATCCTTTGCTACATAAAGGATTGGGCCACCTTGCTGCACTTTATTTACTTGTTACTCGTTACAATTTATCTTATCACAAAACTATCTATCACCTACAATTTTAGTGCTTGCAGAGAAAACCTTACTCAAAACCCCTTATCATTTCCTTCTGCTCCTCGTTGGGTTCGACACTCTTACTTATCGAAAGGACTACGATAGATCCCCTACACTTGTGGGTCATCACCCCGCCTCTTGACAGATTGACCCATTTGCACCTAAACAAAGGGACCTTAAAATCAGGTCCATAGTCAAGTTCCCATATGTCCACTATGTAACCATAATATGTGTCCTTTCCCCTCTTTGTTGTTGCATCAAAGCGGACACCACTGTTTTGGTTTGTGCTCTTTTGATCTTGGGCGATCATGTAAAATGTACTCCCATTTATCTTGTACCCTTTGTAAGTCAATACAGACAAAGATGGTGTCCAGGCCAACGAGTACAACTCATCTCCAACAGTGGTGTTACCCATGAGATGTGTTTGGAACCAACTTCCAAAAGTCCTGATGTGTTCACATGTAATCCAGTCGTCACACTGCTCCGGGTTTTTGGAGCGCAGAATATTCTTGTGTTCATTGATATACGGGGTCACGAAGGTAGAATTTTGTAGAACTATGTAGCGTGTTTGAGCCCAACAATACCCGTCCCTACATATTATTGAGTCCTCTCCTAGCATGCCTTTTCCAGTCAGTCTCCCCTCATACCGCGATTGAGGGAGACCAATTGACTTAAGGTCAGGAATGAAGTCAACACAAAACCCAATGAACTCCTCTGTTTGATGGCCCGTGGGGATGCTTCCTTCTGCCTAGCACGGTTAGGAACATATTTCTTTAATACTCCCATGAACCTCTCAAAGGGGAACATATTTTATAGAAATACAGGGCCGAGAATGGCAATATCGTCAGCTAGATGAACTAGGACGTGCGTCATGATATTGAAAAAGGATGGTGGGAACACCAGCTCGAAACTGACAAGACATTGCACCAAATCATTCTTTAACCCTGGTAGATTTCTGGATCGATTACCTTCTGAGAGATTGCATTGAGGAATGCACATAGCTTCACAATGGCTAATCAGAAATTTTTGGTAGAAGCCCCCTCAATGCAACCGGAAGCAGTTGCATCATAATCACGTGGCAGTCATGAGACTTTAGGTATTGGAACTTTTTCTTTGGGATATTTATTATTCCCTTTATATTCGACAAGAATCCAAATGGGGCCTTCATACTGTGCAGGCATTCAAAGAATATTTCTTTCTCTTATTTGGTAAGAGCGTAGCTGGCAGGACCTTGATACTGCTTTGAATGCATTCAGTCTTTTTCGTGCATATGTTGCTGGCCCTTCCGTGCCTCCGGTGTATCTTTTGTCTTCCCATACACGCCCAAGAAGCCTAGCAGGTTCACGCAAAGATTCTTTGTCATGTGCATCACGTCGATTGCAGAGCGTACCTCTGGGTCTTTCGAATAGGGTAGGTCCCAAAATATAGATTTCTTCTTCGACATGGGTGCGTGTCCCTCAGCACCATTCGGAACAGATAGTCCGCCAGGACCCTTTTCAAAGATTACTTGTAAATCCTTGACCATATCAAGTATGTGATCACCAGTACGGACGGCGGGCTTCTTCCAGTGATCTGCCTCATCTCTGAAATGCATGTCTTTCTCTCGACATTGATGGTTGGTCGGAAGAAATTGACAATGTCCCAGGTACACATTCTTACTGCAGTTGTCCAAATATGTACTTTCGGTGTCATCTATAAACAGTTCGTGCATGCGTGTATCCCTTGTTTGTCTGTCCTGAAAGGTTACTGAGAGCAGGCCATTCATTGATAGTTACAAACAACAACGCATGTAGGTCAAATTCCTCCTGTTTGTGCTCATCCCACACACGTACACCTTTTCCATTCCACAGATGTAAAAGTTCTTCAACAAATGGCCTTAGGTGCACGTCAATGTCGTTGCCGGGTTGCTTAGGGCCTTGGATGAGCACTGACATCATAATGAACTTCCGCTTCATGCACAACCAAGGAGGAAGGTTATAGATACACAGAGTCACGGGCCAGGTGCTATGTTTGCTGCTCTGTTCCGCAAAAGGATTAATGCCATCTGCACTTAAACCAAACCATATGTTCCTTGCGTCACCTGCAAAGTCCCTCCACCTTCTCTCGATTTTTCTCCAGCGCAACCCGTCAGCGGGTGCTCCCAACTTCCCGTCTTTCTTACGGTCTTGTGCCATCGCATCAACTTGGCATGCTCTTTGTTTCTGAACAGACGTTTCAACCGTGGTATTATAGGAACATACAACATGACCTTGGCAGGAACCCTCTTCCTGGGGCGCTCTCCCTCAACATCACCAAGGTCATCTCGTCTGATCTTATATCGCAATGCACCGCATACCGGGCATGCGTTAAAATCCTCGTACTGACCGCGACAGAGGATGCGGTCATTAGGGCATGCATGTATCTTCTGCATCTCCAATCCTAGAGGGCATAGAACCTTCTTTGCTTCGTACGTACTATCGGGCAATTCGTTATCCCTTGGAAGCTTCTTCTTCATTATTTTCAGTAGCTTCCCAAATCCGTTATCAGATACACCATGGTCTGCCTTCCATTGCAGCAATTCCAGTGTGGTACCGAGCTTTGTGATGTCATCTTCGAAATTTGGGTACAACCCTTTTCTGTGATCCTCTAACATGCGAACGAACTTCAACTTCTCCCTTTCACTTTGGCATTAACCCAAGGCGAAAGGGAGACACGCTAATAGAATTACTCATGAAATTGCTAAATTTTTCTATTATAATAAATTTGATGGTGTGCTAGTCGGTTCTATTTCATCATGAGAGATGAATATTGTGGCTGATGATTGTAATAACATTACTTTGATTATTAATATACTAGGTGGTTTTCAAAAAGTAATAATATATTATGTTTAAACACTACTTACACAATCTTCTCCAACTGTGCAAAAGAAAAGGTTCCCCGAGCTCGCCCCCACCCCCGAGTCACGTGATATCTTGCTGCCACCACAAAAAAAGGTTCCTAGACTTATCAAAGCTGTGTTAGGATGCTATAATTAGTTTGAAGTTAGAGTTGAAATAGTTGTTCAAGCGCCTGTTTCTACAATGTGAACCACCTTCTATTTAGCAATTGTTCTCTCTTTTTTCGAAGTTAGATGGTGGTAGGCCGATTTAATTGATCAGTATGTCATAAAGCACATTCTCATTCATCTTTCTATATCTGGATCAACTTGACTATGGAGTGCGACTTCCATTAGACCTGCCATGTGTATGAATTCGATGCCAAGAGTACCACGATAAAACACCTAGAAAGTAATAGAACATATGAAGTGATACAAGAAGAAGTATATCCCCAGTGCTAAGATTTATTTTTGCACATAGTTTTGTATGTGGAGATAGCAAATTGTACTATAAACTTTTAGTATAAAATCTGTAGTCTTATGACAAAAGGAAATAACACGATGGAAAAATATGACAACAGAAGGATCAACTACTCTCTGAAATTAAACTAAAATACGACAACCGGAACACGATGGAAAAATATGACAACAGAAGGATCAACTACTCTCTGAAATTAAACTAAAATACGACAACCGGAAAGACCTCGGCTCAAAGCATGTTCAACATAGAAATCACAAAACTAAATTAATAACAAAAGTAAAACATGACACAACAGTTAATACCAAAGCTCTTGATTTGAAGTAATAAAATTAAATGCACAACAATATGAGGGATTCATGTCTCTCAAACATTTACTAGATACAACAACCGACGCACGAGTAACTTCGAGAAGATACATTCAACAGTATATATGCAGTAATTAATCATAATATAATAATGAAAAACATCACACAAGAGAAGCAGCATCCTGCTTAAGTTGTTGTGCCAATCCGGGTAGCAAAGCCGAAGTTTGACTCCATTAACTGCTGATATGGCCTGCAGGGAATCAAACTATGTGCTTTAACAAATGAAAGACATAAAGTTCAAGTGATGACGAAAGATGTGAGAGAAGAGAACTGACCGTGTTTGATTTAAGTCTGAATTATTGGGGATAGTCAATGAATGAAACCTTGGGCTTATTGTCATGGCCCTTTGCAGCTTGTTGCAGTTCAGTGCTTATCGCTCTGTTGAGATTAGGATGGAGCGCGACTTCCTCCAGTTTTTTCATGTTTGTGATTTCGATGCCAGAAGTTCCAGGAATAGCATGCAGATCTTGACAGAGGATATGAACTGACACAAGATTAGGCAGCGGGACCGCGGCGATTGCTACTTTCAGCATTTGCTTGCACACGATGTATATCCGCTTAATGGCTTTGAGGTGGTCAGCTTCAGACAGTATGTCTATAGACCCAAGATTATCTTCAATAAGCTTCAGATATTTCAGTCCCCTCACATCGGCCAGCCCGTCTCGAATAACATCCCAGGTCAGACCAGTCAAACAAAGGCACAGCTCCTTGATAACACTTAGCTGTGCAACAAACTTAGGGAATTCGCTCAGTTTGCCGCACAGCTTGAGCGAGGCCAGTATGCCTTTGGAATCATGTGAGTTTATAGTATTCACGAAATGCCTGGGGCATTCGACGAAGTCGATCGATAAGGACCGACCACGAAGAGGATCAGCCGTCGCATCACGAATGAATTTCGTAATGGTCTTTGAAATCGCGTCCAGGTTTTCTTCACTTGCGTCGGATTTGCACCATATCTTCACCTTCCGCAGCATCCTCATACATCTCATCAGCTGTGGAAATCCTGCTCTCCCATCGGTGACAAATCCTGCGAGCGTCTCCAGCACACTCTTCTCTCTCAGGAACTTCTCTAGACCCGATTCAAACCATCCCAATACAGGAACAGAGAGGGTGTCTCTTCTAGAAAGCTGGAACTTCCCGAGGAGGTGCTTCAGTTTGGGCAGCAGCAGGACTTCTTTGAACACCATCACTTTTTCGCTTCCACTCAGATCGAGCGTCTCTAGCTGATCCAGATACCCAATGTCCCGTCCAATCCGATCAACTGTACCCGAATTGATGCTCAGATATTTCATCAGCACCTGACTCCAGATATCTCTGAGATGTTCTTCGCTCATGTCAGCACATTCTTTCAGATCCAACACCCGCAGCACTTTATACTTGGAAAAATCAAGAACAGCTTCATAGCTGGCGAGATTGGCCTCCTTACCAGGGAATACAGCCAGGGTCCGGAGACGAGATAAATCCTGAGGCAAATTTAGTTCGCCATTTGCAGCAGGATGCACCGATAACCTGCGGGCGGCTTGGGCCTGCAACCATTCCGCCTGCGATGGTTCGGCCAGCAATTGTTGGGCCGCTCCATCACAGAACAGTATGGAATACTCGGACATAGATTGTTGGGAGATGTATGGTAGCATCAGGTCAGTAGGTTGGCATCTCCTCACCTTCCCATTGTTGCTTGTCTGGGTTGAACTGATGATACTTGATTTTATGAACATTTTCAGATTTGTGACAGCATCCTTTTCTCGCTGTACTAGTCCCTCAGCCAGCCATCTCCTTACTAGGGGCTTTGTCCTGACATGATGATTATGAGGGAACAAGCAGAAATATAGCAAGCAGTTGACGTTACCAGGGGGGTTCAATCTCTGTGTGGGGACGACATCATCTTGTATAGACTGACCCAGACAAATCTGTGTGGCGGCAAGAGCCATTATCTCAGCTCTCATATCTTCTGATCTAATCTTGAGTTCACGAATCTGTGTGGCAAAATCTTCTGTGTTCGTCTTATTGGCATGGAAGCAGTCTACGCTGTCTTCTATGTCATATGCCAATAGCCTCAGTTGTGCAATCAATCCTATCTGCACCCAACTGGAACGTCCACCCTTACGATCATGATCTTTCATGATAGCGGTGATCATCTGGAGTTTATTGCTGATGAGTATAGCATCAGATTTCAGCTTCTTCTCTTTTACCGAGCAGAGCTTTGTCAAGGCGACGCTAACTATGGCCCCAAATGCGGCCACACCAAACTCCATCGATCCCTGTTCCCGCAGATCCCTCCTCCCCCCTAGCTAGATCTGCATGGTAAAGTGGGGTAAGTGTTGCTTCAAATGAAAGGGAGGGGAGGGGGAGCATATTCCTGAACCTGTAGTCGTGTGGCCTCCGGCGGTATCTCAGAACTCCTCCAGGACGGTTGAGGGAGCTTCAGATTTAACTCCTCTCGGCTGCAACAAGGGAAATACGAGTGGACACGAACTGGGTAACATATATATATACTATGTACTCGTTAGGTGACCTTTTCAATGGAACCATCTAATAGTCGAATAGTCCATTGTCACTTGTTTTTTCATTTATTTTTTCGACAAAGTTTCTTTTTCATGAGACTATGTATCTCAGTCGATGCAATTTTTTTTTTGTCATATTTAACTAGAGGTAGTATAATTTAAGCTAAGATAGTTTTGGAAAATATTGGATTGTTTTTCTAGTGACCGATGACGAGAGAACTAAAGATCTCTTCTTCTTTTTTTGCTGTTACTAGTACAAAAACGCTGGTCCACAATATCTAATTGCAAACAGAAGGCAAAGTTGTGTAGGTAGATAGTCTTGTCCTAAACTAAAAAAAAATACTTTCTCCTAGATGTTCCAGAGAAAACAAACCACCATCAACATGTTTAAAAACCGTTTGAGATGACATCACCGATGGCTTAGAAGTGATTATTGCAAACTGAGCTTAGATGGTTAGGTTTCTTGTGGTGGAACCAGCTCACCAGGGTTTAATTCATAGATTTAGCATTGGTGCTCGCATTTTGCTGAATTTATTATAGGTTTTCTGACTATGTTCTTTCAATTGGAGGAGACGTTCCCGTCGATCGTTGTTTCCCGTGGTAATTTCATCAATCTCAAGACGTTGTGCCGGCTCCTCAGGGCGGCGAGGTTAGGTTTCTCGTCGTGCGTACACAACGGCGATATTTGGTGTCAGGTTCTTCAGATCGATTCACTGCGGCTCCGGGGCGCTGGTCCTTAGGGGCATGTGCATGATGACTTCCCGGCTATCATCGACAAGGTCAGGCCGGCTCCGGTATGGGAGTGACGACTGCGGCGCGTTGGTGGCTCGTTCTGGCGGCAGCAATGGTCGTTCGGTGGTCCATGGACCTCGATGTAATTTTTATTATGTTTGAGGTGTTTTATACTTCCGATGAATCTTTATAATAGATTTGATTCTTTTCGCAAAAAAGAAGATGTTGTGCCGGCTCAGTATCTCAGAGGCATTCATTGGGATAAGGTGTATTGTGTTAGTAAAAAAAAATAGAAGTGAATATTCGTGGTGTGTTTTTTTAACAAGTTCGGCTTACTATGGCCCATGAGCCGAACTCTTAGGCTCTCGGTCGCCCTCCCCCGCCCGACACTCTCTCGCCATTTTTTCCATCTTTGCCAACATATAGCACTGCCGGCCAGATCTTCGACCATTTCTTTTCCAAGCCACTTCTAGTATATATGCCCCTCGTTCCATATTCTGTTGAGCTTTCTACTTCCCGTATGAAGAAAGGCAGAGGGCCTTGTTGAGACCGTGTTCTTCAGAGTTGAGATTTTCCTTCTTGGTAATGTTTCCCCTTTGATGTCTACTGGGCAGCCATGGCTTTTGCCCGTCAGAATTGATATTCTTAAAAGCTTTCTTTCTCTAGCATGGGTACAATTAGAAAACTTAATAATCTTGTTCTTATCAGGTGGAGATGGATATTCTGGTATAGTAATTCTCGGCGAAGATGGAAAACATTCAACATGCCTCCGCATCCTCTGGGCCGGCGATCGATGATCCTGATGCTGCTTCTGTTAAGGCAGCGATGCGAGTTCCTGTTACTGTTATGCTTGGTCCCATGGGCACCCTCCTCCGGAAACTCCATTGGCTCATGGCTCCCAGACAGAGTCTGGCGCCAGATCTGCTCAGGGCGGAAGAAGTCTCTCTTCTCAGTGATGGCCTCAAGAAATTATGCATCTCCCTGAAGAATATGTCTGAAGATGAGGATCCTAGCTTCATGGTTCAGTGGTGGATGAAGATAGTTCGTGAACTTTGCTATGACACGGAAGATCACCTCGACGAGGTCTGCCGCGCCGGGACCCATCATGATTTTTCAGACTTACTTGCTCGTGTGGATGATGCGAGTGAAAGCCGCCAATGTTTCGAGTGGTCTCCTCCCAAGACAGTTAAACCAGCTGAACGGGGGAGAACTGGTGTCAGCCGCCGCACCTCCCTCGAGCTGCCGGTTCCCCTACCTGTCCATGTGGAGCCGCCAAACAAGCTAGTCGAGCTGTTGGATTTACACGACGAGGGGAAGGCACTAAAGGTGATAACTATAACTGGATGTGCAGGTAGGTATACACTTGTCTTCAACTCCAATTTCATGTTCATCCTGTTATCACGATAATCGAACCCGGTCATATGGTCGTATCAAAAAAGAAACTCAAATTTCATGCCTTTTCCGACCCCATTAGTAGAATATATATCTCAAGTTTTTCTGTGCTTTTAATTTGCAGGTGTTGGGAAGACGACAGCTGCCAGAGCCTTGTATCACAGGTATGGAGGGAAGTTTCAGTGCCGGGCTTTCGTAACGGTGTCACGGAATCCAGATATGAGGGGGTTTCTCACCAGCATACTCTCACAACTTAAGGCACCACCGCCCCATCGTTTTCCTGATGTGCCGGACCTTATTGGTGCTATCGGCAAACATCTGCAAGGCAAAAGGTAATCTCACCATTTTACTAAACGAATTTGCTAATTGTCATCTACTCCCTCTTTCCCAAAATTCTTGTATTAGATACATCCGTATCTAGACAAATCTAAGACAAGAATTTTAGGACAGAGGGAGTAGATAAGAATTAGATATGTCACATCTAAGTCCTCCATCACATGAACAAGGTGCTACAATATTCGTGCAAAATTTGTGATCGTCGTTAGCTTTCTTCGTGTGTCTTGTTTTTCTCACGTTGTTTTTTGTTTTTGAGAACTTGTTTTTCTCACGTTGTGTGTGTTTGTTTTTCTCGTCGGGCTGTTTTTGCGTTGCTCTTGGGCTTATGGGGCCTGTGTTGTTTATGTGGGCTCCAATTTTTTTCAGTTTTGTGCAGAGATTCAAGTTTATTCTCGTGGTGTTTCATTTTTCACACGGGCCATTTTTGTGTGTTCCAATCGTGTGTTGAGCTGTATTAGCCATTTGGATTTTTATTTTCTTTTTAATTTTACTCGTGTGTTATTTTTTTTAAAATACACTCATGTGTTATTTTCGCACGGGCCATTTTTTTCTTTTGGATTTCTTCTCGCTGAGGTGGTCAACTTTCTTTTTCCCACTTCATTGACGGTGAAGAGTGGCCGGAACAGATTTCCCTAAATACATGGGTAGAGGGGTGGCTGTAACTAATCACTTGTGATTTTTCCCTTCCCTTTTTTCTTTTTTGCTTTTTTCTCTTTTGGATTTGCTAAGAATCATCTAGAAGGGTTTTAGGGATGTCTCATCTAATTTTCAATCTGTTAGATCTGTCACTGTAAATTTCGTGCAATTTTTTGATCAGGGTTGTATTCTCCCGTGAGTCTGTGTCGCCTGTCCACTTTGCGGCCCATCATCCATGCGTTTTTTTTTTGTTGGGTCATTATTCGTGGCTTGTTTTGTTTTTTTTGGAGCTGTATTGTAGTTGAAGAAACGAGTTGGCTGTAGACACGAGTTGGACGCTGGCTCATCAGTTCAATTCTTGACTCTCTATATATCACATTTCCGTTTGTCTCTGGAGGGCTCACCCGACCTCCCTTCACAGATTGGTAGCGTGCTTTTAAACCTTTGCTTCTTTTGAACCACCGAATCTGTACACAACTTCCCCCCGGTAGGCCCCCCAACATGGGGGGACGGTCACTCTTGGGATGTAGAGCAGAAGCGAGACAAGAAAGGATCTGCTTCTAAGAGCATCTCCAGCCGTTGGGGCCCCCAGGACGCCGAAAAACTGCGCCATGGGGGCGAGCCGGCGCTAGTTCGGCCCCTGGGGGCGGCCTGGCTCCCAGCCACGCCCCCAGGTGTCCCCCCCCCCTAGCCTTGGCAAATTCAAACATAGTTCATTCCCGCGCCCAAAAATAAACGCCACAATCCGGCGATCAAGCAGTGATCGGCGATCGATAAAAAGTTCGGCGTACAAAAATCAGAACGGAAGCGCGCATCAGGCGGCGAGGTCGGCCTCCGGCATCGGCGGAGTCGGCGTGCGCGGGCTTGACGGGGTCTCTGTGCTTGGCGGCATGACTTCTCTGCTGCGGGCAGTCTCGGCGGCATCATCGGTCGGGCTTGGCGGCGGCGGCGGCGTGTGCGTGGGCGTGGGCGGCGTCGTCGTGGGCGTGGGCGTGGGCGGCGACGTCGAGGGAAGCTGGTCCAGGATGAGGCCGACATGCGCCCTGTACCACGCCTTGACCGCCTCGTCGGTGCTCTGGAGCATGTCCGCCCCGCCCAGCAGGAAAGCCAGGTCGGTGTTCCTTTTCTTCGCGGCGACGTTGGTCCGAAGTAGGGCGAGCTTGACGGCGCTTGTCGACATCAACGCCGACCACCGCGCCTCGGTCTTCTCTTCACGAAGGACGGCCCGGGCCTGTGCGTCGGCGAGGCAATGCTGGATTGCACGCGAGCGGTGGCATTTGTTGCACGCCCCCTGGATGCGCCCCCAATGGTTCGCCATCGCCTTGGACCCGTGCTGCATGTAGACACCTTTGAAGTAGGGGTCGACGAGCTTGCGCTCATCGAACTCGGCCTTGATGCGCGCCCAATACGTCTCGATGCTCTGGTTCGCGCCGGTGGTCGGGTCGAGGCAGACGACTTTCCATGCCTCGGCGAGGCATTCCTCCTCCTTGGACGCTCACTTGAGACGCGGCTCGGCTGACCTGGCCGTCCGCTTCTTCTTCTTGCGCCTCCTCGCCGGCTCCTCCTCGTCCTCTTCCTCCTGCTGCTCGTCGCCGTAGACGTAGCCAAGCTCGCCGTCCACGCCGTCGCTGAGATCCACCGCCTCATCCGCGGTGAACCCCGGAGACGCGGCGGCCGCGGCCGATCCTTCCGCGATGATGTCGTCCATGTCGGCCTCGGCCTCGTCGGCGTCGCCGAGGTGCGAGAAGGGCAGTGCGTAACGGCGGAGAGGAGGCGTCGGGGAGGACGCGTACGCGGGCGGCGAGTAGTTTTATGGAGGGTACTGCACGCCGGTGAAGGCGGGCGAGGGCGTGCGCTGGGCCGGGTGTCCATGGGGGAACGTGACATTTGGGTTGAACCCACCGTGCACGTCCCCGTCGGCGTAGCCCGGCGATCCCCATGGCTGCGGCGTCGGAGACCCGACACCTTGCTGGCCCCATGGCGCGTACTGCGCGTGGTTGCCGGGGGGATTCATCATCCCCGTGCGTGCCGCCTTAGCCTCGGCCTGGTCCTCGGAAGCGGCAGCGGCACACGCAGCCGCGCGTGCCGCGTTTTCACGGGCCTTCTTGGCAAGGGCCCTGTTCCGCTGGTCGGCGGCGACGGCCTCCCGTCGCTGTATTTCTACCCTCCAATCGGCGTTTGTCATGCCTGGCGGCTTGGACGGCGGCGCCCTCGGCTTCCTCTGCTTCGGCTGGGCGACGGAGGCGGTCGCATTTGCCGCGGCGCGGGGGGCGACGTACTTCTTCGGTGCCATGGCGGCTGGCTGGGAGGCGAGCGGGAGAGAGAATGGCGGGAGGGAAGGAGAAAATGGGAGGGAACTGGGGGAAAAGCGGGGAGAAACGGCGGGAAGAGGCGCTCGGCTCGCCGACAGGGCGGACCCACGCGCGCCTTTTCGCTTGTGTCGGCGCCCAGGACGCCGGGTTCTGCCTGGGTCCGCCGGCACCACATTCGGCCCGAGCCGGCAAAAAACGAGCTTCTGGGGGGGGGGCGACTGGGCCGTTTTTTCGGCGTCGGCGCGGCAAAAACGCCTGGGAAGGGCCTGTTAGGGGCGCGGCTGGAGATGCTCTAAGTACTACAATGACAGGGAACGACCCATTTTGTTTCCAAGCCTATGCCTGCCAGGCAAGAAGTTTGCCTCTTTTATTTTGTTTTCCTAGTTGCAAGTCAACCAACCGACATATAATTGGGTCCGACCCATTTTTGGTCTCTGTCATGCTGAATTCTTACCACTTTTTCAGTTGGTTTGCTATTTCTGAAGCATTAAGTGATTTTTTGGACGTTAAGAAGGGCAAAATGCTCTTTCGTTTAAACTGACATGCAAATGAGATCAGAAGAGGATGGAACTTGGCTTGATGTCATCATAGAAACCCTATAGGTTGTGGTAAAAATTTAAGAGCGTTACGGGAAAAACTAGATGCAATTCTTGTATGAACTGAACACTCTCCGGCGAACTATGGTTTCAAACGGAAACAACCGCCAACCACAGAGAACTCATTTTTTTACATCATTTCTCGTTCAAACTTTTTCTATGTTGACTACACATCATTGAAGGTGCCATGCTCAAATTTCGCCACTTTTTATGTTGGTTTGCTAATTTAAAAGCACTAACTGATTTTCTGGCCACTAAAAAGGGTAAACCCCTCTTTCGTTCAACATAATGCGTAAATGAGATTGGAAATGGACGAAACTTGGCATTGTGCCATAATATGACCCCTATAGGGTCTGGTAAAATTTTGAGAGCATTATGGCAAAAACTTGATGATTTCGTGTAGAAAACTTAACACTCCCAGTGAATGGAAACACTCGCCTTCCACATAGAACTCAATTTTTACATCGTTTTCCCTTTAAACTATTTCTATGTTGAATATACATATACATCATTGAAAGCGCCGTGCTCAAGCTTGCGACTACTCTGAGTTAATAAATTTGATATGTTCAAGCACTTTCCTTACTTATAGCACCTATGGCATGCGAATATTGTTGTCCGCCACTGCTAACTTCAGATAATTTTAAAATGTTTAGGCGCAACTTATCGAAATATGGCAGTGGTAGGCATGATTCTTTTGCCTGCCACCGATACATTTGGTACCAGTGGCAGGGCCCATTCCGCACCCGCCATAGCTGTTTCCATTCCAAGGCTAATTCTGAGAAAATTTATGAGTGGCGGGTGACAATTACAACCCTCCATAGCTGATTTTAGCTGTGCTTGGCGCTTTTCTGCGCCCGCACTGTAACTTTACCAAAATAGTTAGGTCACAGGCCGCACCCGCCACTAATATGAGCCCACGTACAAGCCTTTGCATGCGTCCCGTCATTAGATTGGATCGAGTAGGCTGGTGCTCATCGTTGTGACTCGATGCTCGCTGATATCATCTCCTGCTTATTGCCCTTCCGTTGGGGTCTCCTCCTTCCCGCCGTCCATCGGATTGCGGTGGCTGTCTAGATCTGGCAGCCATAGACTAGGGCGGCAATGATTGCTGGGGGCTTCGGCGTCGTGGAGGTCGTCTTAGAATAAATTCAAGGTCATATCGTCGATCATTCGGGTTTTGGGGGAACCGGCACAACCCTCTAGGGGTGACCTATCACATATATATAATGAGGTGGTATACAACGTTACAGTATACACATGTAAATACAGAAGCTATACAGTCTAACACCCTCCCTCAATCTTAGCCACTTCCTAAAGAACCTAGAAGGGTAAGATTGCGCCTGCAAGCCTCAAACTGTGGTAAAGGCAATGGCTTGGTGAAGATGTCTGCAAGTTGATCCTTGGAAGAAATAAACTTGATCTGTAGTTGCTTCTGAGAGACACGTTCACGCACAAAGTGATAGTCAACTTCAATGTGTTTTGTTCGGGCATGGAATACCGGATTTGCAGAAAGGTATGTAGCACCGATGTTATCACACCAAAGGACAGGAGGCTGTGATTGGGATATACCCAACTCCCGGAGCAAAGACTGTACCCAGATAATCTCCGAAGTGGCATTAGCCACAGCTTTATACTCAGCCTCAGTACTGCTACGCGAGACAGTGGCCTGTTTCCGAGCACTCCAGGCAATCAGGTTAGAGCCAAAGAACACAGCATAACCCCCCTGGATCGCCTGTCATCTGGATTGCCAGCCCAATCTGCATCAGAATATGCTGAAAGACAGCCAGAGGAGGACGGTCGAATATGCAATCCATGAGCCACCGTGAATCGAATGTAGCGCAAAATACGCTTAACAGCAGACCAATGAGTATCACGGGGTGACTGCAGATACTGGCAGACTCGGTTAACAGCAAAGGAAATGTCCGGTCGTGTGATCGTCAAGTACTGAAGACCACCAACAATACTCCTGTACTCGGTCGCATCAGAAGAAGATAGAAGCACACCATCAACAGCAGTGAGCTTGTCAGTGGTAGACATGGGTGTAGTCGTCGGTTTGCACTTAAGCATCCCTTCTCGCTGCAACAAATCCAGAGAGTAACTGCGTCATAACGAGACCATCAGCCCGAGAAGTAACCTCCACACCAAGAAAGTAGTGAAGCTTCCCAAGGTCCTTGACCGCAAAATCAGCACCAAGCGAGCAAACAAGCGCAGTAGCAGCCGACTGAGAGGAGCTGACCAAAATGATATCATCTACATAGACCAACAAGTACATAGTAACCTCAGGCCTCTGTAGAAGAAACAGTGAGGAGTCAGCAGTTGATGATGCAAAACCATGAGCACGAAGAGCCATTGCAAGACGAGCATGCCAAGCACGACGAGCCTGCTTCAGACCATAAAGTGCCTTGGACAGACGACAGAGATGATCATGGCGATCCGGATCAGAAAAACCCGGAGGCTGGCGCATATAGACCTCCTCCTCCAACACACGATGAAGGAAGGCATTTTGAACATCAAGCTGACGAAGAAACCAACCTCGAGTAACGGCAAGAGAGAGAAGAAGTCTGATGGTAGTAGGCTTGACCACTGGACTGAAGGTGTCTTCATAGTCAAGACCAAAACGCTGTCGAAAACCATGGGCAACCAGACGAGCTTTGTAGCACTCAATGGACCCATCAGAATGCCTCTTCACTTTGAAAACCCATTTAGAATCAATGACATTAACCCGTGATGGTGGAGGAACAAGAGTCCATGTCTGATTGCGAATGAGAGCTTGATACTCCTGCTCCATGGCCTCTCTCCAATGAGGAATGCGCATAGCAGCTTGATACGTGCGTGGCTTGGAGGATGGATCTGCAAGAGCAGCAGACATGCAGGCAGCTAACCAGGCAACTGTTCCATCGTGACGTTGCTTAGGCTAAAAAATGCCACTCCGGCTGCGCGTATGTGGACGTAGAGCAGCAGCAGGAGCCGTCGAAGTCGAGGGCGATGGAGGCGGTGCGGTCGGCGAAGAGCCAGACGTCGCCTCAGGAGAGCCAGTACCGGACGGCTCCGGGCTGCAGGAGGCCAAAACCGGCCCGGGCGAAGCCGACCCCGATGACAGTGGCCCAGAGGCCATGGGCGAACCAAGGACGGGTGAGGCCGGCTCCGGTGACGACGGCCCAGACGCCCTGGGCGAGACAAGGGCGGGCGAGGCCGACCCCGGTGACGACGGCCCAGATGCCCTGGGCGAGACGGGGGCAGGGGAGGCCGGCCCAGTCGCCGTTGGCGTGACCGGGGTCGCGGGGCGCGACTGTGGCGATGCCGGCCCAGAAGCCAGAGGCGACGAAGCGGGCGACCGGACCGGGGCAGCGATCGGTCGTGCATGGGCACAGGGACCGAGGCCATGCAGGGGCGCCATGTGATCGTCATGCACAGCTGAAGGTGCCGACGATAAAAGCGATGGCGAAGAAGGGGGCGCTAGCGCCTCTAAAATCTCCAAACGAGCCCCACGACCAGTGCCTGCACCATGGTTAGGCAACAACAGAGGAGAATATGCAACATCATCAAATTGGTCAGAAGCAACAGAGGATGAATGCATGGGTGGTGGTTCGGCAGTGGACACAGGAAGTTTGGCAAAGGGAAATACATGCTCATCAAACACAACATCCCGAGAGATGTAGACACGATTAGTGGGCACATGAAGACATTTGTATCCTTTATGAAGAGAGCTATAACCAAGAAAAACACACTTCTTGGAACGAAACTCGAGCTTGCGCTTGTTATATGGACGGAGATGGGGCCAGCAAGCACACCCAAACACCTTGAGAAAAGTGTAGTCCGGTTGTTCATTAAGGAGAACTTCAATGGGAGTCTTCATGTTCAAAACACGAGTGGGAGTACGATTGATGAGAAAACATGCAGTGGTGAAAGCATCACTCCAAAACCGAAACGGAACAGATGCATGAGCCAAAAGAGTAAGACCAGCTTCAACAATGTGACGATGCTTACGTTCTACTGAACCATTCTGCTGATGTGTATGTGGACATGCTAAACGGTGAGCGATCCCAAGCGACTGGAAAAAGGAGTTGAGGTTGCGATACTCGCCGCCCCAGTCCGACTGAACATGAACAATTTTGTGCTTGAGAAGGCGTTCAACATGTTTTTGGAACTGAACAAAAATGTCAAACACATCAGATTTACGTTTGATAAGATAAAGCCAGGTAAAGCGACTGTAAGCATCAACGAAACTGATATAATAATTATGACCACTGACAGAAGTCTGAGCAGGACCCCATACATCTGAAAACACAAGTTCTAAAGGATGTTTCACCTCACGACTGGACTCCGAAAAAGGAAGTTGATGACTCTTCCCCTGCTGACAAGCATCACACACTGCTACATCTTTATTGCTAGACACACTAGGAAGCTCATGACGACGCAAAACATGCCGGACAATAGGTGTGGTCGGGTGACCAAGACGAGCATGCCACTGTGACAGAGATACCCGAACTCCACCGAAAATGCGAGCGACGCCAGGATGCTCCAGACGATAGAGGCCCTGGCAGAGCCGCCCACTAAGAAGAATGTCCCTCGTGCCCCGATCCTTAATAAAAATATCAAAAGGGTGAAATTCACAAAGCACATTATTATCACGTGTGAGTTTAGGAACTGAAAGAAGATTACGTGTCACAGATGGAACTCGAAGAACATTGCGAAGCTGAAGACTCCTATTGGCATGTCTAGTGAGAAGCGATGCTTGACCAATATGTGAGATGTGCATACCTGCTCCATTGGCGGTGTGGATCTTGTCAGAGCCATGATAGGGTTCACGAGTGTGAAGCTTGCTCATCTCGCTTGTCAGGTGCTCTGTCGCCCCAGAGTCCATGTACCAGTGTGGATCGATGGAGTAGGACTGAGTGTGTCCCTGTTGCTTCTACGGCGCCGGACGATCAGCCATGGCGACCCAACGGGCAAAGTTACGTGTATCCTTGTCGTCATTGCCAAGACCAAGAAAACTCCGCTGAAAGCGCTTGTGACACTTGGAGGCCCAGTGCCCATCGCGGCCACAAAGCTGACACACACGCTGACCGCCAGCCCCCGGTAATGTCGCAGTAGGAGGGGGGGCCGAGGCGGGCGGTGGTGGCAGCCTCGAAGGAGCCCGGGATGATGAAGAAGAGCGGCCACCCTTGGTTGCGACGTTGGCCGAGAGGGAGCCGTTGCCCCTGGAGCGGCGCGTCTCGACCCGTTGCTCAGTGAGAAGGAGGCGGGAAAAGACCTCGTGTGCCAGCATGGGTGTCGAGTTGCCCCGCTCCTTCATGATCTCGACTAAGGCATCATACTCCTCATCAAGACCATTGACAATAAACGAGTTGAACTCGGAGTCGGTGAGGGGCTGTCCAATGGAGGCCAACGTGTCGGCGAGGCCCTTGACCTTGTTGTAGAACTCAGTGGCAGTGGATTCAAGCTTCTGACACTCCCCAAGTTGACGACGGAGCGCAGAGACACGAGCCTGCGACTGTGCTGCAAACGAGCGCTCAAGAATGGTCCACGCCTCATGGGATGTCTTGGCGAAGACAACAAGACCGGCAACGGCCGGAGAGAGCGACCCCTGGATGGAGGAGAGGTTCGCCTGGTCCTGCCCTGTCCAAACACGGTGAGCCGGATTATAGACCGGACCGTGCACGCTGTCCACCAGAACAGGAGGGCAAGGGAGAGAGCCGTCAACATAGCCAAGCAGGTAATGACTTCCAAGGAGCGGAAGGACCTGCGCGCGCCAGAAGATGTAGTTGTCCGACGACAGCTTGATGGTGATGAGATGGCCGAAGTGAAACGGCGGCGGCGGCGGCGATCCCATCGAGGAGACTGGCTGAGGTGAGACCACCGTGGAGACAGTCGGAGGGGCAACCGGCGTGGGTGCAGGGGGTGCGGCGACCGCGGTTGATGCCGCGAGACCCGCCATCACGGTGGACTCCGCCACCAGCGGCATATGCGAGACGGCAGCCGCGGTGGAAGAAGCGGACGGGGTGGCGGCGGTGTGCACCGCAAGCGCCTGGCCGGGCGACGAGGCGGCCGGAGGGGTCGCGAACAGGGAGCCCACGCTCCACGTCCCGATCGGCGACTGTAGGGAGGCGGCGTCCAACGGCCGCGAGAGGAGCGCTGCGAGGGAGGCCGGCAGAAAACCGGTGGCGGTGGAACCGGACGCAGCAGCGCACGACATGGTGGCGATGCAGCGGTAGGGCTGCGGCGGCGGCAGTGGCGGTGGTGGCGGTTTAGGGTTTTGGGCGGAAGCGTAAGTAACCTAGCGTGATACCATGTAAGACAATAGGTTTTGGGGGAACCGGCACAACCCTCTAGGGGTGGCCTATCACATATATATAATGAGGTGGTATACAACGTTACAGTATATACATGTAAATACAGAAGCTATACAGTCTAACACTAAGCAATCACACGAGCACTGAGATTTGTTAATGTTGTTCACCGATATGGATACATCCTCAAGACCTGACTATGGGCGCTCCTTCCCATGACACCGCTATAATACCGCACAAGGTCGGCCTGGACACCGGCACATGCCGCCGGCTTCGCCTGCATTTTTATGCTATTATGTTGGCATAAGTTACATCGTGTATCTACCCCCACTATATATGAGAAGCCTAGAATACAAGTGTCCCACTTGGACACGACTCCATATCCTATCTAAACACAATACAAATACAAGTCCACCTTGGCGAATATTCTCCATCACCTTGAATTTGTCCATGCATCAAACTTCCATGTACATTGGACTTGAACTTATTTCATGAGCACCACTGCTACTCCAAGACTCCATATGACTCCACCTGCAACTTGTAGTCGCTCCTTTTCTTGACCACAGTCAACGCTTGAGCGAAATTAAGTTTATTTTTACTCTAGTCTGTGCTCCCAACTTCCAGAACATCAGTCCAACGTCATCACACACCGATCACTGACCTGCGTCAAACTGAACAACTCACATATTGGGTGTCATGGATAAGAGTTAGCTAAACTCAACATCACCGCTCCTTTCCTAACCGTCATCTGAAACTTAAAGAAATTTCACCATTGCTTGTAGTCATCCCGAGTCAAATTCCCAGTTGTCTCACCACATGTATGACCACCAGAGTCCTGATCCGTCTCCATGTCCCGTGCGTACCGCACGCCTCGCCGCTATTACTGCGCTGAGCCTCTGCTATCCGGGTCGAGTCTCAAAGGCCGCGGACCCACACCACTCAACCCCCACTACAGAGTACCATCGGTCATCGCCAACCGATGACGAGTTTCACGCTTCCATCAGACCACTGGGCTCCAGTCGGAATTGCGTGCCTCTTGCTTTTTTCCCACTGAATAGGCTTCGATTCTCTGGATCCTTGCATCGTAGCCCCTCAATCCAGATCCATCTTCAACATGACTCCATGGTAGATGATCAGTGCACCCTCGCGCCCTGCCGACTTCAAGCTCTCATTGCGCACCGTCTTGAATCGACCCCGCGGCATAGTCTTGTCGAAGCCGCCAAGCCCTCAGGCCCGCGCCACGTGTTTCCACGCCCCAGAAGTCGGTCACTATCAGCATCACGCTCCTACGTCGTCATCGCCGATCCCACCAGTGTCTTCTGTACCAACCGACTCACGTCGATCCGTCAGACTGTCCAGTCCGACCCAGTCGAACTTGTTCGATTGTATGACATGCTCGAGGCTCCCAAATCGTCTTCCGCGAATTTACATCCATCATGTGATAATTCCATCACCGCTGACATGACTTCCTGCAACGCCTTCAAGCATCTCTGTTGCGCCAACAAATCTTTCACCCCTGTCTGCCATAACCCAAGGTTTTCAGTTCCATGAACTTATCCACCTCAAACCTGGTACCCGTTGACGCCATGATTCTTTGTATGGCTGACCCTTCAAAAAATTATCTGAGCTTTTCACGCGATGCCCCAAGCACACGGACAGAACCTCTGCGTGCTACTATAGCAAAACCAAGAGAATTAAAATCTTTGGCCTTCATGTGGTGGATCGGCTCCCTTGCACAAAACTTTCAATGCTAGCTTTGCCTTGCCATGACCTTCTGCTTTCCAACGGGTTATCCCTTGCGATTCTTTCTATTCGCCAGTTGATTTGCCTGCCTATCTCAGTCAGTGTCATTCTCCTTTTGGTCCAAAACAAATCCCGTCAGATGCCTCTGTACACGACCCTGGTCCAGATCGCCTTTGCATACGCACACGTACGCCTGAGCTCACCAGCTGTCGCTTGGCCCGTGACTTGGCCCGCGCACGCGCCTTGCGCTTTCGCAGCCAGCGTCCCTGATGGACTGATCTGATGTCTGCCAGTCCGAGCGTGGCACGCCGCCGCTGTTGATTGCATCTCTCCGAGTCCACACCTGAATCGATTAAACCGATCTCACCAAGAACTCGTCTGATCCACCGAATCGACCAAACAACCTGCTGCTGAAAGCCTGCAACTCGCCGCTGCAAGACATCCAACCACGCGACTGCTTCTTCATCCTCTAGATTAACAACCACGATCTTCGAACAACCTAACTCATGATACCACTTGTTAGAGTAAATCCGAGGTCATACCGTCGATCATCTGAGGACCAAGCAATCACACAGAGCACGACACCGAGACTTGTTAAGGAGGTTCACCGATATGGCTACATCCCTGGGGACTGACTATAGGCGCTCCTCCCCATGACACCGCTACAATACAGCACCCGGTCGCCCTTGACGCCGGTACATGCCGCCGGCTTCCCCTGCGTTCCTATGCTATTATGTTGGCATAAGTTACAACGTGTGTCTACCCCCACTATATATAAGAGGCCTAGGATACAAGTGTCCTACTTGGACACGACTCCATATCCTATCTAAACACAATACAACTACAAGTCCAACTTTACCTTGTACATAATATTCAACACTACTCTAACAGGTCGGAGGCTCCCCGGTTGTGTTGTGGTGGCCGTGTCTGCATGGTTGGTGGCTGGTACTGGTTGATTTGTCGGATCAGGCTTTTCCATCTTCGGCGACAGTGGCGGCAACGGCGACCACTACGGACTTCGGCGATTACACCGTTGTAAATTGCGGTGTTCACCGAATGATTTTTATGAGTTTCCTCTCTTCAGATTGGTGGTTGCCTTTGACTGTGTGATGCAACCTATGGACAACGGCTTGACGCAAAGTGATGATTGTGCAACAATGGCGCTTTGTTTTCTATGCCAACGCATGTAGCTATTGAGATTGTGGAAAGTGGTAGCGACAACACTTGATTAACTTTGACAAGCTCCAGCGTGAAAACCTAGGTCTGGCAATGGCAATGTTTATGTGTCGTCACCTAGCTGAAGGCATTGTTCGTATATGCTTGGTCTGGTTCTTCAGGGTGAAAACCTAGATTTTGACCTTTGTTGGTTGGATCCGGCGACACTTGGACGTCACTCCCTAAAGGCGTTGCTCTTGAAGGACCTCGTTGTCCTAGTGGTGTCATGAGATGGTTGATGCGGATATGTGCACAGATGTAGTTTGGTCGCTTTGTTTTTTCTCCGCTTAGGCATAACTTTGGTCTTATTTAATTTTGCTATTTGCCAGCGTGTTTTGTGTGTGAGCGCGTTAGTGTTGGTTATGTGCATCCTAAGTACGCAGAGGTCGAGTGTGTGCTCATTGTATTAGTTTCCTCTTGATGTTTCATTTTGAGTGAATAAAATACACCGACTACATTTTTTTTCCAAATTGTATGGACGTGTGTTAAAACATAGCACATTGTGTGTATTACTTATTTGCAATATCTGATAGTTGTCTCTCGAACAAGATATACATTGATTTGTTGACCTAACACAAAAATATTATGCAGATACATCATCGTAATTGACGATTTATGGACTTCGTCAGTATGGAATATTATTAGCCGTGCTTTTCCACGTGGTGATTATTGCAGCAGAATAATAACAACCACACAAATTGATGATGTAGCATTGGCATGCTGCAGTTATGACCCAGTCTATATATATAAGATGTTCCCTCTTAATGATCCTGAGTCTAGAAAGTTATTCTTCGGTATAGTGTTTGGCTCTGAAGATGGATGTCCAATAGATATCAAAGAAGTTTCATATGATATTGTCAAGAAGTGTAGTGGTTTGCCATTTGCAGTTGTAAATATAGCCAGACTTTTAGCAAGCGAATCACACATTGTAAGGGAGAGGTGGGAGCACATACAAGATTCTTTGCCGTCCACTTCCGAAGACATGATTGATGTTCTAAATCTTCTGTACAATATACTCCCACACCTTATGTACAACAGCCTTCCACCTCGTTTGAGGACATGCTTGCTATATCTCAGTATGTATTCTGAGGGCCACGTGATCAAGAAGGATGAGTTGGTGAAGCAGTGGGTAACTGAAGGTTTTCTCAGTGCTGTTGGAGGACGAAACACACAAGAAATTGCTGAGGGTTATTTTGATGAGCTTGTGTTTAGAGGAATGGTCCAGGCTGTGGACATCAACAATAACGGCGAGGTGTTGTCATGTACAGTTCACCAGATGGTTCTGGATTTTATCAGGCTCAAATCCATGGAGGAAAATTTCATCATCAATGTAGACTTTTTTCAATCAACTCTTGCACTTCCTGACAAAGTTCGCCGATTGTCCATCCAGTTTGGAGGGGTAAAAGGTGCATACATACCGGAAAGCATTGTAACATCCCATGTTCGATCGCTTATATTTTGGGGTTTCTTCAAGTGTATACCTCCCATTATGGATTATTATGGATTTCTTCGGGTTCTGATTCTTCATATTTGGGCTGATGAAGAGAAGGAGAGTTTTGACCTCACTGGGATTGGGAAGCTATTACTTCTGAATTATCTCAAGATTGAAAGTAATACCACCATCAAACTTCCAGATAAGATTCAACGTCTGCAACACTTGGAGACACTGCAAGTTAATGCAAGATTAACTGTTGTTCCGTCAGATATCGTTAGTCTGCCGCGTATGTTGTGCCTCAGCCTTCCTAGTGATGCTGACATGCCCAGTGGTATAGGACGCATGACATCTCTTCACACTCTGGGGTATTTTGATCTCAGCAATAACCCAGCTGACAGTGTGAAGGACCTTGACCATCTTACCAATCTTGGGGATCTTCATCTTACTTGTGCCAAGTTAGATAACTATAATCTACAGAACAACATCAAACTGCTCGGCTCGGTTCTTTGGGAACTTATCAGCCTGAAGTGTTTAACTCTGGCACCTGCAGACTCCTCTGATATAAATACTCTGGCTGACGCTGGTGCTTCAAGCATGGGAATTTGTTTTGATGGCTTGAGACTCAAGTTGTGCCAAGAAGCCTCCCGCCCTTGGGCTCTCCAAAGACTAGAGTTGTCGCGGCACTGTTGCACCTTCTCCAGACTGCCCGAGTGGATTGGAATTCTTTTGAACCTCCGCATCCTAAGGATTGCAATTAGGGAGCTATCAGAGGAAGATATCCATGTCCTGAAAGGACTACGTTTCCTCACTGCTCTCACCTTGTATGCCCAGACAGCTCCTGCAGACCGGATCGTCATCAAGGAGGGATTCGAAGTGCTCACGTACTTCAAGTTCATGTGTGGTGCACCATGCCTGTCCTTTGTGCCAGGAGCAATGCCCAAAGTCCAAAAGATCAAGCTAGGGCTCAATTTAAGCAAAAGGAGCTCAGAATTAGATAGCATTATTGAAGCTGCTTGCTTCCATCACTTGACAGGCCTTACAGAGATCTCTGTCAAATTTGGGACTCGGGGTGCTGATGAATTCCGAATAAAATATGAAGAGTCTGCATTGGAGGCTGCCTTTAGGAATGCCCCAAACAGTACTACAATCAGAGTAAAATGTGTTGATGTGATTTTTTGTGCCGAGGAGGATAAGTGTACCGCTACTGACGAACAAGAGGAAAAGCGACAGGCGATTGAACAAGACAAGGAAAATATCAGGGAACATGAGAGCAGGTACGGATTTTCTTCTTCTAACACCAAACAGCATTTTCGACTAATTTTCTAATATCCCTCAGCATGCCCATTTCTTCAACATTTTTCCTTCCATCTTACCAGATATCCAAGAACAGATCGCGTTTTCACGGCACTGATGCACCACGCACAATCAGTTGACCTCGTGACGGGAGCAAGCAATACTCTACCCCTCGGCGGCGAGAGACCGCCCACTCCCACCGTCGTGGAGCACAGAGAGGTATGTGTCTCTCTCCTTATCGTCCTTTCAATTGGTGGTTCTATATGTCTTCCGTGAGGTCGTCTTGCTAACCTAAAATTGTGCTAGCTTGATCGCCTCGAGATGGTCGGCCTAGTGAGCCTGGTGGGCATGATCCTACCGATGGTGCAACTGATCGCAAGTGCCGCGGAGACGGCACGACAGAACAAGAAGAAGTGCTGGGAGCTCGCCCAACGCACGTGCACTCTGGCCAACGTACTGCCCTACTACAAATACCCGGCGGCGAACGACCAGGAGGCGGTGACAGTGATGAGGAGGCTCAAGGAGACCCTCGACGAAGCGTTGACGCTCATCCAGTCCTGCCAGACTGTAACTGTATTCTCCCGTAGGCGGAAGGCCGCCGAATTAGATGGGGTTAATAGAAAGATCGACGACTGCATCACGGACCTCAATTTCATCAGACAAGTTCGGACAAATCACGTAGCAGCACCTAGCGCAGTCCCACTCCCAGCTCAAACTTGCTGCTACTATCAGGCACAAGGAGGAGGAGGTGCCTCCAACAGCGCCTGTGTTGGCTACCCCCGGCCGCCTCAGCGCGCACCCGTCAATGTTCACTGGACTCCAGCTCCAGCTCCCTACCAAGGTTCTCCAGCTCCCTACCAAGGTTCTCCAGCTCCCTCGGCCTCGGGTCATAATCTATAGCAGAGACTATGAATGATAAATCATCTATTCGCAGCAGGTATATATGCATGGTTATGTGCAAGTGCAACGAAACGATTGATGCAAAAGGATCCATGGGGATATCCCCTTTCTGAAAGAAAAAAAGATCGTCTCTTTCATTTTGCTCTCAATTTAGTTGAACTATATGTATGCCTGAGATTTTTCTTGTTTATGTCTCACAAGGTATTTCAATAGACATCAGTATTTTTCCTGCAAAAGGGAAATGACTGCAACTCATCAAGCAATGCATTGGATTAATCAATTGCATGGATTCTACTTGTGTACACGTGTGTGTGCGCGCGCGTTTGGTGCATGAGATGAGGGCGCCCAGGAGTGCACACGCAGCACATGTAAAGAGAGAATTCCTCATTTAACACCGTGTCTAAATTTTATGCCCTATTTAACATCGACAAATAATTTATTCCCAGTCTAACAACGAGTCCAAATTTTATGTCTTTTATGACATTTCTGTTCATTTTAAGGCTAAATGACACCTGAAAAGACCCTTTTGTCATCATGTGGTATGTTTGTGTGTGTGCATGGTTGCGTGTGTGTGCGCGCGCGCATGTGTTGTTGCAAGTGCGTTTGCTACTGCGTGCAATGGTGGAGCTAGCGAATTACCATCGCCCTTGCGTTTCCGATCATTGACACTTGCTCGCCAAAGTTGAGGCCATGTGCACGCCATCTCTCTTGTTATGCGCCGGTGCTCTCCGGCACTCCAAACTCTACCGGCGGCCAGTCCGCCTCTGAGGCTGGAGTAGCTAGGGCGTGCGAGCAAGCAAGCGAGTCGATCAATTAAGGTTGTGTTCGGCAACCCTCCACTCCTCTGTCACGGAGCGGACCAGCCGGAGCATTGTTTTAGCTGCTTCACAAATTATAACTGGATGTTGCTCCCCTCCAGAACGGAGTGGCGGTGCAGAGAGAGTCCGAAGAGGCTCTAAGTTCCTATCAAGTTTCACGAGCTGGACGAGCGCTATGGCTACGAGCCATGTTAGAAAAGAGTAAGTAAATAGCTGGCACAATAGTAGGCAAGCAAATGTCCAAAACAGGCTCAAAAAGGTTACTTCGTTCGTTTCCAGGGTATTCTTACGATTTTCAAGCATATTTAACCAATTTTCTTGATCTGAAGGCTTCAGCAGCTCGCCTATGTTCTGGTAAGTGGCGCCGTCGAGCCTAGGCACGTGCCCAGGGTGTCGTGACGATAAAATCGCCCCTGACTGCGTGTGTACGCGTGTGTATGCTGCTGCGTGCATGTGTGCTGCGTGCGTCCGTCCTACTGCGTGAATTCTGCTGCGTGCGTGTGTAGTGTACTGCTGCCTGTGAGTGTGCTGCTGTGTGTGCGCGTACGTGTGTATGTGCTACTGCGTGTGTGCTACTGCCTCAAACTGATGTTGCGTCTGTGTGCTACTGCCCCGCACACACACACCACATGGGGCAAAATGGTCTTTTCAGGTGTCAATTAGGCTTAAAATAGACAAAAATGTCATAAAAAGCACAAAATTTAGACACCTTGTCAGATAGAGAAGAAAAAAAAATCAGTGTCAATTAAGAAAACAAGATTTAAGATAGTGTTAAATAAGAAATTGTTTGGCACATATACCCAAGGGTTGTTCTTCCTCGCAAAGGTGTTCCTAACGATACTCGCACCTCCGGTGACCATCATACAAATGCTTTGAGATGTGTGCGTGTTTTTTCGTCTCATATGTATTCATGGTGTATCTTTTTTATCTCTCAATACTTCCTAGGGTCCTCTTTACTTCGCACTTCGCGTATTAGATTTCTGTCAAGTCAAACTTTGCAACATTTGACCAAATTTATATTAAAAATATTAGCATCTAAAATACCAAATATATATATATATATACATAAATGTTTCGTACAAGCAGTGGTAGTTACCATCACTTGCGTTTTGTATGTTGTATGTAGTATCTGTCGGAACCGAGAGTATGTACGTGTAGTATGTAGTATATAACAATGATTAGGTAGTATATATACTAATTTTTAGGTAGTATGTATAATTTTTTTGAGTATGCTCATTTTTACGTACAAATATATACGTATTTTATGAATATAACAAAAAACTATGGGCTCATATGCAATTTTTTCATGTAACTTGCTTTGAAATATCTTAGATATAGTATATGAACATATTTAAAATAATAAAATAGTATATATAGTACCACATGGTAGTATATGAGACATGTGGGGTAACTATCACCGGGTGGTAGGATGGATTTTCCCTATATATATATATATATATATATATATATATATATATATATATATATATATATATATATATATATAGGGATTGACTATTCGTCATCCTGGGTGAGGAATAGTTATTCTTCACCCCCTCTATTTTACCATCAAAACACCGTAATTTTACGTTCCGTAAGTTTTTTCTTATTTCCGACGTAAAAAGAAACCGTAAGAAAATAT